>NC_134570.1:77367736-77683986 GCF_050947875.1 Dermacentor variabilis | reverse complement strand
CCCTGCATGGTGAGTCAAACTTTCTCGTTTCTTTGCGTGTTTATTTCTTCTGTGAAGTGTGGATAGCTGGCATTTTGATGTGAAGGTGCTAAATGTGAAGCGCTAAAATGCGCTACCATGTGTACTGCGTCATTGGTTCTAATGAGTTTTCGAGACCCACAGCCTGCAACTGCGTTGCTAAGAGAGATAAAGGTTCCTTATGCCGACTGCTTCGGCAAATCATTCTCGCTGAACTTGCCTGAGTTTCTGCGCAAGGCTCGAAGGTGACGTTCTGCAGGAGGCGGTATAGAATGTACTTCACTTGCACCATGCCCATGCGCATGCCGATGCAGCTCCTTGGGCCCACTCCGAAAGGGAGATACGTGTAAGTGTTGATGGAATCCTTGTGCTCCGGCAGGAACCTAGGGATAGAAATTAAAGGTAGTGACTTGAAGTGCTGCCTTATTTCTGCCAAGTGGATACCGCTCTCAGTTGTGCATTTATCTACACAGCAAACTCAATGGAAAAAGATCATTTCAAATATTTCTTTCGTTATTTATAGCTTAACTATAGGACATTTTACCACAAAATTTCAATGTTTCCACATTATGACTCTCGATTTCGAGGATATTGAGGAACATTATTAGGTAGTTGAATATCCTGGATATATTCTCCAAAGGCTAGCGCGTTACACAGTTAATAAATGAACGCGTGATGTCATGAATGTATCCAAAGTCTACAAACGTTTTTTGAACGTTAACTATGGCGAGTATAATGAACAGATTCCTGTCGCTGGATTATATTGTTGCTATTAAGCGTTTATTGTTGCATATGACCAATTCTGTAGAAGCTCCATATTCGGGAGACGCTAACTTGTGTATACGTTTACAATAGGCGACCCTTCATCCTAGTCACATGACTGCAGTTTAACACTTGCATTCTATGCTATGCTAAACAGAATATATAATGTGTGAATTTTATTTAGTTCTTTTTTTTGTAAACAAACGCTAAGTCGGAAGGTGACATAAGTTGAATGCATGTGGCACTGTCGGCATAAAAAAGTCGGCAGAGCCATTTTAAAAAATGGTGGCCAGCGGAGGTTAGCGTGTGGTGTAGCGTCTGTCGGTTGACGTGTGTGTGAAAAAGCATTCATGCCTATAACACTTCTCATTCGACCATGTGCTTCACGAAGAGACATGTTCGCAGATGCTGCTCGCACTTGCGTACTGCGCATGTGTCGCAATCCAAATTTTGCCAAATTACTGACTACGAAGCATGGTGAAACAGTATTCTGATACCACTTATGTCGCTACACATGTTCCTGCTCTTGAAATAGTGCTTCGTTTGCACGTTTTATATACTTTTATATACGTTTTGTAATGTATTGACTGGCCTTCAATTGCAGTTATCTTAAAGCTGCCCTGAACCACAAATGAGCTACTTTAGAAATACTTTTCCACAAGAAGTACTTCGATGCGTTCGGCAGAAGCGGAGTTATTGGCAACACGGCCTCCGCTGTGCTCCTGTTCATTCTTAAATACCTTGCACCGCGAAGAATACGGGGCAGTGGGGCGTGCACACAACGGAGCGCCTTATAGATGTCACCATGGTGCGCAGTTCAAATTTCATTTTGGATGTTAACGCAGACGCCAAGACAACCGCCTTTCATACCTACGGCGAGCTAAACATAACCCATCGTGGTTGTCCTTAGGGAGCCGCAGTGCGCTTTGCCAGTGGAATCATGGCGGCACCCCACGGCGACCGTGGTATCTACGCCATGTAGCTGACTGCAGCTGGCTCTCAGCTATCGGCCAATAGCAGCCGTCTAAGGAAATGATGAAACAAAGGCCCCGATGACAAGAAAAAGCGCCCAAAAGAGATTAAGGACAGGGCCTTCCGTTGAAAAGAGAGCGTTTGAGAGATAGGGGACTTCGTGATCCGCTTGCCAGCTCCTCGCAACGCGTACGACAGAAATACTTGGCGGAGATGTTCACAGCAGCGTATGATACCCGCGGACTATGTGATTTCACCAAGCCTGAGGGGTGGCACAGGGCCCCTTTAGCGGTTAGAATTGTGCGATCTGCCATAGGCACTTTTTAAAAAATTGCTACCACTAGAAAAACAGCCTGTATAGTCTTCACAAACAACTGTGACGGGAATATGAGCCCTGGTGGGAAATGTGTTATGAATTCTCGCAGTTTGCCTTCTATTGGTTTAGCGTAGGAGAAGGTGTAGAAATTTTTAGATGATTACCTGGTCCCACATGTAGGCTTTTGGTTTTGTCGTAGAAATAAAAAAAAACATAGATGTTAGAAAACGTGGCCAGGCCTTCGAGTTCGCACAGTCATCTGTGAAAAGTTACCGCACCGTAGCCGTAAGGACAATTTCGTGAAACGGTGACGCCACTAACAACGCTGGCGGGCGGAGTTCTCGGTTTTTTTTTTTCAAGCCCATCTTGCATCACTCACTCAACCACTCTAGATCCCAGAACTCCTTACCTCTCTGGTTTGAAGATTTCCGGTTCGGGAAAGAATTCGGGGTCGTAGTGCATGGCGTGGGCTGGAATCTCGACGCGCATCCCAGGCGTAAAGCGGACGCCAGCAACTGTTGTACTTTGCGAACATATCCTGGTAAGCCTGAAATGTCAAAAATTAATGGCGTTGGCTGATGCTGCGACCTCACAGGGACAACGTGGGCCGACATTTGTATGTGCACACTTTGAAATTGCTTGGTGCCACTTCATACGTGATGCACAATTTTCTGCACGCGAAAAATTCCAAATGTCTGCAGTGTTTGGAGTTTAGGCGAATAAATGCAGGGACCTGGCGTTATATTTATCTTCAGCAATTGTGTGCTAACCAGAAAATGGAGGCGTACGAGGATCGTATGGCTTAAGGAAGCAATAGCCCTCACAGAAATGAACAGCGATAAAGGCCGCTTTGTGAAATTCGGGCAAACTTCTACAACTCGCCGCAGACACTAAGTAACTTCTTGCCTACGACCCACCGATACAGCAGAAAAACTTATGCCACATGTGTGGGCGCGTAGGTGCGTGTATGGGTATTTACGTGTGTGTGCGTGTTTTGCCTGTTGCCAAAAGCAACGCCATAGCCGTTGAAGTGCTGTTCAGTAGAACGTACTGCTCCTTAATGTGGCACACTGTTTCCGCAAATAAATTACATGATTTGTAATCTCTTAATTGGGACTACGACCACTACGTTACCCTCTGCGGCACTGTCCATCTCTGAACAGTGTGCGGGTAAAATTTTCAACAAAATCTCAATAGTAAATGCTGAAAAATTGCATGGGGGTATTGGGGCATTTTGAAATTAATGCAAAATACGTTGTTCACATCGACATAGGGCATCGGTGACAGCAATATTTTCTAACCATATCCAACTTTTCGCAGTGTGTGATAAACGTTGCATATGATAGGTAAGGCTTTTCTATGGGTTGATTTTAACGTTTGCAACTACAGTTATACTTACGCCGAGCCGACAACAGCGTCAAAGTCAACACAAATTAGTCCACATTCAAGCAACAATTGCGGTTATTTACGTATCCAACTTAAGATTTAGCGCTTGAGCTTCACGCATAACTATAGAATGGGAGCACATAGGCCAACTAAAGCGGGATTAAAATGCCCCCTAGTGATGCCAACGTGTAGCTGTACGCATGCTTCATCTCGGCTTTAATTTAAACTCATGCACGCAGATAACTTACACCGACGTCGGTGAGTACATCCGCAGCGTTTCACTGACGACGGCATCAAGAAGCACCATCGACCGCAGAGACTCGTAGTTGGCGTCGTCCTGTTAGACAAAATGCACAAAGAAGTGGGAAGGAAGCAGGGTCGATATGGAAAATAAAGTTACGCAAGTGGGTGAGTTAACGCTAGACTGAAATAGGCATTGTTCAAATTTTACAGGCATTCACGTACATCCTAGTTCGTCACTATGTTGGCCACATGTGCTAGTCCCGATTGTAGCACTAGTCCTAATTGAAAGGTGCGGGCCCAGTTCGCAAAAATATTCAGCTTCTTCCGAGGTCTCGTGCCCCTTAACTCATAGCGCCCACAGTAGTACATTGAACAGATGGCTACCATCCGGCTTAACACGGTCATGCCTTACACACTTTCCTGTTTCTCCTGTACTCGAAAGAGCTTCGCCATGATAATACCACTTGAAGTTTTTGACTTAGCAGTTGTACTAGACCAAGCTACCGGTATTTTCACGGTAGAGCCTTCATATTCGAAATATAGCGAAAAAAAGGACATGTCTCTTCTTTGTAAGTCTGACTGCTGCTGCACATTGAGATAGTGTGCATTCGAGCTTTGCAAATCTCGCCCAGCTGAAGCTATGCCGATAGTATTACGCCCTCTATGAATGAAACAAGCAGTGCTCAATTTCTGCACGCGTAGATATGGACCAGCGCAGGCGCATGCGAAAGCATTCATATTGAACGCTCCGCAATTTCATTTTCTTTCACTTTCTTTAAGGTCTACTTAAAAAAATTTTCGGATCCTAATTACTGGAGATACTCGTTGCTATCTGCATACGTTGTGGGCTGCCATGAAGAAACTTAACCGCAATGTTTTCATTCGTGCTGTTTGTCGTCGTCTGGCTGCAAAAGGCCTTGTTGTCCTCGCTTGCGTGTGGCCGGCTTCAGGTAAACACGTCACGACGAATGGCGTAGATAAGGGCACCGGCTACGCGCCAGTGCTATCGCCCCCTGTCAGAAGTACTAGCTCTCTCGTGTGTATACTCACCGCGGCATCAACTTCTTTTATCACCGCTTCCTGAATCTCGGGGTGGAGGGCCAACGAGTACGCCGCGCACGTCACAGTCAGAGCTATTGAGTCGCTCCCAGCGATGAACAAACACATGCACTGGGCGGAGATGTCGTTGAGTGCAGATTCTACAAAGAAAAAATCGCAGTGTGTCAGACACGGATAAGGGACACTCTCGAAGGTATTCAGATGAAGTGGAATGCATGGCCGTGTCTTTATATTTTTTTTGTCACTTGGACAAGGTTGGCGTATGGTGATGAGATTAGTGAGAGAGCACAAAAGTATTTCATCAGATCTTCCTCCCCTGCTTATTCCAGATTAATTGCTTATGAAAATAAATATGCGCTGCTAAAGTCTGGGAAGGAAAAATGTGAAATTCTAACGCACTCTTCAAGTGCGGAGTGCACAATGCAATGCCAAACAGAGATGAGTGGCCTTTTTAGTTTTCATTGTGCGCAGAAAATACTTCTAGCTACCAGCTGTTTATACACTCAATGACCCTTCTGTTCTGAACAGCTATGAAGGCTGTGGGGAAACGAAATACTGATATGGCTTCTGTTGACCAAAAAAGGAAAAAAAGAAATGTGTCGGTGTTTGGCTCACAAGGCCTTAACATTAACTCTAGCCTATCCTTTGGTGCACTTTTAATTTCGGACTTCATATTGAGCGTAGTCAAAGACACCTAAAATCTATTTTATTTAAACAAGGTTTCCAGAGGCATTGATCAGAGTGAATATATTTCATATAGCATAAAGAAGCTCTGTTGGATGCGAATACGATCAAGAAATGATGGATTGGAAACGCTCACTATAAGACTAGAGCCAGATAAACCGAAGTAAAAAAAAATACACTCTCGCATTTTTTTAAACATAAAAATCTAAGATAGCCTTAGTTACTTCTGTGCGAAAAAATCAGACACAACAACTAAAAATGTATATAAATAAGCATTTTCTTAATCTTCATTGATCCTTGCTCTCCAACTCATCACGGGTACTGTCACGCAAGGTACTGGTGGCGAATAATCTGAAACGCCTCGTTTCAACTGATCACGTCGTGCACTGATTTAAACACATTACAAAAATGCGGGCAACACAGACCGTCATATGAAGAAAGGAAATTTTCTTTACAATAATTTCATTTCATAAATGTTCTCCGAGGAAGATATCAGTTAACTTTGACAAATAGCGACGGATTGCTTCTATGAAAACAAAGACATTGCTCCGATAACTTCCATAAGAACAAAGATAAATGCTCACGATGGTCTCTATCTCTCCAGCAAGCATTTCAGGTGCCGCGCAAGTTAGTTGCTAATCGATAAGTGTGTTTTTGGTAGGTCAATGCCACTCGACTATCTGGCATTTGCGCCATGGACACCGCGTATCGCCACAATCAGCCAATGCCGCCACGCCAAAACACAAGTGTCTCGTAGAAACTTGCGAAATGACTCCTCACGTTGATTGGCTATTTCTTATACGATAACTTGGCGAACAATGTAATTTAGTTACAGCTACGGTTCTCCCCGTTTTCACAGCATTTATATTGAAACTCAGAAGACGATGTATGAATCAGTTTATTATCAAAATGGGGAAATGCTGCCAAGTAGAGGTTCATGTATATTCTGGTAGTTCATAGAAACGACACACGGGGGTTCTAGGCAAATTGCGAGTTACCTGAAAGTTGGACGCCTCCTTTCCCATTTTGCTGCATTTTGGTGTCCATGTACATTTGTAGTGCATCGTCATGCCTCTGCACAATAAAAAGCACGCGGTCGAACTCTTGCTGAAACTTTACTGCAGAAGACACAAGTAAAATGTTTGGCAACAGAAGCTCGTTCATGGAATTATTGAATAATACAAGCAACTGAACGTGTTCCAGAGAACTTAATGAAGCCGTAAAAGCCATCCACATAGTGCAAAGTCAATATTTATGAGGCATCGCTACTTTATTCGTCGAAGTGAAACATACAAATGCACAGGCATTAGAGCATTTATATATACAGAAGGGAAGAACTCGGATAGTAAATAAAACAATAATCATTACTTGGCAAGATAATAGAAGGGCATGAAAAACGAATTGGTGTAGCAAAAGAAAGCTACGAGATTAACTTCTCACGGCGATTCATTATTCGTGTTCCCTTTGCCCCAACTATATGGCTGCAAGAAATATACCAGAGATTTCGCCCACAAAGGACACTCCATTTCTTTTTATTACCATAAAAAGCCTCTAAAAGTTGTATTACTTAGAGCGCGGGTCTGAAATAAATAATCAGCACCACAAAACGTTTCGTAGAAAGATCTTCAGTTCTGGAGATTCAAAACATCCCTGAGCAGGTGTTGGTTGTAATGTGACGAGGGAGACGGTACCAGTAGATATAGATTTAGAGCGTAGTCCCTCCCTGCTCCCCCCCCCCACCCCCGGCATCTCGGAAGAACAAAGTTGAACTTGGCTTTCTGCCACGTGGAAGAGCCGCTTAAGGGGGGGTCTTGATACGCCTAAGGGCTCTTGAATAAAGTTCGTTATTAAAACAATAATGGGGAGAAATCGACGAGCCCAACGTCTACGTGAGAATCGGTTCACTGTGCCTTCTTCCCTTCTATCTAGATCAGCGCTCCTCGCTCAATGCACGCGTTCGTTATATTTCATTTACTTCTATTTCAATACAGGGCTGTTTCTGTTGCCCGCGTGTTTACTTTTGTATAGCCAACATCAATTTTCTTTCGCCCACATTTCTGCTTATCGTACCTAAATGCCCTTCGTTCATTGCACGCTTTATTGTCATTCTGTTCAGTTTTCTTCCCTTTCAGCAATTAGCTACTTTTGATGCTGACTTTCTCATTATTCTCTCGTGGGCTTCTACAAACTTCTGTTGTGCACTGCTTCAGTTCTTTCCTCTTGTTCTGCTTATGTGCACTGGAACTTCCACAGTGCTACGTGCCCTTTCTGGCGAATTCATCAATAATTTTTACATGCACAGTGGTCCATGCCCAGTTCCACATATCCAGTGGCCCAAGTTGTCCATTTGGCCATGCACCCAATGGCGCAAAACGCAGTAACTCCAGTTGTGTAATCAGCAAGACAGCAGCCACCAACCACCAGCAACCACAACGTGAGGGGAAGTGCAAGACTATCTTCGCTTTGGAAAATATTGTTCAATAACCACAGGACTGCGCTATGATGAGGCGAAAGAGTTGATAGATCGGGTTGAGCTTTCAGGTTTGCACCCCTTATGTCTTATGGGATTATGAAAAATGAATGAATCTAGCAGAACTTCTTTGAACTGCTTCAAGCTCATTAGCAAGTCAACGTTGAGAGAGGTGCCAAATAACGGATGCATACCAAAGTTTTGTTAACACAATCACACTATTTCGTTCCCTCACTTTGCCTAGAAAACTACATATCTTTTCTTCAAATGGCACCACTAAGACTTTCATTAGCTACGTTTTGTTGAAGCTAAGGTCACTGTGAGCTCTAAATATCTGCTTTGGCTTGGCAGAGGACCAGAAGATTTCGCTTTTTTATGTCACTAATGCTGAAGAGGTAGAATGTACAACTCCTGGTTTAAAATGAACTGGTTGCAGTTTAGACAACACTACTGCGTAGCATATGAAAATAAGTTAGCGTTTACTGTCACCCATTCTAATTTAATTATTTAATTTTATCTTCAGACAGTTTTCATCGCCAATTTGAATTTTTGCAAGCGATGCATTTATGGAAGAAAGGCAATAAAGCCTCTATTGAAAGCTACCGCACATTGTTCGTGCTTCCTTTTATTCGCTTACTCACGCATAGAGAAATTAATCGAATTCGGTGAATAAAATATTATGCAAAATTTAGACCCGTGACTCCTTCTGAGTTTGTATTTCAATAGTGGTTTTCTATATATGCTGGCATTACGTGTTTAATTGACATAATTAAGCTTTGCAGAGACTATAAGGGCAGACGCTACCAGTGCGTTCATAACTTAAGATCCTTTGACTCGCTTAACAAGATCATTTTACAGCATAAGTTATTATGGCCTCATTCCAATAGTCGTTTCGGTTGGCGATGGTGTCCGTCACCGCCGCCGCCGGTGCAGGGTGTCTGTCGCAGCTATCGCCCAGCGCGCTAGAAGTCACGCGTTGCTAGAACAGCACCGCGTAGCGTCGATGCGTGCTCACTTTGCATTGCAGGCACATATTGTGGCGCGTATAAAGTCATACTTATACAAGCGATTCTAGTTTTAATGATTCGTGCATGCACACATTTAACTTTCACACTGGGACGATGCATCCCTTGAAAGGGGTGAAAATTCCGCGTCTGTAGAGCGGGAAGGTCAATGACCAAAATGAGACATATCGCCATTTAGAAGAAAAATAACGAACAAGAAGAACAACTGACTAGCGTGCATTATTAAACAGTCCGTTCTAGTTACTGCTCCTGCAGAGTGAGTGCTTTGGGCCCTTCAGTTTCCAGAAAGATGGCATCGTATCGTGACACGTATCAAGAGATTGGACACGTGCGCCGCGTAGTCTCGCTGCCGGTGTTACCCCTTCGCGACACGTAATGGCGCCTCCTCGAAAGGTGCGAACCGCTGCTGGAGAAGCGACTCGCAGAGCTACGCGCACGGCTGCTACTAGGCAACGCGAGGCTCCACAGACCACTGTGAAGACAGCAGCACAAACAGTAGGTCGCCGTCGATGCTGGGTGGAGGTTGAGTTCGTGCTTGAGAAAAAAAAACGCAGAAAGATTTCGCAGCGAAGACCCTCTTGACACAATCATGTACAGTTGGTTTTCGCTGCTCCATCAGCCTCACTAATTCGCCGTCTGCTCTCTCAAGGTACGTTACCCGGCTGCGCACAGGATTGACGTCATACATCTTAATGCCAGTGTCCCTATGTTTCCCCAAGACCTGGACTCCGCCACATCACATCAACGCCTACAGCTGCGTCGTGTCAGCAAAGACAGCTGCGCACCCGGCCTCGCGTGTGGTACTATACGAACGAGGAAATGAGCGTGTGCCCTCAAGGAGCACCGGAAGTAGACTTTGCCAACGTGTGCGCAGCTGCGTAAATCTGAGGGTATTGTGGTTGCCTAAGTGTAGGTGTCGACAGGTGCTCAACATGGCAAGATTGCGTACTTCCTGGCAGATACATTCGTTCATCAAGACGATGTGCCCCTAATGGTTAGGGACAATTTCAACGTAAACAGGAGGGATTCCCAAATTGCCTGGTTCGTACAGTGTATGCAAGAAAATCTCGGCCTGGAATCTGTTCCAAATACACAATGCAGCTCTTCGCGCACCGGTTCTTCTTTCGACTTTGTATTTAGAGACGTCAAAGTACCCTCACTATGCCCCGCTGCATGGCCTTCTAGACCTACTTTCCCGAACATAAAGCACACTTGGGTGTGCATGGCCTTCTAGACCTACTTTCCCGAACATAAAGCACACTTGGGCGTGTTTCACTAAATGTTTTCAAATAAAAACACGACTTTCAATACACTTACTACCTTGTATTTGACGTCTTTAATCAGCCTACGCTGTGACTGTGCTGCGTCTGCCGCGCAGCCCTTTGGCTTTCGTTTATGAACCTTCTGGGCTACGGCATTGCTTTGTCAGCCTTTTCTTGTCGAATAATTTTCATTCGAATATACGCAAGCTTGTGTTTATTAATGGTTACAGCTCGTTTTTACTGGAGACCGTCAAAGGTATTTATTGGTGCGGCCCATAGTTACGGGTAGAGAATAAATATTACACGACTGGCCGTTAATAAAACAGACTGGGACCGCACTTTGAGCAGTAACTTTATATAGTTTAATATATTCGGCTGTGAGTTTAGTTGAGAAACGTTTCGCATAAGGTGTTGGTATAGAACTTTGTGGGAAGCATTTTTGCAATTTATAAAGATGACATTGGCTTGAATATTTGTATTAATGTTACAGAGCAAATAATAAACCAATATGACCAGTATAGTTTTGCCATTTTCTTTTGTTATTGTTATTTTGCTATTTCCAATGTTATTTTTTTGCAAGTAATAACTTATTTGGGCAAATTTTTTCTTTCAGGTCCGTGAGCTGCAGATTTTCATTACATACACTTAAGTTCATGAGCTGTAACAAGCCCCTTTATCGAAACTTACTTCACTGTCTCGCAGTCGTTGTCCGATCAAGTGCTTTGTGAAGTCCAGCGCATACTGCGAGTCACCTTTGTTCGGAAATTCCACTCTGAAAACCTTGAAAAGCCTTGGGAGAGTGGCTGAATCATGCAAAATAAAAAAAGTAAGAAAAAGGTGTATGCAGAAAGGATAAGATACGCTGTACTTGGGTTCCGCACAGGAAGCACTAAAATAAAACTATGCTAAAGCTCCGCAGAGGCACTCTAAAGACAAAACAGGTTACAAACGTTGTTAGACTTAATCATCAGATGACCAATGATTTCAGCTGAATGAATGCTTACAATCAATGCCTCCAGGAGAAGTGCTGTTTTAGCGACAGGCATATGAATTCAAAAGTAAGTGCTCTTTATCACTAGAACTTGCATGGTGTGGTCAATGACTGCTTCTGCGTTAAGTGCTATTCGTCGTGGTGCAGCTATGCATACGTAGACCTATGGAATATAGACAAGGTCAACGGCTACTTCTGAGTCAAGTGATGTTTCTTTTGGCCAAGTAATCATAAAATCGTTTAGGGCAGTGCATGTCTGTTATCGGATACGAAGTTTATTATGTGCCTAAATGGGCAAGCACGAGTTGAAGTAGCATAATTATTTCGTGATAACACGTACCAGTTATATAACATTTACAGAAACGCTAATGAACAGGAAAGAAGAAAGTTCGGTAGTAATCCATTTTTCATTAGGGTACCGTTTCAGCAACGTCACCACTTCGAGAGTACGATAATGCATGACTTAGCTTTTACCCACGATAGAAAATGCCCGAGTACAATTGGGAGGTGAGCACTCACTCATCATGAGTAGCCTCCAGCCACCAGGGGCACTGAGGAAGCCGCTATAGCATTTGAGCATTGGGTGGTCAGTGTCAACGTGACTGTCAATGTCCAGGTCAAAGATGAGTGATGTGTACAAGTCCATGGCCGATTTTTCCAACAATCTGGCGAGTGAGAAATATGCACAATATAGGGCTAAGTTTGCCAATGTGCATACTTAAAATGCGTGCATACTAATAGGGACACCGTATGCGATATTAGCGGCAGTATATTAATGGATTACGTCCGGTTTACATATTCAAAATATAAAGCTTGGGCTCACGGAAGAGAGAAACAGTATACGTTGAGTTCACTAATTTGAGGAGGCAAGAAGGCCGACCGGTTGAGGGTGGCGTTAAACGAATCGAACTCGTCTGTTTCATTCCTAAAAAGGCAGACCAGTGTAAACTCACCGGGTATTTGTTTTTTAAATCAATTTCAGCTTTCTATCTAGCGCTTTACGCATTCAAATGCCCAGGGGCAAGAAAGCTTTGCATGCGCCATTTAAGAAATTCCTCTGGCGACGGTGGGCCCCTAGTTTTCCTCAGGGGATGCGCCAGTACCTTACATTTATTTACTGGTGCCACGTGCTCTCGCATGTTGCTTAAGCTGAACACTGTGCTGTATATGCACGCCAGGGCGGAGCCAGATAAGCTTTCGTAACACGGGACTCGTCAGTTATATGGTCAGTAATATAGGAAATATAGCACACTTTCTACAAAAGCTCTACTAAAGGCGTCTATTTTGAACGAATATACCTTGAGGTTTCAAATTAGTACCCGCAAGTAGCATGTGCACGTCATCTTTAAACTGCCAGCGGTTTACTCCCATGTATAATTTTGCACTGCGGTAAGAATGAACAACTCCATGACCACCCTAATGATCTCTTTCAATACATTCGTTTAAAATAGATAGCGTGTACTGCACCTACAACGAAGATTTCTGTGCGGTTCCGAGAGTGGCGATGGTTTCAAAGCTTACATTAGACTACCCTTCGCAAGGAATTGCTTAATGACAGGAGGAACAGCAAGTTACCCACTGCCCGCATTCGAAAGGTAGGCAGTCAATGAACCTAAACCCTCTTACGAGGGACAGCTATCAAAAACGAAGCATCGCAGCATAAGATATCACGCACCTTGACTAATTAAGGAGTTGCTTAGCAATTAAACAGACTTGAAGACGCCGATTCAGGGTTGCACATTTTAGCGGCTAATCAAGTTGCATGATTGAATATTGATTCATTGTGATTAACGAGTTCATGGCTTTTCTGTAAACTAAAGGAAACCTGATACGAGAACATAACGAAACCTGATGAGGGACATTGACCGTCATGCGCTTGCTGTAATGAACTAAAAGAAGTTTTTTTTTTAGTTTTCGAGAACGATAAATCCAAGGAGAACAAGTCTTAAGAGAGAAAACACCACCATATTATGTTTGCTCCTTTATTATCCCCGATTCACAGAAAAATGGTGCTTCTCTTCTTCTCCACGATGCTCGCGCATATTTTTTAAACAGATATATTTCTTTGCAAACTAGCCCACTGAACAGTGACGTATAATGTGGGTGCAGTTCTCGAAAGAATCGATTGTCATAAAGGCTTACACTTGCCTCAAAGAAAAGCAAGAAAGGTATTATACTCACTGGCAGAGATTTGTGGGCTGCCCTTTATTGAGCTTTGCCAGCAGCAACTTCGTAAACCTGTCCATAGTCTTAGTCATTTTTGGTACCATCTAAAGAGTAAAAAAACAGTCTGTTTACGTTTCCTTGGCCAAAGGGATTACGAACGTTCGTAATTCGTTTACTCACTATTAGAACCATTCGAACCACACCTACCGATTTTAATTTAGCCGTTGTGAACATTGGCGACAGCGAACTGCGTGTATGCTTCCATTCGTCATTTTGCTGGTGCAATACCATTTGGTCCCAAAGAGTATTTCCTGATACCTTGTCATCCTGGTGTTGTGAAAGAACGAGAAGGAGGACCGAGGGAATTATTTTTTAAATTTCCAATCAGTGGAAGCTAACCGACAATGAAAGAGATGGGAATTTTACTGTGGTTATTGAAAGGCAATGAAGCATATGGCTATTGACTGTTGTCTCGAGATGTGCAAACCATAAGAAAAATGGAAAATGGAAGAGGCAATTTGGCCGCCCATGGGACCTGAATCCCCGTCATCCGCATTATGCGTGCGATGTTTTGTTAATTCAGCTACGCCAGCAACTGTTCGTCTACGGTAGCGCAGAATTGTTTCAGATAAGGAGAGTAAGATGAGGTTCAACGTAATTTCGACAGGAAAAAAATTAACGAGCTAGTGTCATCACATTTTTTAACCGGATAAAACCAGAACGGTAGACCACAATAACTAATCGATGCTTAAGAATTTATGGCAATATGCATCTTGCCAAATAAAGGGATAACTACTACAAAGTGATTGCTTTTCTACAGTGTGATGCAGTGTCCCTTTCCAAGTACAATTGCTTGCCCGTTGTTCTTTTTGTTCTCGGTGTTTCTATACATTTACATGATCAGTAATAATGCAAAATGTTTGTTTGTAAAAAAAAAATTATTCTTAACGTTTTGCCTCTACGGCGGAGGTTTTGAGACAAAAAATGCAGAACACGTGAAAAATAAGATAAATTATAAAAAATATTTGGTACAGAGAGAGAGAGAGACAAATGAGAGAAAGGCAGGGACGTTAACCAGAGCTAAAGCCTCCGGTTTGCTACCCTGCACAAGGGGAAGGGAAAGGGGAAGTAAAGACTGAAAGAAGAGCGGGGACAAAAATAAAAGCGTGAGAAATAAAGAAAAAAAGGGGATGGGATGGGATCATTATAGCCTTTCTAATAGGCCAATGCCACGTAAAAAGGTCAACAAAGCCTTGACCGACTTTCGCTGCGACGACGATATTTAGTACAGGAAAGCGAGGTTGTATGATGGTTACACTATGAACCCTTTCCTGCCGTTAGGAAGCGGTAAGGGTCAAAGGGTGGGCGTACTGTAAACGTCTCCTGCACCACCGGCATAATTGAAATTAAAGAGAACACTGAGGGAGTGCAAGGTGCAAAAGGGTGTAACCCTTTTTTCTAGCATTACAGCAACTGTTGTCACCTCACCAGTAATATTCCTAGGCGTCGTCTCCAAACACGAGAGCCGTACAGGGCTCTTGCGTTCGGGACGTCATTTCGCGTTCGTGTCTTTACGTGGTATCATTAGAATGAAATGAACCCCTACGAGCTCGCTCAATGCTTCCAGTTCTAGTAACATCAGAGTTTAACTAAGTGGTATAATCCGCATACATTTTGTGCAGGTCTCCTTTTTCCGATTATTTTACGATTCGTTGTGCCCTGCCCGCCTTCAGCTTACCTAAATAGTATAATCCATAAAAATGGTGTGTGCCCTCTTGTTTTCAAAAGTTTCATTATTCGTTACTAACCAAATGCCTAGCACATATTTTTATGCCTTTCTTCCCCCTGATTACATAAGCTTTGACGATACATAGTCCGTCTGCTTCAATATTCCATACACAACAACTTATGAAGGCGTGCCCCAAAGGCGCGCAAAAACTTAGCCCAGCCTTCCAATGTGTCGTGAGGAATTTATGGGACCTCGTTTCCTCATGCGGGACTACAGAACCAGTGGTCTGGTGCTTTATTATTTCACAAGTTTCTAATCTCTTGACATCCATTGCTTAAAATACTTGTCCAGCATAATCCTCATGCGACAAACGGCCATGAAAGGCCGTTTTAATGTCATTCAACATAAACTGCACTGCAGGAATGCCCATAATTTCACAGTAGCGTTCGCTTTGAGGCACTTATTGTCACTTTCATGCGGTAATTTAGTTGCTGTATAATAAACTTGGATAACAGGGAGAAACTCCAGGGATTACTCACCGATTTGTTAACGAACGACTTGAAGTCCTTGACACAAATTTCTCTCAGCACATCTGGGTCAGAGACAACAAGGCTTGGTACGAGCCCCTGGTATGACCTGGAATGTTGTAATGTTCAAATTAGCACTTCATTTTCTTAGCTACAAAGGGAAATACTAAAGTTTCATCGCTAGAAGAGCGCATTAATGTCCGTGAAGTCAGACTGTTTAGAAGCTTTCAATTTGTAGTTTTCAATTTTGTGCTCTTTATTTACTTCCTAAGGAGATGCTCTGGATTGCTGCAAAAACCGATTACATCAGAAGCCCTTAATTTGCACCAGTGTCATGATACGAGAGCCCCGCGAACCTCAATTACTAACAGGAACACACGCTTAGTAGACCTGGTACAACAGGCCAGGAAAACTGATAAATGTGAAAAACCAAACGTACGCGATTTTTTTTTTACTTACAAGCGGGACAATCAAAGTGCGCAGTTTTATGCCTCCATGGGTAAGAAGGCGTGCCTTCCGCGTTAAACCAGAAACTGCAGAAATAACAATCTCCCAACCTCGAGGTTGATTGAGTTAAAATTGTACAAACCCGTATATCCGGCCATAGCGCTTGTAATTCCGGATAGCAACCTTATTGAGCTCCTGGAAAGAGAGAGAGAGAAAAAGGAACTCAGTCTGTAACTTTAAAGACTATACGATCTTTTGTTAGAAACCTTAAAATAGCAGTAAATTAAGATTTCTTACTATGGAGAAACTGTCTATACTGCATCAGCATAGTGCCAAATGTAAGTCAACATTCTTTTCGGGGAAAAAAAAACCAACTGTGCTAAGCAGATGCTCCAGATATGCTAGTCTTTTTAAAGAACCTACTTTTATTTCATACTTTTGTTTCAATAAAATGGTATTTGATTTCAACATAGACACTAGATTACCCGAGAGGATTGATGTCAAAGAATCTCGAGCAAAAATCAGAGGGAATCCCGTTACGGTAAGCTTCTAAACAACTTTGCGCCATTTGAGCATCGTCATCCCTGGAGACTGGAAAAATGCTGCGCGGAGTTATTTAGTCGCGTTAGTCACAACGTAGGCACTTTGAACAGGGTTAGTTTTTTTTCTTACTGTAGCAACGAATGATCGCAGATTCTGCGATAACTTAAGGTAAGTCGCTGCTCGAGATGTACTTACTCCTGTGAAGTTGTCTCGAACCACACGGAGGTACTCAAAGAAAGACAAATATGGGATGCCTTTCCCTTTCCAAAATGTAAAGGTCTTTGCGAAAATCCTGGAAATAGCAATAAAGAACGCATAATGGTTGTCAAAGCGCAGATGAACACAGCCTTGTAGCTAGGAGTGATTACAAAATCAGCCTATTCATTCAAGCTAAGCAGAACATTTTAGATCGACAAGTTGCTTCCTAATTGATAAGACAGTGTACTCGGAATGCTGAGCCTACTTTGAAACAGAATAACTTTCTACCGGTTGCTTTTCATACACGGCTTTGAGGTAAAATACAAGCTGCACATCCTTCTAGCAGCGTCTACCATGGAAATCTGCGATCCACTGAATATGCTATCATGAAAACACGCATCAACCGAATAGGTATTATATATATATATATATATATATATATATATATATATATATATATATATATATATATATATATATATATATATACGGTATCTTTCTGTAAATACCACAGGCTTCAAAAGTCGCCCTGTACAAATGTATGGGCATTTTCGAATATTGCTTTGCTCCCTTTCCTTAGCGTTGCGACGACAATATTGCTGAAGTTATATATTGATGGGCAGCTTGGGCCCAACTCCGTACCAAACACTCTTATTCAATCGCCAGAAATTAACTGCGGCCTTTCAATTGCGCCTTAAGCGATCTATCTTAAGTATAGCAAAGATGAGCGCACGGAATGTCTCTGGTATAGTCGTATCGGCTTTATAGCCGGACCGCTATATTAATATTTATGAAAAAAGTCTACAGGGGGGCCAATACTCTAAAAATGAATATCAAAGCTACCTGTGTACAGAAGTACATAACGCCCATGTGCATAAAATGCGCTCAAATTAGGCGTTATTTCGTATTCTTCGAAGTCTAGCCAACATTCCACGGCTTCCTTGCTCAATATACATACTTTTAATTTTTTATTGTACCTACGTATTTGCATGAGTGGGTAAGGGTATTTTTATAATAAAGGTTACCTGTATATTTTTTGCTACTAGACCGGACAAATGACTTCTCTACGTAGCAACATTCAGCAGAAGAATGCCTTATGACTGCTGGTTGTACATTTCTGTTTTCTGTTGTTCAATGTATATGCAAAGGATACAACAGAAAATATGGTTTCAAGAAAGCGCCCATCATTCAGGGGAACTACATGCCTGTTTATATAGTTAAATATGTGGCGAACAAGACTTGTCGAGTTAAGAGGAGTTAACTACACCTATAGGAATGTTTCCCTCTTGTAGGATACAAACCAAGATCCAAATTTGGCACATGTTCATAAATAGTGAACCGAGCATTCACTACTTCATTTCTTCGGCATTCATATGTTTGCCGTTTCTGTTGATAAATTATAAGCGACAAAATGTTTTACATGCGCTCACTTACATCCTTCTGCGTGCGGTCTGAGCAATCAGCAAATTTCCGCTTATGCTGAAATCATGCGCTGTATATCACAGCAATTGGTAATTGGATATTTAAATTAGCGCTAGGCGCGAGTGAGCTTTGGCTTCACTCTCGTTAACCCCATTAAATCTGGACACCTTATTTTCTCCGGTGCCGAACGGTTACAGAGCGGAAATTACTTCTTGCATGACTGCTTCTCGATCTGGATTATTCTTCTGCACAAGCAATGTTTAGAGACATAAACTTTAGCTCTTATGCTTTCTACTACTTTGCTGAGAAAGATCTAAATTAATAATACACAGTAAAAACAATACTCTCATTGTAAGTCATTGCCAAACCGATTACCCAAAATTCGTTTTCTTGTGCAATGTCTTGTGCAATTATGTCCTACATTTTGGCGTTGAAGATCTTGAATATAAGGCTACCTAAGCGTGGTACTGACTGAATACGCCTCCCACTGTATTTCTTATGACATAAATAATTAACCGAACGGTTACTCCAGCTGGTGTAATATCGAAAACGCAATGTAATGTTTTTGTATGTTCGAATCGCAAAGAAAGAACGTAGTCGTATATATTTCTTAGACGTATGCCGTAAATCAATACCTTCGCAATAAAGTTAACTCGAGGAGAAAGACGTCTGTCAGGAATGGGCTATATTTTTGTCCTGACCTAAATGAAGGCAACCTGCGCCCGCCCATGTTCGATGCTTATATTTGCACTTAACTGTCTATATCCGCAATTTTAGATTTGGGTGGTTGGGCCACTGCGGTGTATTTTGCAGCCTACCACATTGCAGGTGCTCACATACATGTCTGTCTGATGTGCCTGCATCGCGCGGAGTCGTTTGTTTACTTTCAAAACGTGAGCAGTTTAACGAAAGCTCGCGTGATCCCTGAATTAAGCTTTTATCGAAATCATCAAAGAGTAGCGTTCACTGTGGTATTCCTTTCTTTTTATCCCTTATTTCTTACTACTGTGACACCTGCGAATATGGGTCGGAGAAGTGCTGCAAATCTGTGATGCAAATCTGTGCTTCCAATCGCGTGCGTTTCGAGGCTCGAGGCTTACCCGACCACGAGAAAGACGATGCTTAGGAGGACGAGCATGATGGCGTGCAACATGGTGGCTCCCGGGGCCGCACTCTCGGCTCGGCGAGTTTCGCAGCTCTGCGCGGCCGAAGAGGGGGGATGTCCCCTGAAAGGCTCTTGGTGAGGGAAACAAAACAGAAGATTACGCGCGAGATGTTTTGTTGCGCCTTTTGCATTCTCCTCGATAAACGAGCCGGTCATCGCGATAAGGGACCGGCGGGGGAACCCAAGCCAAGTCGATAAGGCAAGCCCTGCGCGTCCTTGCGACACGTGTGGTGCGTGATGCGGCAAAATCATCTCCCGTGCAAGCGCAGCATCTGTGAGCCAACCTGTTGTGATGAGGCGTCGTGGACCGAGAAGGGTTCGCCTTGTTTTCACGTCGCCTCATGACATATCACGTGCCGTCTTGTTAACGCACCGAGATGCATGCTCGCGAGGCCTTACTTGCCTGCGAACCCTCATGTCTCGACAAGACCATAATACATAGCTAGTTGCCGATAATCTTTGGATGTGCGGGGAGGCACTTGAGAAAGTGGGAGAACAAAGACCGTGGCATTAAGTATGTGACACTTGCTAGTTTTTTTTCCTCTCATGTTCTTGTCTGAACAAGCATTTTCGTATAAGATCAGCGAGGACGACCGATGCTATACCGCATGCAAAACTCGTTCTTGCGTCGTACCGACACTGCTTGTGCTTCACGGCCAGTTTATATTGAATGGAACACTGCCCACATTCAGAATGAGGTGATAATAAATAGATTCATTGCCTATGTGCCTGCAGGTGTTCTGCTGTCCTCGAATTTTGGTCTAGAGATGTACAGACACAAACAACAGCGAGCGCACAAATTGAATTGGAGCATGATGAACTGCGTGGAGAGAGAACAGCTACGTTAGCATTGAAACTGAGAATAGCAATGTAGTGTCACGCATGCCCGGCACATTCCTTAAGGCGCGGCAAACAGCCGTAGAGCGAATTTCTGTATAAGCTTCTGCTTTTGATTCCTGGTCCCTGGGTAAAGATTTCTTTAAGTATGTCACCAGCTTCGAGAAAAAAAAGTTTACAATTTTAGCCCAAAAGCCACAAGTGTATTTTTGGTTTTTAAAGCCTGGGTAGTTGGAGCCTTTAAAAAAATTGGGAAACTGAAAAAGGTTTACGTAAATCAAAATTTGCTGCAACATGGGTGTTGCGCCAACAGTCATAACTACAAAATTGTAGGTGCGATTCAAAAGTGATTTAGCGGGTACATAACCAGGATGATGACCTGTGCATTTAACCACCAGTATCGCCACGTCTATATACTAAGGACAGATATCATAAAAAACGGAAAAATTCACATCCGACAGTTTATTTTCCGAACATTCAGCCAAAGTATAAAAAATTAACACCCGTTCTTAGTCGTTCTGCTTCAATGCACAACCTATAGTATAACGAAACAATACACAATATTTTATGCAAGAATTTTTGCAGAAGGAAGGTTATCACTGCTCGCGTAACTACAGGATGCAAAAAATCCCGCTTTCAGAAAAATAGATTTAAAGATTTCATGCAGATGTCCTAGCAATAAAAAAGTCATTAAATATGTCTTTATTAAATATACCTCTTGTTGCTCGAGCTGAAGCGCGCAGTTTTTTCTCTCCTGTTTTGCGTCTCCAGCTGACTGACGTGCCGCCTTCCTCACACGGCTACAGTTAGTGGTGTGGTACGCCGTCGTGGTGTAGCAGCCAGGTTCAATGCCTGCCTGATTCAAAGTGTCCAATGTGCCCCTGTTTCCATCCCTGAACTGTGACACGGCATCACACAGCCGAACTAAAAGAATGGGCAGGCTTACGTGTACATCTTTGGGATTCTCTGCCAAACCATCCCATTGAAACACTCACTAGCATTTTGAGCTTTTCCATGCAGGCACTTCTTTAAAAGTTCGTCGAAGCAAACAAAAGTCTCTGTACACGGCTTTCACCTTATTCAGTAATCCATTGGGAAGTCTTCCCTTATGCTTGTAGCCGCTCTTCTTCAGTGATATTGCTCTGTTGAAGCCGCACCAGCTCTCAACTCCTTGAGCGTAAGACTATTTATTCCTGGGGCAGTTGCCCGTAGAGCTACAATGAAATAAACTTGCGAGTCGGGATTGCTTCATAGCTGTTAAGTTTCCAATGTTAGCCCTGATGGCAATTCCATAATAATTTGCCAGCCGATCTATGAGGACATCTGTCAGTTTTCCTTTGCCTCCAAGGCCGCGCTCCGTCTTTAGTTTCCTTAGGCGGCAGCCGATGCGTTTCTGCACATGTCCTATACATTCATGCTTCTGAATGCTGTCTTTATCATAGCTATATTTCAATGCAGTATGCTTTCTCGAGTCGTCGTTCCCATAGAACTCCACGTACTTGTGTTGCCGTGCAGTTTCCGATCTCTCAAAAATACAATCCGACTGCTTCCATGGCACCAGCAGTACAGCATGGTTGGCGTGAAAGTTCCGTAGGGTCTGTTTCCACTCGAGGTATTCCACGCTTGAAGGATTCAGTTTATGTCTCGAATCACAAGCCCTGCATTTACTGGAGGGTCCTTCTACGTCGATTACTTTGCTAGTATTGGCAGAAATCAATGAGACACACCGATTCAGGGACGAATGTCCGCGCTTCTGCCATGCGCCATCGTCTGACACACCACGCTCGTTATTCTCAACAAGAGTGCGCACTTCACTAGCAGCATTAGCCATAGACGTCATGGCAATGCTAACCGAACATTAGGTTATCTAAGACGTAACTTTGCATCCGCTCCGACCTCACTAAAGCTTACCATGTTCAAAACGCTCGTCCGTCCAAAATTAGAATATGCGTGTGCCATATGGGACCCTGCTCATTCCAATCTCATTAATTCACTTGAAAGCATTCAGAACCGTGCAGTGCGCTTTATCCTCTCTAATTATTCACGTCATTCTAGCGTAACATCCATGAAAAAAACATTAGATCTTCCTGACCTTTCACTACGTCGCAAGCATTCTCGCCTTTGTCTTTTTCATAAAATATACTACCTCAATCCTTTCCTGAAAGAAAATCTCTTCACCAGACCCAGTTACATTTCCTCTCGCATCGATCATCAACACAAAGTTGAAGTGCCGACTTGCCGCACTAATTTATACCATTCATCTTTTTTACCAAGAACCGCCACTGCATGGAACCGCCTTCCCGCCTCCTTAGTCACCATTTGTGACAGTACCAATTTCAAGCTTGCTGTTCAAAGTGTCTTATAGTTCCTTCACGATTTTTTGTTAATTTTCTTTCGTTCTGCAAATAATAATGTACCCTACCACTCCTTTCTGTTGTGCCTGCCGGCCTTGAAAGTATGTACAATAAATAAATAAATAAATAAATAAATAATTTGCGCAGCTTCACATAACTTTTAAGCCGTTTTGTGGTATGCAGCATGCCAAGTAGGTAGCGGCATGTTCATGACTTTGCAGAATGTGACAGCACGTTGCCGCATAGCATACTCAAGGCGGACATCGCTTTCCGTTGCACGGACACTCTTTTTTGAAGACATTCAAAGCCACATGAACCACACGTAACGCCATACCTAAACGAGACATCACAGCGGGTGCGTTCATCGAGTTTTAGCGAAGTGTTCTTGCATTCCGAACAGGCCAAAGATGAAAAAAAGGGAAGAAAGGATCTTAATGTCTATGACACTGTTACCTTGGAGGGGTGAATCTCTCAGTCGGATGTCAGAGCCCTGCTCCACACTGCCTAGTTTATCAGCACTTGCCGAAACAGTGGCGTGGATATGCTCCACACCAGGTCCACGCTTGGTGCACTGATACCCAAAGAAAGTGCCCTGACGGACCCTTTTCGTCCGGTATTTGGCCATAGTTATACTGAAACTTTCACTACGAAAGGCTGGAGCTGTAATCATGCGAGCTCAAAATGGTTTGTGAACAAGCACAGACAGCCCGGACAACAGTCGAAGCTACCGCGCGCTACGTAAACAACCTAATGCCGGAACACTCTGCCACTCTCTAGTGGAAACCCTAGTGGAAAGTCAAAAACATATGACGCCACAAAATGCTCTAAAAGGCTTTTATAACATGCTCGGACAATTTATGATTACGTAATATATAAACGAAGCGACATTTGAGAAAAGATAGTATGTTTTGTCTAATCAAGAGCTTCCAATTTCCGTTTCGGATGCGTGTAGGAGGGGTTGGGAAATGTCGTAACTTTTGAACTGCTCAACATAACAACGTAATTGTTGTTGCTAAACTACGTTGAACAAATACGGAGATTGTAAATGCTGAATACAAAAAAAAATTATTCTTTTCTAAAAAAATTCGCTTTTGAAGGTGATGACATACCTTAAGCGTGAAGGCGTGTGAAAATACCTGCATCGGTTCATTTTATAGCTTGATTTTCCTTCGTGGTCATGGCACGTCGAACACGAGAATTCAATACCTTAATTGTGATAAATTTTCTTACCAAGAATGTTCTGTCGCCTCCGAGCTTCCTGCGACACTAAGTTGCGTACCATGCATTGGAAATAAACAGAACTCTCAGTATGCTTGACCCAAATAGAACTTAATAAAGAATCTTGCGTACGTGCAGCCGGCACAGCATAGAACCCTGCCACTTCATTCTGAGCGGTCGAATGCCATAGCCACTATGTTAGCGCGGCGAGGCAGTTGAAACGATCCGCTTGCACTGCAGCTTTAGCGACACAGTCATATATTGGGGCTCCATTATGTTCAGCTCACTTATCCAGCGATCTGTCAGAGTGCCTTGCTGTCTACCTTGCACGCTACGTTAAAAGAAAAATAATGGTTGGTCTAGTTGGACTTGTATTTGTGATAAGAAACATTAGAACAAAAAAAAAATACAACGCACACAGGGAGGAAAAAGAAAGACAAGTGCTAATCACAATGAACCGTTCAATAGCGGAAAGGGTTTCAACTTAACTGCGTTAAGGATGAGCTAAGGTGTACCTGCTTTCGCCGGAATCGTCCCAGCGCTGATGTTGGCCAATGTCGTCGATGCGACCAGTCTTCTTAATGTACGAGGGCACCGAGCGAAAAGGGAGAACCTGGACAGATGAGCGTAGCTGCTTCGTTAATGCACGTTGCCTTTACATAGAGAGCCCAGATAGCTACATGCCACCGTACTCCTTATGTCTCAAAAGCATGAATATGTTACGGGCTGGGTGGAAACCACGTCTGAACGAGCCACAATTTTCTTTTTGCCATTTCGTGCTCCACTAAAAGAAGCAGCATTTCTAAACGCTAACGACGACCACATGTTGTTAGTGACCGACAGCCTTGAACGCTGTCACATCTCTTTCGCCAGAAAGAGATGGGTGCAAACATCCTTCTGTGGCTAATTTGATGATCTCATACGGGAGTTTTCCGCCTCAACTACTTGGCCTCGAGAGAAAAGATTGCTGTGTCCATTGAAACTTGCGAGACGTGTACGCCGGCAAGATGTCTAATCTGCCGTTCGCTAAGCGACTGTGTACGCCGGCAAGATGTCTCATAAAGCTAAACGCGAACAGTTTTACTCTGAATAGAGCCCATAGATTGGTGCATCATTACGAGGCAAATCAGCGTTCATCACGAAAACGCCGGCACGTTAGCCAGAAATCCGCATATGATAGCAGTCATATTATAATATGACTGGGAGGCGTTTAAATGAGCTTGTGCAGATTATTTTGATTTGCGCACAATCGATAGGGGGAAAATACCAGAGAAAATGGAATTAAAAACATTTAGAGGTTCGTTTGTGATTTCTATCGTGTGACCTAGAATTAAAAAAGTAGTTTTCTATTGAAAATGATTGAATAACCTAGGATAGTGCACAATTTGACATCATTTTCCTCTTAACTAAAAAAAGAATATTATGAAACAAAAGGATGTTTTGCAATGGTATGTTACTTCTTTCTTTGCTTTCCTGCAAAGCGAAGACGCATGGCTCAACAAAAATACTAAGGATGCAAGAGTTATGGGAATCGTGTAATTGTTTTCCGCGTGTTCATTATGGATAAGCTCATCAAAGATGACGGAATGTTTGAATGAATAAAAGAAAACGTTCGGGCGTTCAAATGATTGTGTATGAATGAAATTTGCAGTGTCCTGTTGCGACTAGATTTTTTTTCTTTATCACAGTACGTGAACTGAGCAGAACTTGCTGCACTTCATGCACACTGTATGATGTTATTAAAATTGGGATTCTTTCTGTAGTTTTTCACAGAGGTCCATCTGAGCTTTAACGACGACCTATCGCATGGTGCCCTTTAGATGAACAGACCTACTTCATTATTAGGTAAATTTTTCTAGACGTCCACACTACTTTTCATTCGCGAAATGGGGCATTTGACATGGCCAGGGATCAGAGCCATGACTTAGAGCTCAGCAGAAAAACGCGCAGCAACTTGCATTGATATAGGAAGATGTTGGTAAACGAAGGGCACGCCCATTTGCTCGTGCGTGGTTGTTTAATCTCAAGATTTTCGCTAACGTATCGTAGCTGATTTTTTTTACAACTTAAGAATATTCTCGCTGATTATTTTGAGGCATTCACGACAATCTTTAATGCACTTTCCATTGTGTCCATCAATGTCTCTCATTTTCACACTATCGTGAACACATTAGCTCGTTTTCTCACATGCGCTGCCCGCTTGGTAAGCATTACTAGCTCTTAGATGCATTAGAATGGCGTCGTATTGCTATCTTCTTTCTTGGTAGAAGACAAATCTCGTAATGACATGATTAAGATTGTAGCATCTGGCTCTGCCAGCTACGGCAAGATTAAAATGCATCTGTTCTATATTAGGTTGTGATCTGTTGAAGTGCTCGATTCCCGTATGGACATTTATGTGCAGTGGTTTCTTTAATTTCTTATGAACCACGCTTGGGTAGTTGTACAAAATTTTGTCAGAGTATTGAGACTGCAAGAATTCATAATAGTTCTGACAGAGAGAGAGGCAGCTTTGCTAAAGATTAGGCATGGTTGAGTATAAAGCTTTTCTTTCTCGATTTTATGCAACTGTAATCATTGGCAAAGCCACCCGCAAGCAGTAATCGACGGGCAGCTGTCGGTACTGTTTTCTTCCAGGCGTCTATCATCAAAGATATCGCGCTTCGTGCAAGCTTTGTGATCTGTGCATAAATTTGTTTTCTCCATGGTACATGTACTCAATATCATCTCTGTAGAGTGCATCGGCTTTCATTTGTGGTGACCAAAGGGTGCATTTTGGTTCATTACTGATCTTTAGAATTCCAGGGAAGCCACGTTGTTTTGAGTTCCATCGCACACGTGTTTACCAAAATTGCCTTCGTTTTCAGGTGCATTTCCTAATCATGGTGCTTGTCTATGCGTGTTGCGCTAATCTACATGGCAGAGGAAGTTTCGTGAATGAAAACGTTAGCACCCACGTGAAATTGCTGCCTAGCTGCTTGAAAAACACCTTAGGTGATCTTTCGCGTGGAATATTTGAAGGCTTCGCATTGGAAATTTGTCCTAGTATGCCGGTCACGCCATGCGCCATCACTGTTCACGGGCAGCCACTGTAGTCATTGAGCAAACGAGTGACTAGCAGATTGCAGGTGAGGTCATACTTATTGACAACACAAAATTATGGAAGACTGATTTCTCGAACGAGCAGCAAACTTGAGAAAAAGTTACGTTTTATTTACGCTTTTTGATATATCAAGATATATCTTGAGTTTAGAATTTTAGTTATTGGTATCATTATCCTTATAAACTCATGCTTCGTATTCTACATCCAGTAGTAAGTAAGTGCCATCCCTCGGGAGCAAGAACAAGGCACGAAAAACGATTTAAAAAATTGAGTGCCATTCCACTCAGTGAAGAAGGATAACCTGCGAAGCTGTATTTGGAAGACTCTATTGCAAGTACTATTTATTTATTTAGTTATTGCTATATTGATTGAATAAAAACACATACACGTGACTTGGCGGTTGCTATCGCCTTTATTTTGTCTCATTCGTTACCACAGTGAACGTAGCTTTGTGATCGCTGTGATACATTGCACTGCTATGCTAGACACGTTCTTGCCAAAGGTTAAAATTATAGATGAACGGTATTGACATCACATTGACGTCCGTGTAGCACTCAATTCCGAACCGTTCCAACAATAAGGTTACAATACACTTGCCTAGCGGGGGGGGGGGGGGCGGAGGGGGGGCTCTAGATCGACGTTAAGTTCGACGATTGCTGGGTACACTATCGCGTTTTATTATACTTTTCAACCCTCCAAAGGGAGCGAAGGAGTGCCGCCACCCCACGCTTTAAATATGGCCATGAAAGTCATGCGTCATAACATGGTCTATAAGATCATAACATTCAGAGCGAACATCGCGACTGATAACATGACGCGGAAGCAGTTGGACGACCGCATATTTTTGCCTTATGCACGGCTCTTGCCCACGGACACATTTTTCATCAGAACCTAGCCATATACAGCTTGGCCGTAAAAAGACTTGGATCTTCCTGGTATGTCGTGCAGCATGCAGTGAATGGCCCATTTCCTTTAAATTTTGCCACCACATTTAAGGAAGATCTACAAGGTAAGCTAGCAGAGCGGTTGTCTCACAGTGCTCATGCCCTAAGCATACGTAGTAGAATGTTCTAAAATATCCAGGAGTTGGTATACTTTATCGGTAAGTAGAGGGAGCTTAAGCCCTCCGTTTGCCTAGGTCCCACTTATACATTTCTTGAAGAATACTTCGCTAATTTGCTCATTAACACAATAGTGCATGCCCAGACATCGCGACCGTGACCGATTCGATACATGTTCTTTCATGTCTAGCATCTCGTAAGCGTTGTGTTATGCATCGACTATTTCTTGGTCTGGAGCCAAGCAACATGTTCGATGTTAGTTGCTGAACGCTCCCTAACTCCTAATTATCTGTTAGTTTGTGTGTTCAAAATACCAGTTTACTACAGCCATGAAACTATTGAGCGAGAAACGAAAGGCACCCTGTCGCATATCACCAAATCCTTAATTGACCTCACAGATTATTTACACGAAAGAAAACGAAGAATTTATATTGATAGAAAATGGTAGTGCGTGAGGTATTATGTATAAAAAGCAAAATTTGCCATCCGGCATCGACTAAGAAGAAAGCAAAACGTTTATCAAAACTCTGAGGCTCCAATGCTTAACGAATAAAAAAGAATGCAGATGAGTCAATCTACAATCACAGCTAAGCAAAACACAATCACCAATACACGAGAAACCAACGAAGACTCAACCATTAGAACCTATAGCCTTTATGAGTTTCAAATAATGCGATGTGACTGACAAGCTTTGCATATAGTAGCGCTTATCGCTGAAGCTTTGCACTTACCAACAACGTAAAAATTCTCCCCGTTGTTGCTAAACGTTCACTTAGCTCTGTTTTTTACTCACTGATGTAGAGAAAATTACAATTTTGTCTAATTTTGTTACATTTCTTAATCAAGGGATTTCTTAATTGGCTCTGAGCTAAAGCTGCGCGACTTCGTGCCGCGACCTTGTGCTCTGCGACCTCGTGCTCAGCAGTCCAACAACATAGCCAGTAAGCAACCACGGCGGGTTGGAGCAGTTGTCATCATTGGTGCTGCAGGCTGCTCCTTCTCGCTTAGGCAATCAGTACATAGTGAATATAGACCGGCTCAGACAAAGTAGCAAACAAGATTGAATATTAAAGCTCACTGTAAAATTCGCAACGTGCTAGCGCTCAGCTGAGAGAAAGTTCAAATTAGTACATGCTACTTCATAAAACACACAATTCTCCGAGCAGCTAATGACGGATCGTAGAGAAAGATTAAGTAAGAAAATGTACTACACTCTCTTGCAGTTTACATCTTGTTCAAAGAAGAACAGTAATGCGAGAATTCGACAGCATGTTACACTCCTGTAACACGTGAGGGCGAAAGCCTGTTGCACGCGCGGTAATCGATTTATATGGTCGGAGGGGTCAGACTTCTGACAAGACATAACGAGCTGCAGTGCGAAGTAAATGTATAGCGCTGTAGGTCGACCTCTTCAACGACACATGCGAGCACCTAATGCACTATCTAAATGTTCTTTATTTCGTTCTGTCTTTCTTTCCTCCTTCCTTTCTTTCTTGCTTTCTTTCTTTAGTTCTATTTTTCTTTGTTCTTTCATTTTTGTGTCTTTCGTTCTTTCTTTGTTTCCTTCTTTTGTCCTTTCTTTCGGTCCTTCTTCCTTTCCTTAGTTCTATCTTTATTTAGTTGCTTCATGCATATTCAGGCATTGCATCTTTGCTTGCTTACGGGGGTAGATCAATTCCTGATTATGATATTTTTTACATGACTTTTTGCATCACTTGACTAGACGCCACTTTTTTCGGCCATGAGCCACTGCAACGAGCCCTTTAAGGCTTTCGCCTTAAGGGTTTGGGGTGCAACAAGGTTGCACCAAAATCGTGGCTAGATCAAGGTCAAAGCATCCGTCACAGGAATCTGTTGAGCAGCATAGGAAGAGATAAAAGCCCCTTTTACTGATATGACGAATGCTTAAAAGAGAAAACAACTCCTTCTGCATATAGTAAAAAATATATTCTGCGCGCCACGAAAAGAGATAAAGAAAATTGAAGACGTTGATTAAAAGGTCACTGTCGTTGGCGAAGTTATTGCACTGATAACAGAAACATTAACAGCAAAAATGTGCGTTCATGTATTAACTTCTTGAAGAAAAGGGGATTTCTCGTGATTATTTGGCCTTTATGATATTTGAAACCAGCCGTCCCATTTAAACAACACTTGGTTGAATGTGCGCATCAGTTTTCACTCCTCTAAATATAACCTAATAATTGCAAGGTTGCAGTGAGGTTATTCACAGTGATGCTCATGGAGTGAGGGTGCTCATGAATGTCCAGCTTTTGAGCTTTTTTATAAACAACATTGGCTGTACTTGTCTTCTAGAATGGTAATTACATCCTAACTCGTTTGTTCAACGTGAACATTATTTGAACTGATACCACGTGCTAACTCTTTCACAAAGGCTAATTTAAGTCAGTGCAAGTTTTTTTCATTGACTGTTTTATTTCTTTAAAACAGATCAGTGAAGGGGCGTAGTCAAAGCATATCAAAGGTACTAATCTCTCCGTTCCTTTAACAAAGCTAGCGCGTCAACAATTATATAAAACAGATTTGTTTTTCTATCACACAGCGTTCTCATTTTTTAAATTGCGCACATTTGATATCTCTCTCACAATCATGCTGCAAGGAAAACCTTTTTGTTTCCCTTTTTGATGTGTTATAGTTGGCTTATCGTGAGTTACCGAAAGATGGTAATGAGAAGACGATGACACTTGCTAGGTGCAGATAATTAGGAACACTTGGCAGATTGAGACTACACTGGCTAGAATGAGTTTTTAATTCCCACCCACAAATTTTTAAAACACTTATTTAGTCTGGCGATCTACTCCTTACGTAACTTTTGCAATAAATTAGGATCAATCGATTACGTCGAATTTCACTATTATCAAGTCTCATCTATGAGGAAGACGGCTTTGCAAAGGCCATCTACGTTTGGCCAACTACGTTTGGCCTGAGTTTCAATTTTCCTGTTCTGCTTATTTCGGGTCTTCAGTGCTAGGCTATACCGACAGGGGTATATGCATCGCCGTTCAAATATTTCTTTGCAATCCCCACCGACTTAATTGTCATTCTCACTGGTTATTCCTTATTTCTTGACTCCTCTTTTCTTTCTAGTACCTTTTTTGTTCACTTAGACTGAGTGCTTAAGCAAAATTTATTTATTCAGAATACCCCTAAAAGCTCTCTCGCAGGAGGGTATTACATAGAGGGGAGAGGACGGGGGACTGAAAATAAACCTCTACTCGAGCTGCTTGCTTTCGTTAGTTATCTCCAAACAACTTTTTTACTTAATTCCTATAGCTGCTGGCACTCATATCTGTAGGGAAAAGTTGAAGAAAAGCATACAGTTTTGCGCTGCGAATATGAATGCGAGCTATAGCAACCGACTAGCCTGTCTTTTATGCAAGCCGTGCAAACCAGTAACAATTAGTTTGAAGGCACCTTACTATTGGTAGTCATCATCCTTATTATCATCGTCATCACCGGCATCATAAGAATAGTCGTCGTCATCAGTTAACTGCCTGCGCTATTGCGCAATCTCAAAAAGAAAAGGAAAAGAGATACAGATGCTGTTCGAGTTCACTGAACGTAGGTATGTCTCACGAGACATTATCGCCCATCCCTTCATAGCTGCACATATCTACAACGGTTGTTCTGACTACTGAAGTGGCATAAGCTGCAAATTATCTGCCCCTTTCCCGACTGACCTCTAAGTGTAAAACGGCATGCGTATAAACACCACGCTTGGCGAGGAATCTTGGTGATGCACTACGTTGGCGTGTTTCTTCCGCACACGTGCCTTCAGCGTTTATCATCGTGTTTTGCGGCCAAGCGATAAGACGCGCCTGTTTTCGTGGCGTGATCTGACAGCGCTCCCGTTGCGCCACAAAGAGTCTACACAACGAGCCTGAGGACTGACATAGCGCGAAAAGAACGGGTTTCTGCCAGTTGAAAAGGAGCAGAACCGCTGCTGGTGCTGGGCATCGTTTCGCGTCCAACCCACGCCCCGCGACGAGTGCAGTTTCTTTGTCTGGACGAGGGGTCGAATACCTTTTGCAACGCTTGTCGCGTGGCTGACCTTCTTGCTCTTCGCCTCCTGTTCTCGGGCATTCGCATCTGCCCTTGAACTCGGTCGGCACTGGAGTCGATAGTTGTGGACAAAGGGCATTAGCCTAGGTACTTGCACTTTATTTGCACCCGTACTGCGGGGTTCCTTTACCGCGTACACAATGCTGGCCTCGGCGCTATGTTGATGATTCAGGCTATGCCCAAAGGGGTTCAATATGTAGGCCCCATCTGAAGCTGTTGCGCCGTAAACCGTAACCTACATTGACAGTCTTATACAGGATGACGTTCTGGGACACTTATAAATCAGCAGAATGCACAGCTCAGTGGGCGTTATGGCTGCTCACGCGGGCGCTTTTCTTGAACTGACTGGCGGCAAAACCTTTAAGAGCGTTCATTTTTTTGTTTGGCTTGGCTTCGTGACACAGTACCAAATAATGATTTCGCGTGTAACAAATGTGAGAGAGCCGCCCGTTGCGAGAACACACACGTATTTAAAGACTGGTTATGTACTCGGGTTTGGGTATCATGACCGGCACTATGACAGCTTGAAATTATCGGACAGCTTTATACTTCCTATCCCAGTGTTTGTGTTTGGAGAGACAAGAAGTGCTACTTAGTACCATCTTCGTGATCCATATGCATTCACATTAGGTCGTAGGGTACGTACAGACGGTGCAATCGCCATAGCTTCTTTTTGAGACCCGAAGTGAAAAGATGGCATTAGGATATTGCAACGGGCACTATTGTACTCTGGATATGCGCAAACTCTGCAGCTTTATTTATTCCTCCTTTTTTGCGGCAATCAGTTAATAAAGACTTAATTTGGTTGCGCATAAATTTTAGTTAGCTTTCTGTTAGAGGACGCGCTGAAATATATTTACTGTAAAACGCGCTCATGTTGAATTAACACCCACTTAGTTTTAACATACGCCTTCAAAACTAATTTATGGGGTTTTACTTGCCAAAACCACGATTTGATGATGAGGCACGCCGTAGTAGGTGACTGCGGAATAACTTGTACCACCTGGGGATTCTTTAATGTACGTGCATCTAAATCTTAGTATTCAGGTGTTTTCACACCCTCTTTTATTGAAATAAGCTTTCCACGTTATTTGCAGCCATATACTCTTGTTCTAACTGTGTCAATAAAGCATATCACGCAAAAAAATTGCCGTTTTGTAGTGCTTTAGCAAATATACTTTGCCCTAAAAATAATGGGTCTGTTTACACGTGCTTCTCGACTTGACTTGGTATCTTGCCTGGCATATCTCGACAACCTTATCCATTGTAAGCTATATCAGTGGAGATTTTCAGTGGAGCAAGTTCCCAGTATATAAGTTGCGGCAGGAATTGTGCGCACATCAGCTAACTTATGGCTTGAATGCTGTCGGTATTCGTACCATGCCCTTGCTACATGCACCGTTAAGACAGCGGACACTGTGCAATCAGCGCACTTGCGCGGATCATTGCGCGATATCCTCGCGATACGGCTACGAAAGTGGCCAGCGTGGTGCGCTGGCCAATGGAGCTCAATGGTGCTCAATGGAGGTGGAGCCGAATGCAAGGTTCGTTCTTGTTGGGGAGCTCAAGCCCCTGTTTCACTGACCAGTAGTTAAAAAATAGCCAGCTAAAACTACAAGGAAAGTTGTGACTGATCATTGTCACGCTGCCTCCAACTCAGGGGGCTCTGAACCCCTATTGGAAGTGTCGGAGTGGTCCACCGTCGAAATACACTCCCTCTTTCCTTCCTGGTACACCATTTTTCTTATTTATGACCTGAACAGATGACAATCGCATGAAATTATCTAACCGAAAACAGAACAGAAGAACAACGGCAAAAAAAGAACAAACTCTTGTTTTGTCTCGGTTTTCCTTCGTTTGTTTTGCTTCCGCTTTAAGCGATGGATAGCTAAAAACTGGTGAAGGTTTTTACCCTCCTTCATAATTGTACCGATACGTGAGGCGTGCCTGCCAGTGAAGGCTTCTATCGAGCTAGATCACAGCAGTGGCGGGTTCTCTAACGGTGTGCCAATCTAGTAAACAACAACACAGATAAGAAGAAAGGCAAACACTTCATTGCTGCCAAGATTGGGAAAATGCGCTAAGGTTAAAAGCGCAGTGCATTAAGTAGTAGCTTGTGGTGTGAGGAAGTTTAGCGAGCTATTCTGCCTTGAGTTCTTCGGTTGTGGTTGGAATGTCTTCTGCAAAACACGTGAAATCCTCAAAGTTGAGCCAGGTGGGTGTCATACTGTTTGTGCTTGCTTTAGCACTGCACTTGTGTGTACCTGATACAGTTGTAACTCTCGCGAGTGCACCTCAAGTGTTCTTGGAACATGAATACTTTGTTTAGCGCAAAAAGACAGACACAAGAAAGACGACAGGACAAGGCGCAGGACAAGGAATGTTTCATGTCCCTTCTTGAATTTTATTTAAGTGCAACTTTTATCCAGTTCGAAAATAACCTTTTTATCCAGAAAAATGGTGTGTGTATTGGTTCGTGTGTGGCGCCTGCTCTTTGTAATATTTTTTTATCGTTTGTCGACCGCGCTCTTAACAATGACTCGCTTCAAATTTTTAGATATGTTGACGATTTTCTTGTTGTGATAAAACAGACTAACAACGAATGCTCCGTGACGGTAGCTGATATTTTAACTCTGTTCAATGACAATGGCAAAGGTTTAACTTTCACACATGAGCTATCTAGGGACGGTAAACTCCAGTTTTTAGATTTGCAGCTATCCTTACAAACAGGCCAGGCCTGTTGGATGTACTCGCCACGTGCACGTAAGGAACTTTTACCTTACGCGTCTGCGCACTCAAAGACTGTGAAACGCGCCATTGCTTTGATGTGTTTAGAATCTTCCTTAAAGAAATCTTGTCATCACTCTGCGAACATGAGTTTCATTGCACAGTTAAATAGGCTGCAGGCTGCTGGTTACCCAAGTGTGGTGGTGACGTCAGTCTCGGAGGTATTGCTTCAAAAACTGAAAGGGAAGTGGCACAAAAGTAACTGTGTCACACAAAAGAAGAGGCCTGAAGTTGTGCCGTATTGCCACAGAGTGGCTCACAATCTGAAGAATGTCGCCACTAGATACCAAATTCCGGTAGTGTTTTCCGCTCCTCAGAAACTGTCAATGTTGTGCAGCCGTATTTCTAAAACAAGTGAAAAACCTGATTGTCAAAAGAACCACGTGAAGTTTGTAGATTGCAGCGTCGGTGTGGTTTATAAGATTCCCTTGTCATGTGGCAAAGTGTATGTAGGGCAGTCAGGCCGCTGTGTTAACGAGCGCCTTAGAGAACATGAGCGATCCATACCAACAGGCACAGGTTCGCATTTGGCTCAGCATTGTAAAACATGCAAGTGCAAACCCATGTTTCGTGATACCATGATTTTGAAGAAGAGCCGTGACACCACCGCCCGAGAGTTATCGGAAGCATTTTTCATTCAGTCATTGGGGTCACAGTGCATTAGTGTGCCTTCCTTAACCTTGTACAGCGCTGAATTTAATTTTTTGAATTCTGTCGCATGAGTGCGCTTTTGGGATCGGATGTTGGTAGCTCCACCGCATGGTGCTCAAAGCGCATGTTCCTCTGGTTTGAGCGGTCTATAAAGGAGTGACGCAATAAAATGATGTCAGTTGAGAGTAGCGCCTTGTCCTGTCGTCTTTCTTGTGTCTGTCTTTTTGCTCTAAACAAAGTATTCATGGATTCGCACCAACTAGCCCGCCAACTCATTGTGGTGAATTATCGTTCTTGGAAGACCTTGAGCAGATGTAATTTGGCATACTCTCACTTCTTGACGTCAAAAATTCGGTGGTAGACTCGCTTATTTTCTTGCACCTACGCTACCCTTTCATTCTTTCTTCGAATCTTGCTATACCAGCCGCTCTTCTGAAATGAAGCCATGCCTTTTATTGTGCTAACCACTTATGACCTAGGTATCCGGGTATTGCTGTAACGTAACGCTTTCCTCTTTACACCACCGATGCTGTGCGCCAACACAGATGAGTGCTAACATCGAACAGATGGCTATCAATACCGCTGATGTTGAAGACGTGTTGTGAAAGATCTTGAAAAGTCGTTTCAGATCACTTGTAGCCATCATAACTGCTGCTGTTGCAAAAGTTTGTGTAGTGGAGCCGCCTACAAATACACGGCAAGTGTCGGGTATTTCTGGCAGACGCAGGACGGCGTTATTTCTAGATTCTAAGTCGGCTCTACAAGAAGTAGGATATTCAATGAACAAAGTAACGAACGAGCCCCTTATCAAAAATGTGACCCTGTGGCATGACAAACCACACAATGAGGGCCACCTGACTGTGCTACAGTGAATACCCAGCCATTGAGAAATCTTAGGCAATAATTCAGCAAATACGGAAGCAAAGCTTTCGCATACCGACAGCAACTGAGCAACCTCGCCCAGTAACCTCGACAAGACGTTACAGTACTGCATTCCTGGTCAATACGGGCAACTTGCAGTTCACACTGGGTCATTCCCAACTTAGCACGATCGTCTCTTCACGCTAGACCTGGATTTCACATTGCGGGGATTCCATCCAAACCAACAAACGTCATGCAACTTTACTACGCAGACTGCGACTGAAAGTGGCGTTCGCTGGACATTATCTTCATATGATAAGCTGCGAAAACGACCAGAGCTGTCAGACATATAATACTCCGCAGACGATCTCAAACATGGTCTGCGACTGGCCTGATTACCGCCCAGAACATCAGACGCTCAACAGTACCTTTTTTGTGTGCACGAAAAAGCCCCCTCGAAGTAAAAGATTACGGGCCCTGAAACAACTTTGAAAGTTTACTGCTAGCAAAAAGAGTGTTCTTGATATTTTTTAACGGAGAGCGGTCTTGTATGCCAGCTCTAGAACTGCATGACAGGCGCCTGCAATTTGGGACGTGGGTGAGGTGTGCACGCAGAACATTTATGTATGTTGCATGTGTGCATAGTTCGCTGTACATTATCGTCGTCATCTGCACTCTGTCTCTCTCTCATATTATATTCATTTCTCCCTTTCCTCTACGCAAAGTAGTAGGCCAGACACAAAGCTCTACCGGTTAACCTCTCTGCATTTCTCAGAATAAAATGTTCTCCCTTGTCAAATTGCGCTCAAAACAGTGAAAAGAAATTACGTGGATTCGAACCACGAACCCCAATACTCTTATGCGGCGGCTCTATTGTCACTCAGTGACCGCTTGTTGTTTTACTTTTCGAGTTGACAAAACTATCTTAACGGGTCACATTAAGGATAGCAACTGAAAACGTGAATCTCTTTCGTTGCTGAAACGAAACATTAAAATCACCCGCGGGTCAATTGAGTAAGTGACACCCTTCCTCGTGTTGGCCCATGTCACCAAGAAAAATAAAAGAATTGTCTTTATAGTCCTATACACTCTACGAAATGCTTTGAACGGGTCAAATAAAAATAGAAAAAAAAATGTAAACTTTATGCATTATTTATATATACCTTAACATACACAGGGGCAGAATAAACGATGAGCGCAGTCATACGAACCACGAACCAGACTGAGACTGAAAGACTGATAAGAATAGGTTGTATAACTCCCAAGTCGGTCAGACCAATAAGAAAGCCGCACCGCACATAAACTTAAACCCGTAGAAATATTTCTGAGTGCAGTCTAAATTATTTGATTCCTCCAAATATACACAAACAACCCTCAAGATTGTTCTTTGCTTCGCATTTGTTTGGTTCCAACCAATAAATGCGCGGCTCTGAAAGCCCACCACCGCAATGCATTGGCCTCAGAGAAAAGGAGAAGGGCCGTAATTTTACTTCCCTAGATCACACAATGGTTGTAACAGGTCGCATTTATGGTAGACACACAAGTATAAAATCGATTTTACGATTGAAATTAAACATGAAAAATGCCGCAAAATGACGAAACGTGATAGATCACGTACCTCAGAGCGTAGAAAAACAACAGTCAACTGCGTGGCCCACAAGTTCTACGACACTTCTATGTTGGTAGTTTCGGTGCTAACCCCGAGCTCCGTGTACCTGCAGCGTACACAGACTACACCTCTGTTCAAGCCGAAGTACCATCCGGAAAATATGTGGCCTACATAATCTCTGGGTATGTTGGGTTGTTAAGTTGTACATCTTTTTTTTCTGTGACCTGTTTATTTTGTTCACCTCTGGAAGAATTGTTCCTTACTTGTGCATCTCACAGAACAGCGTGCTACAAATTTCACCATATTACTTACAACCTGAACCACAGTGCACAATGGCGTTCAAGTGCAGACAGATATAGAGCATTGCGTATGTAAATGTTTGTTAGGATTTATTACTGAGGTGGATAATTGATGTGAAGGCATACACAGTGGAACTGTTTAGCACAGTCATTGACTTGAGGCAGCTGAGTCTGTGTCTTTTTGGTGCAGGCGTGTTCAACAATAAACGTGGTCAATAACATCGCGCAATAGTTATCGCTTGTTCATTCACGCCTGTTTATAAAGCCAACAGCCATAAATATATATCGGCAAATTTCCAAACTAAGCCATCTGTCTTCTTCCGTGCACAAGTGAAAGGGCGTTATAAGCATTCGTGAGGAAACCCAAGCTGCTGTTAGCGCCACATTCGATCGCAAACCACGTTGTACGTAAATTGGCGAGAGCGCATTTCTTTCTTCTCCGTTGCAAGGTCCTTTAACAGCTCACAGAAACTGCAACTACTGTGGAGTCGGCTGTCCACCGCGGGTTTCTCTGCGCCTCGGCGGCTGCATGTTCCCTCGAGGCACTCCAGAGAGCGGATAAGGCGTCGTACGACGTGCCTCTCGAGTGTCAGGTCGACCCTTTGTGGAGGACCTCGGCTCAAGTGCCGCGAAACAAAAGATCCACTAGCCGCGTTACTGTTGCGGCCCTCGGCGACGCCAAGGACCGCGCCAAACTGCGCCTTGCCTGTGTTTGTGTCGGAAGCTCCTGCTGCTGGTGGGAAGCGAACAGCCGTTTTGCACGCGGTCCTATGCGCGCTCCATGTTGACGATAGCTAGTGGTGTGGTCGTTTCGCATTGTTGACGCTTTGTAGCTATTACTTCGTCCTTCGGATGTTATCGACAAGTACGAACGATGAGATTGGCGCGTGAATTTATGCGCCAATCTCATCGCACCCTTAAGGGTCCGGCATTATTGTATACTCGTTGTGACCATCGGCCGGCCTCATGCGCGCTTTTTCATCGCATTCGTTCCCGCCTGCTTGAGGAGTCATACAGCCGTCTGCTAGCGAACCATGGTTCTCGCTCTTTGGGGGTGTTGAAGTATCGGCGATACAAAAACTGAATTATAGGGTTTTACGTGGCAACACCACCATCTGATTATGAGGCACGCCGTAGTGCGGGACTCTGGAATTCTGGACCACCTGGCGTTCTTTAACGCACGCATAAATCAAAGTACACGGGTGTTTTCGCACTTCGCCCCCAAGGAAATGCGGCCGCCATGGCCGCTATTCGATGCCGCTAACGCGTGCTTAGCAGCCCAGCATCATAGCCACTAAGCAAGCGCGGCGGGCAGTATCGGAGATATCGTAGCGATATGCTTGCCCTGCGCTTCCAAAATATAACGACCGATTCAAGGTTCAGTTTTTCAAGAAATGTTTGGCTTTCACGCAGTTGCATTTTCAACCTCGCGTTTCTTGTTAAATAAATATGTATAGGTTTTTTTTCAGTTAATGCGGATTTCTGGCGCAGAGTTCGCAAGTGTAAATGGAGATTTCGAATGGTAAACGTGAATATAAGTACATAGAATATAGAGCGTCTAAAAAGGGAAATTCACTCAACTGTACCTGAAAATCACCCAAACCGACTATTCCGTGGCGATTTAGCGGTAAACGCAAAAGAAATGCGCTAGCTTTAGGTTACTACTCTTTGAAGTCCTCGATCCATGATTAGAGCACGTGCACCACAATGCAAACCAGAATACACACATATATATATATATATATATATATATATATATATATATATATATATATATATATATATATATATATATATATATATATATATATGAACGAGAAGAAAGGGGCTTAACCGAGAGGCCCAACTTTTTATTAGTCATATCATAAGAAGCCAACAAACATTGACACCAAGGACAACATAGGGGAAATTACTTGTGCTTAATAAATGAAATAAAGAAACGATAAACTAATGCAAATTAAAGTGGATGAAAAAACAACTTGCCGCAGGTGGGCATTTGCCGCAGGCATTTCGCGTGCGATGCTCTACCAATTGAGCTACAGCGGCGCCGTTTCCCCATCCACTTTCTTGGGTATTTATGTGCCCTAGTAGAACCCTGGGAGTGTTAGCCAGCGCCACCAGTCACAGACCTTGACGGCGGACGTGGAACGTCCTTCTTGCCGCAGGTATCACGAGAACGTGATCTTTTTTTGGGTGAAGGCAACTGGTCAATAAACCCACATGCTCCCCGAAGGCATCAATGTATGTATGTATGTATGTATATATATATATATATATATATATATATATATATATATATATATATATATATATATATATATATATATATATATATATATATATATATACACTCTTCATTTTCATTTGACCATCCATTAGATTTTTATCACATTTTATTTAATGAGGCTGACCGCACGCGACATGTTCTGTAAGGAACAAAGACGGGGCTCACATTCCTGCAGGCATGTGCGCACTAGGCCGGTAAACATGAAGGGGCGGGGACGAACTCAAAGACAAACATGAATTTATAGTTTGTTGTTGAAGAGTGACTTGCTTAATTAGGCGTTTTATATTACCTCTAAGCTTAGAACAATGTGAGTTTGGCAAAAAGATTACGTGTGAAAGGCGTTCCAGTTTTCTGTTTCGCTTAAGGGGAGGGGTGCATTAAACCTGCGTACAAACAAGGTGTCCTCTTTTTTCTTGAGCTGTGATGTGCATCACCAGTAGCACCGTGATAATTAGGATCACGACAGGTAGACAAGGCAAAGACAATATCAAAGCGAATAGCTTTCTTTGGGTCTTTCGGTGGCTTTCATGGTAAGTCGGTTGCAGGCACGTCGGTGATAGGGAGAAGGTGGTGGGACTCGCAATGGAAAACGTTCGTTCGATCTCTCTTTCTGTCTCTCACTCACTTTTTTGTTCTCTGTCGCCCTTTCATTCGCTTGTTTGTGCGTTCTGGCAATTCGCTTACATATCACTCGTCAGATAGTGCGTGCGCATTATTTATAGTCTTTCACCTTGCGCTCATGCAACGATAATAATAATAATAATAATATTTGGGCTTTTACGTGCCAAAACCACTTTCTGATTATGAGGCAGGCCGTAGTGGGCGACTCCGGAAATTTTGACCACCTGGGGTTCTTTAACGTGCACCTAAATCTAAGCACACAGATGTTTTCGCATTTCGCCCCCGCCGAAATGCGGCCGCCGTGGCCGCGATTCGATCCCGTGACCTCGTACTCAGCAGCCCAACACCATAGCCACTGAGCAACCACGGCGAGTGAACATGCAACGAATGATTGGCTTACTTGCGGAGTTACGCACACCGTGGCTCACTGCGTCAAGGATGACGCCATGTGCTGCAAGTGTTGCAACGACCTGCTGCAAGTACCTAACTGGCGAACCTATTTAGTAGGAGTTATTGCTATTGGGCTAAATTAACCTAATCCTTAATAATCCGTAAAGTAATCCAATAAGAAATAATTTTTGTTACCATTACTAATTTGACTGGGCTTAAGTACTGCAATCATAACTATTCGTAATTAGGCTTAAGTCCTCTTACCCACAGTTAATGAGCATTAGAGTTCATCTATCTAAAGGTAAACAATAGAAGTTTCTAATTATTTACGTAATTAATCTTGATTATGTTAGTCAGATCGTATAAATATTTATTAAGAATTTGACTAGTACATAGCGAATGAATTGAATGGTTCTTTAACGAATTAACCTCTATTAGGCTCCCTTACCCTTCATTTGTCTTACAGTCTTATTGAGGCTGAAATAATCTCGTGGGAATAATTCTTATTAGTCTTATTAACCTTAAAAACTCTTAATAGTGCTTCAGTGCTTACTACATCTAGTCATAATCATAAATCTCAGTTTTCACGCATGGCAATAAGGAATTATCCTATATGCCGCCTAAGGACATCGTGTGTGACGGAACGCATCATGTGACGCGTTTTAGAAGGACGGAGGGTGAATTCCCGACGTAAAGGGCCTTAGAACGCCTATGCATACCACGCGACGGCGAGTACGTGCGGGGCGAAAACGGGTCGTTGCAGCTGCGGTGGCACGTCGTGCGTGCCCCCACGCACATGTTCGATGGTGAGCAGTCGCGCAAATGGTGCGAGCCGCTGCGGTACCACGAAGCGGTGGCTGTTGTCGAAAGTCGGCTTCATAAAAGCGCCAGGAATGCGCCAGAAACGCCATCGCCCGCAGAGGCCCACTGAGTTAGACCGCAAAGGGTACTTTCAAACAGTACCACCTTTCACACCGTTATAGGGCCGCAGGGTGCCGACATTGTTTTCTACAGAACTGTACTCTGCTAAAACAAAAAAAAGAATTGCAGCAGAACCCACCTCACGATGACTGCCGACGGTAATGCGTCAGCATTAAATCAAGATAACGACTAAAAGGAATTCCCACCGTCGAAATAAGTTGTGTATGACGCGTGTACTACAACGGTACTTTCCTATCGTGCTTCGCTAAGAAAACTTGGCGACATACAGCAGCGCCACCGCGAAGCCTGCGCGTGAACACCGAAATGCATGGTGCGCCGGTGGGTGCGAACGCAGAGAAACGCGTCGTGCAACAACCGGGCGACTCTCTCGCGCAATTCGTGCCAATCGGTCAGGTTGGTTTGAGCGCATTTTGGACGCGTTGCCTTTGCCAGGGCAACCCGCCGTGGTTCCTCAGTGGCTATGGTGTTGGGCTGCTGAGCACGAGGTCGCGGGATCGAATCCCTGCCCCGGCGGCCGCATTTCGATGGGGGCGAAATGCGAAAACACCCGTGTGCTTAGATTTAGGTGCACGTTAAAGAACCCCAGGTGGTCAAAATTTCCGGAGTCCTCCACTACGGCGTGCCTCATAATCAGAAAGTGGTTTTGGCACGTAAAACCCCAAATATTATTATTATTTGCCAGGGGTGCAACCCTGAGAAGGCATTGATCGCTCCCTAGGTAATCACTAAAGTTGTCCCAGGCAGCATCCCTAGCATTTTTTTTTACGAGGGAACGCTCCGGACACAAATCACGGATTGCCGAGTTCCCCACATGGGTTCAGTACGCCGGGCCCGTGAGCAACGTCAGGCGAAGGGTGGAGATGAGCTCCGCCAGCTTTCGCACTCTGGCCATCTCAAAGTGATAGCCACAGTGAAGGCTGGGAGCACTGAAGTGTCCAACGACCTGCCAATTTGATCGCGCGAAGGAAGCTTCACTGAATGTTACGTGCAGCTTATGCGGGGGGCAGTATGTGTTGAGGATATGCATTGACGGGTCGTGGCGTCTCAGAGGCAGTACCCGGACCATTGTGTATTCTCGCTCAGTGCTCAAGTCTAAGCCGACCTGAACTGCGGTGTAAGCCTTATTCACCAGGGTGGACGTCGAGAGGGACCGGGAAGGTGCTGCATCTTGAGAATTTAGCGGGCTCCTGCAGGGCAAGGAGCGCCGACATGGCACCGTGAGACTGCAGGTAGAGAGAGAGGTGTAACCGCTTTTTCAAGCTCTTAAATTCCCAGAGTTGCACAGTTTAAGGTGAGCCAACTTTCGACCATTTTTTTTTCACCAATTTGAAGCTTACGCCACGCCACCGCGGAGCTAAACCTAACGGTGGCGAGGCACGCGCTGGCCTCGGTTGGGGATTCCCCGGCTATAGCGGTTCGAAATCAAGTCACCGGATACGACCCGGAGTCTTTAAGGATCTTACACATGGATACGGATCAAACCGGGGCACCTCTACCAACCGAGGAAGAATACCTTCAGGATATGATCCGCGTCTTCCGCGGAAGGAAGAACATCGCGGCGGCCTCGAGCGACATCGGCGTGGGTGCCACCCCGATAAGTTATTGCCCCCAGAAGCTGAAAAACAAATAAATAAATACGGGGAAACCCATTCGTATGAATATGCAGTAAGAGGTTTAAAGCCAATAAAATATAGATAAATAGCTGTTATGAAGTAAAACCCAAACGCATATTCTTGAGGTAACATACCAGTCGAAAAATAAAGCATGGGCACGGTAACTCCTAGTTTCCTAAGGTCTGGTCAGCGAGGGCAGAAGTTTCTCGCGAAGGGCGTTTATCTGGTCGTTTTCTGCGTTGTTTGTCTTTTTGTTTTGGCACATAACAAGCGGGGGCTCGCTCTGAGCATATGCAGGGCGGGAGCAAGGTGCGTGTGGCCTCGAAGCGGGCCAAGCAACTGCAGCGTCGGCCGCAGAACACGCCGCGCATCGAAAAAGACAAGAGCATCGTGATGCCGATACCACGAAAGACCGTCGACTTCAATATAACTTTTGGTCTTGGACAAGCTGGTGCTGGAATCCACAGCATCATCGGGGACGACGCAAGTGCGGGACTTGCGGTATTGCCCAACATAAATATACCTGGTAGCGAAGCTTCCATAGGAGCCCATACGTTCAAAACATGGCGGTTCGTCGTTGGTTCATGCCATTTGCGCCATCTGTGAGGAGGGAACACTTCTGGCGGAAGAAAAAAACAATGTGGCGCCATATCCGGTAAAAACAGAAGTGCCGTCATTTGGTTTTGGGGTGTGCGAAATTTGTTTTGGTGGCCTGCCTTTGGAGCTATATGTTCAAGTGCCCCGCCATTCGCCTTGATGGGCGTTTAGAACATTCAGCGCGGAAAGCCATGCAGGAAAAGGCCAGCCGTACGGTTGTGGAATCGCACAGATGCACGGAACATACTTTCTTTGCAAGCCGACGAAAGCTTTAGGTGTAGAGTGCTGATCCTATCGTCAGATGCCAAGCCCGTCGGGCAGCGCAGTCACACGAAAACAACTGAACAGTTATCCGGCGGTCGCAACTCACTACTCTTGACTATACAGGCCAAGAAGCGATGAAGCTACCTGCGTCACCAAATTCAGACAAACATCGATAAGCAAAACAGCACAACGTGTGAGGGGGCGTATTTCAAAAGGCGAACTTAACGAGCGCACCTTTCTGCGCTTTTCAAGAGCTGCATTGTACGGCGTCAACCCCCCCCCCCTTGTAACAATGGGCACTGAAAGAAAATATTTATTAATAATAATAAAATTAAATAAACTTGTATTTTCTTCACTCGTCAAGTGTATATAAAATTGACCAGGAATCTTATTTTTGTTGAGTGAATACAGCTGTGTCTCTCTTGAATGAAACAAAACACTTTTTCTTTCCCAATGCTTGTTCCCTCCAAACATAGTCGCGCTTCAATCGCTGCTCCCATAGCCGCCCTTGCTGATGTCGGTGACAATTTGTATTGAACCACTTTTTGCCCGAAGCTTCGTGACCTATTTGGATCGACCTTGTATTGCCCGTCTGGGCTACGTGCTAGTGCGTGCTCAAATCAGTGGACGCCGCGGGGAAGCTACTCCGAGATGTTATTTTTCCGCTCGGGGGCCGCCAGCTACCGTTCCGGGCACACCCCAAAGTCTCCGGTGAGTTCTGTCAAGGTGTCGTGACTGTCTCCCAGGACGAAACCTCCCAATCCGTGAAGCGCGAACTCAGTGCGGAAGCAATTGTAGTGTCTGTGCGGAAGCTGGAAGAAACCCCGGTTATGGGATCACCTTATCGGGGACCAAGGTGCCACGGACCGTGTTTACAGCCACGTAAGGCTCGCTGTTCGCCTGTACAAGAAGGCAGTGCCTGCATGCCACCGCTGTTGCAAAGTGGGTCATCGCGCCGATGCCTGCCCACGACTGCAGGCCCGGCGCTACGGAAGGAGCAGGGTCCAGGTTTCTGCTGCCAATCTTGATGGACCAGCAGAACACAAGTGTACTCCGAGCTGCCTCATCTGCGGAGGCGGCCACCCAACCGGAGCTCCCAGCTGTGCCGGGCGGTTCCGGAAACCCATCTAGTCGGCTTCCCTACCCGGATCCAACTCGAAGACAGTGACGGGTCTGAAGCAGGCTCCTGCGCCCAAAGCCGGCCTCAAGCGCCAGCCGCCAAGCCGGAGCCCAAGAAGGCCCAAACTGGGCCACCTATAAATGTAATGTCCGGGACCCAGGCGAGCCCCCGGTCTCAAGGCCAATGATTTCCCGCCCTTCCAACCCATTCAGCCACAGGTGAGCAATTTAAGTGGAGCAGTCTCCGGGCCCTCCCCACTTCCCTCCCCTACGAAAAGCGCCCTACAGCAGCAGGTAGCGCAGCTCAGGCACCAGAACCAAGTTGTGGCGCGCAAGATTGATTAATTAGAGACCAAGCAGGCCAGGCAATCCGAGCCAATGCTTGAAGCCGAGCTAGAGGACGTAAAATTTTAACATGGTATCATCCGTAACATCTTGTCCCACTAGCGTCTCGCGGCAGGCCGCGGACACGGTAGTTAGATCAGTTTCCACTGCCGGTCAAATCGGCCGCCTCGAGGCCCTGGAGCGCAAAACCGAGCAACGGAGGCAGCGAGAGAGAGTCCTCCCGAATCAAATCACGTCGGCATTCCGTGAGATTCTTCCAGGGCACAATTACGGCGTCCTTAACGCAAGCACTTCCCGAAATTGTGGCCCAGGTCACCGATTCTGTCCTTAAGGGCGTGTAGCCCTAGGTCAACACCAAAATTTAGAACACCACTCGCTACGACTCCCCGCAGCTCAAACGCAAGACAGCCTCCCGCCAGGTAGCGCAGGAAAGCGGTTCAGGGCCACGTCCCGATGAGTGAGTGCATCCCCTGACTGGCGTTGCGCCGGCTCCTGGCCCGAGCCGGTCCCCCGACTCGTAAAATAAATACTACAAGATGGCTAGCTCAACATGGACGTGCGAAGGCTGGCTGCAACCGGTCACTTCTCGTCTACGGACCACAGCTGGGCCGGTGCGCACCAGTAGCGCGAGCCGGCACGAGTCCCGCTGGCACGAGTGACGCCGGACACCAGCGACGACTGATTACAACAGGGTTCCGACGAAAGACCACAGACGACGTGGCGCATACATCTACGACAGGACATAAACGTTACTGTAAGTTCCCTGACGCTAGCGTATAAACCCCATAGACTTAGCTTAACACTGGGGGTGTGAACACAAAGCCCAGTTAGGGAGGGCGCATTCTGTGTTCAATAAGCGTTGCATTTTAATATGTGTGCAAATTAAATTCCTCATTTTATGAATGTTGTCATGGCATCGAACCTTGCGTTCATGTGTTCATTCTGCCTGCCCAAGGAAACCTACCAGGCGCTGAGGTACGCGTGACAAACACATTTGTCTGATCACTATTAGAATATGCGAACGTTTTTTTTTTATTTCCTTTTCTCAAAGAACTGATTAACAAACTAGAAGCAGTCCAAAGGAAGGCACTAAGATGTATTTGCAATAAATATAGGCTAACAGACTTACCCACGGAATTGCTAAAACAAACCAGTATCCTCAACTTGCGAAACCGAGCCAAGTTTCCACGATGAAATTGATGTATCAACTTCTTCATACCAAATCAAGAATAGCTCCAAATACTTAACTATAACGCAAACACGACCCAATAGACCACACGAGGCACTCACCATCATTAAACCAACACCCAATTCATACGGAAAAACATAAGCATTCTCTTTTTCCTTTAATGACGCATGAAGGGAACAAGCTGGACTCTACTATCACAAACATCACAACCTTATCTGCTTTCTTAACATTAGTCGAAAACGAATTAGATGCTTCATCATGACCTACCTGCGTTGCCATTTATTTCTGTGCCATTCTATTTTATTTCATTTCATTGTGTACATAATCCCAATTAACTTACTGACACCTGAATCGTATATTATAGAATATTACCTCATGTGTAAACCAAACTTTAACAGCATTTATTAATTTGTCATTACTGAGTACAATTGTTTATTTATGCTAATTGTTTGCCCCTCTTCCTCTTGTTTATTCCGATGTATTGTATTTGTAAAACTACCTACCATCATTGCTAATTGGCAGTCTGTTTCATTACCTCCTTATTTACTGCCCTGTATTATGCTACAAATAATGCCCACAATTTTGTTTACCTTTGCAAATTGTCTACATTTTGATTACCTCATGTTTTTCGTAACGGTATCAAGATGTATTACTTTATTATTTCTGCCTACCATATTGATTATCTTTGCTAAGTGCCTATGTATTGTGTGTAATCTAAATATTGTGCTAATGGCTATCATTGTGAAATAGCTATATGTACATGCCCTTGTTATGATCCCTGATGGGATTGACAGTATCAATAAAAAATGACAATCTTTCCACTCTGAAGATGAAATGTCAGCGAAAGCTGACGACAGTCAAAGCTCTCAAACGAACAGCAAAGTGCTTTCACTCCATTCCATCTTCACAGAGTGGAATGGTTGCCTGAGCTCGCGCTTCTCGTGACTGAAACAATCAGAATTTTCTGTGTACACTGTATTTTCAGTATTAGGAAATTTAATGTTGGTGTCTCCAGCTGAGCACATACTTGCTTTCAGACGTAAACTTGTGCAAAATAGTATCCAGGTCAGAATTAAAATTCCTTACGTACGAGGAAGTAGAGCGGTGAATGCTCCTTAGCATAACGTTGCTATTATCAGGAAAACAAATTAGTGCCCTTCCACTCTGTGATGAAGGATAACCAGCGAAGCTGTATTGAGAAGACTGTGTCGATAACTATATTGATTTGTATGGTTATAGCTATATTGATGAAATAATGACACATACGCGCAACCAGGGCTGGGAAAAGATACTTCGCAATTATGTCGAGACACGATGCAAGATATTCGGGCAACATATATTTGAGATACAGATACAGTATACTACCGCAGTTATTGTATCCAATATGATACTTTCCATTTGTACCTTAAGATACTTCGATAAGTTTGCTAATTTCTTACTATAGATCTACATAATGTAGCAGGAAATGGGCATGCACAAGAAGGTTTCCTTGAGAATTTCTTAACTCCTATCAACCTTGTTTCATTTGAATGAAATATCTGCTAGTCTTTTTCGGAATGAAAACAGTAAGGTTGGACCAAAAAGGACAACATTTTGAAATACTAACAGATTATTGGGGTTCGTTTAGGTGCTTAACATGAAAGATCTTTATATTGTAACTGATGGTAGTCCTTGCTGTGCTTGCCGACCACCTAGCAGTTTGCCATCTAATTACACGAACGTCAATAAGAAGCCTCAGCAGACGCAGCAAATACCGCTATGGAGTTTTACCTTGTCAGTATACAGCAGCAGCAGCGCATTTAGCGACATTCTTTGCGACACATCTTATCTACAGAGAGCACATAAAGCTGCAATGAGCTTTCATATTCTACTTATCTGCTGGCCTAAAGCGTTCGTTCGCGATATACTCGTGCCGCACGCATTAGTGATCATTGCATCAACACAACTAAAAGCGAAAAAAGCAAGAAAACAAAAGGTCGGCTGTGCGCAGACGTTCGCGCTTGTTTTTGGGAAGACGGCGCGAGCGTCACCACAAGGCTCTGCTCCACGAATAGGGACGCGTAGAACTCGCTGGAGGGCTCTGACGGAAAGATAACAGTATGTCGCTGCCTTTAGTTCTATTCAGGTGACTTAGTGACAGCAGTATCAGCTTGAGAAATGAAGGTCAGACAACGTTTGTAATTTCGCAGGGTGTTGTTGCGATAGCAGTATCTTGTATCTCAAGATACACGACATAATCTTTAGTGTATCGGAAATACAGATACTAATGCAAGTCTGGCGATGATAGATCTCGCCAGACGTATCGTGATACAGATACAAGATACCCAAAGAGTATCTAAGATAGTATCTAAGATACATGTATCCCCAGCACTTCCTGGTTCTTATCGTTTTTATTTTGTCTCATTCGTTACCACAGTCACCATATCTTCGTGGTCGGGGCGCGCTAGGTCGACTCTAAGGTCGACGATTGGGATGTACGCTATGGCGGTTCATTATACTTTTCGACCCTCCAACAGAAGTGAAGGAGCACCGCCATCCCACGTTCTATATATGGCCATGAAGGTCATGCGTCTTAACGTGGTCGATAAGATAACATTCAGGGCGACCGCAAACACTAAAAACATCACGCGGAAACAGTTGGACGCCTACATATATTTTTTTCATTCTACACGGCTCTTAGCCAAGGCCTTATTTTTCATCAGAACCTAGCCATATACAGCTTCGCTGTAAAAAAAGGAATGAGCTAATTCAGTCCACAGAGATTCACATTGTATGACCTCAAAATAAAGATCTTGTCGGCGAGTGTAGGGTGGATCTTAGGCGATAAAGATTGGTGAGCCACCATAGCTACCTGATGAATGGTGGCAGTATTCAGATTCGTACGATAACAGGCAGAAAATGATTGCCTCTTACATGCAGAGCCAAGTTCCATAGATGCAAACGATTGAGAAGAAATGAGTAAGTGAAGAACTTACAAAGTTATTGATCTTATCTTAATTTTTGCGTAGGCTTCGTGCTTTAAAATTAGCCAGGGAACGGTTACTGTCAGCTAGCTTGTGCTTCACCTCTTCAGGAGATAGCAGGGCTATGATGAAAGGATGGAAGTCAAGAAAGTGTTCGGAACACAAAAAAAAAGTCACCGTCCAAGCACTCCGTATACAGATGGTTAACCAGCTAATCTTAAACGTGTGGCCCAGTTGTTTATCACTGGGCTAATCCCGACGGTTCATTAAATGGCGGCTTGGTAGGCTTCCGGATCCTCAGTACGCAGTTGCTGCTTGCGCTTGGCTGCACGAGTCTGTTCCTGTGCCTGTGATTGAAAGCGGCCTGTTCTGAAGGACTTGGTATGATCCGTGGCTAATCCGTTTCGGAGCCGGACAAAAAATGCAGCGCGCCGCTCGGCTGCGACTGAGAGCAATGATGTAAATACTGGCGCAGCTAATCCAACACCACCTAGATACCACAAGGTCCTTTCATTCCGATCCATAATATCATGTTATCCGGCCCGACTGCCATTGGATCTAATGGTGATGCTCCCGAGTAGAGGCAACAGTGATTTTGACGTCGCCGCCAAGGTAAATAGACCTGGTAGCGAAGCTTCTATAGGAGCCAATACGTTCAGAACATGGCGGTCCATCGGTGGTTCATGGGGCTTAGCGCCATCTGTATGTGGTGGGAACACTTCCAGCGGAAGAAAAAATAATGTGACGCCATGTCCGTTAAAAGCAGAAGTGACGTCATTTTGTTTTCGAAGGCGCGAAATTTGTTTTGTGGGCCTGCTTTTGGAGCTATAAATTCAAACGCCCCGCCATTCGACTTGATGGGCGTTTCGAGCTTTCAGCGCGGAAAGCGATGCAGTAAAAGCCAGCCGTACGGTTGTCGAAATCGCACCCCTGCACAGAACATACTTTCTTTGGAGGCCGACGAAAGCTTTAGGTGGTAGAGTGCTGAACCTGTAGTCGGACGCAAAGCTCGTCGGCCGGCGCAGTCGCACGAGAACAACTACACAATTATCTGGCGGTCGTAACTCACTACTTTTGACTGAACAGATTAAGAAGCGATGAAGCTACCCGCGTCACCAAATTCAGACAAAATTGGACAAGCAAGAAAGCACAAACTGCGAGGGGGGGCGAATTTCTACAGGTGAACTTTACGAGTGCGCCTTTCTGCCCGTTTCAAGACGTGCATTGCATTGCGAGTGATAGTGGCGTCAACGCCCCCTGTAACGATGGGCGCCGAAAATAATTGCATTTATTATTATTAATAAAATTGAATAAACTTCTATTTTCTTCACTCGTCACGAATATATAAGATTGACCAGGTTTATTTTCGTTGAATGAATCTAACTGTCTCACTTGAATTAAAAAAAAACGCTTTTTTCTTTCCCAGTGTTTGTTCCCTCCAAACATAGTCGCGCTTCAATCGCTGTTCCCATAACCCCCCTTGCTGATGTCTGTGACAATCTGTACTGAACCGCTTTTTGCTCGAAGCTTCGCGACCTATTTAGATCGACCTTGTCGCCGCTTTCATCACGCCAGCCTTGTCAATGAAATTTTCGGGCCAAGTAGCGCTACGGCATGGGTACAAGTAAACAGGCCTTGTGCTATCTAGGTGATGTTGGCTAATCGTACGCCTCTCTTCTTTTTTCGCGCATGCGCGTGGGTTTGCGCGGGAGTTGTTTTTGGCGTACTGGTGACCGACAGACGGACGGACGGACTAATAGGCTAGCCGTATAAAGTAAAAAGAACAAAAAGCCTAGTGGCTAAGTAAGGATGCCTGGGTCACTTTCTTTGACAATACGATGAGCCCTGCTATCACTAGATTTGCGAGCCTTGATATCGCAATTGTCTATCCACAGAAATTGCCAGTTGTGCTCTTTCTTCTGTGTAAGCGCCTTGGCAAACAATCTTTTGTTCTCGGGAGACAAATGATCATTCACATAAATGCCCTATCAGAACTACCGAAGAATGCAACATCAGAAGTGGTTGAGCGAGCCTTAGGTGCTTCATGGACGAAGTTTTCTTGTCCCGGCAGCAAAACTGCGCGACGACTTACATTTCGTCTTATTTAGTTGAAACGCGATTAATTGTAGCAAAGCTGCCGGTCCTGTAAGGACACTTAATCGCTTCACCCATCCACTTCACAAATGCCACACAGTCCTCGCCCTGAGTGACTGGCACGCTCTTAATTACAACGTTATTCAGCCGCAAATACTGCGCGAGCTCCATAACTCTTCTGGTTGGCGCCTTGGCATGCGTAACCAGTTCCGTCTTAGCCACTGTCAATTCATCTTGTTTCACCTTAATAGTCAAAACTGTCGCACGGAAATTGCACACTTTCACCTAGGGACGTAGGCTGCCCGAGTCATTCCCGAGCTAACTCCTGCTTCATTTTAGCTGTTATATCATGAGTGCGAGAATCAATACTAGAGCTAAGCAATGATTTAAGCGATTCAATTTTTTTTTCGCCAGCTCTCCATTAGATGACATGGTCAGCAAAAGTAGCAAGTACACGACCAAAAGAAAAGGAACACGTTCTGGGAGGCAGCAGTCGCGAGAAGAGGAAATGCACAATTGCTTATAGAAAACAGACACCAACCTGCAGAGCAAGTAGGAAGCAATCACCACGGCTCTAGCTGCCGCAACCGCTGCCTCAAAAATGGCGTGGGTGTTTCCGGGTAGCGTCCTTTTAAGTCCTCGTTGGTGACGCCAAGCTAGCAGGTTACCTTTTCGGGATGCTGATGTCACAGTCGTAGCTACTGCTATGGCCGCTGGACTTGACAGTTGCTGCGCCGCACACGTGCTTTGAGGACACCTGCACCCAGATAACTGCAGAGAAAGTAGGAAGCAACACAGGCTCTTGTTGCCACAGCTGATGACTGAAAAATTGTGCCTGAAAGGATGTTCTACATCCGCCGTCAAGGCCGTGAGTAGTGACCCTGGCAGAACTCCCAGGTTAATTTCTAGCAGAAAAACATATTTACGCCAGAAAGTGGATGGGAAAACGGAACCGCGGTAGCTCAGTTGGTAAGAGCATCGCACGTGTAATGCGCAGACGTGGGTTCGTGCCCCACCTGCGGTGAGTTGTGCTATTCATCCACTTAAATTTCCACAAATTTATCATTTCTTTATTTCATTTAATAAGTACAAGTAATTTTCCGTATGTTGTCCTTGGTGTCTGTTTGTTGGCTTCCTAAGATATAAGTAATAAAAATTGGGCCCTCGGTTTCCTTTCTTCTCGTTAATTGCATCCAGTGGAGCTCAGAACGTTAGCGAGGCTGCTTGGTTTCCCTTTCGCCTACCTTTGTTATGAAATTGGATATACCCAAACTGTTATACTTCTTTGTGTGGCGTTCGTTTCGCACGAGTCGTTGCCGAGTTTAATTTACATGTATACGTGCAGCTCTGGCAGTGAAAATTTATAACGAACCGCTGCAAAGTAGAGACAAGAGTTCCTATTTGAATTTTATGACCCTATATTTGAGACCAGAATTAACATGGCTAGTTATGTTTTTTTTTGTTTACACAGAACGTTTTGTCGAGACGCTCCCTAATGCTTCATGTTAAAAGGAAATTACCCACAGCCAATAACATTTAAAAAACGGCACAAACGCTACGCCCTGCTTTATATTATAGCAAGAACAATTGTTATCATGTCCTTGTCAGTGAAGTACTAAGGCCGCCCTTGTGGAAAAAGCACATGAAAGATATTCATTCTTCACACACCAAGGTGTAGCCTGGGACTACTTGGTCTCAAGAGTTACTCAAATTGGAATTCTTTGGCATGGCCTATGAGATGTTTAGACACAGAATCTCTTGGCGTTTAGCCTCGCTGAACCCGAAATAAAGCAGCCGATGAAGAATTCCACGCAGTAGGACAGTGGTTCAGAACAAGCTACCCGAATAAGTCACTTCAAACAACACTCACCATGCATTTAAGCTTCGGAGATGCAGACAATACGTGCGAATCGGTGCAGTCATCACCGGACACCGCAATGTACACGACGTGCGACAAATTGCAGATCGGCGTAGCGGAAATATACGCGTCCGGTTGATACTGCGCGAGTCGAATGGGCGGAACAGTAACGTGTAACGCAAGCACTCTCTGGGTGTGATCAAAACACGTTGTGCTAAAGAGAGGGTTCGCTGCGCTAAAACAAGTTTCTCTCATTTGAGATTCACAACAGTTGTGTCCAAACGAGAGATCAAGCGAATTCAGCCACAATATTTGTAGCAAACTGAGAAAAGTAAGTATACGGTGATCGGGGTCCGCTATGAAGATAACTTGTGCAGTAAGTACCGTGCCGCTGGATACAATAATTACGTTTTGTTCAAGCGGCCCGATGGTGTAGCCATTTAGAAAAGAAGAATGTCACAATCAATAATTCATTTATACGAGTTCCATTATTGACGCTAGTTCGCGGCTTCTCGTGTCCCTGTTCTGCTCAATAAAGTGTATTTCATGGGAGTTCGTGAAGGCGCTGTCGCCATAATGGGCACCTCGTTAGGTAAACATTAAATGTAGCACACAACCGATTTTTTGCAACTATTTCTCACATTTTGCATGATTGATCAACTTATCGCTATATGAAAGTACTATAACTTAAGCGTTAACGTCAGCCGCAAGGCTGCGGAACATTATTTTTGAAGGACCAAGTGCGCACAATATGATTAATTTAGAGAAAACCACGTGAAAATTTCCTGGGCCCTCAATAAGACTTCTAGACTATCATTTCAAAACGCTATATGAATTCTTTCGAGCATAAAGTTTGAATACTAGCGCAAAAAAGGAGATTTGAGTGCATACAAGAGTGACACTGAGGTTCGGGTAGCACCTTCATAGTATTATAGATTATTTCGACCGTGCCCAAATAATCGTCAAAGTTACTGCATTGAGTCCTCCCGCGATATAAAATTGTTGAAGAGCCTATTCAGTGAATTACGCCTAATTAGCCCGTAGCAGGTGCTGTCAAAATCTGTGGTGTCACGGGGTGCTGCTGCTGGGATATCAGTAGGGCAACGCTATTCATATCCATTCTTCCCCTAATGATAAAACCTTACGTTGGAGCTCTTTAGAAATGTGACCCATCGCAATTTATATTCAATGTACTCTTAAGAATCAACAGAAAATAGGTTAAAGGAACGAGGAAAATCAGTGTTTTTGTTAGGTGACGTAAGCTTAACGCCCAAGTTTACCGGTCTGTATGTTATGCTGCATAACTTCATCCACGTTTTACCAAGCCGCTTTAATGAAACTTCTTAAACTTCAGGGCGCCGTTTGCCTGAAAACGATGAAGACGACAAGTATGCCCTAACGCGTACTGCAAGGCTTTGCAGAAGTACGTAAACAGAACAGAGTCTGTATAGGATGGTGAACAGTTTCAAGCGAAGTAGAAATGATCATGACAGTATACTACTGGTAACTTATAATCCATCATGCACGCTGAACTTTGCAAAACGTAAATTGGTCATATAAAAGCTTTAGGGAAGTGCAATTATTATCACTTCAACATAGAACTTTGCCTATCTTGTTTGGAATTCGTAGAGCGATGTGCCATAACGGCATCCGCGCTTTGTTAATACTATCAATCAAAAGGAAAAGGATGTGGTGCCCATATATGGCGGTGCTGCAACAATCCTCGTGGCGACGGTGGTCTTACAGGGAATCCTATACGCCGCGTAACAGTCATTCATGTCTACCGTCCATCTTTACAGCCAATCAAATAAATCGATTACCCAGAATGGTATTCTTATTGTTGCTGGTATTATAAGTAATAATTTTCTTATTATTACTATTATCATCATTTATCATTAAATGTTATCATTTAAGAGCACTACTACTTGTATTTGGTGACTTCAACACACTTGGTATTCACCGCAACCAACTGCACCTATTCCAAATACAATGATTTCATAGCGAACAAATAGTGCACAATGTCAAATTTCCAAGCCATTAACTCCCTTCAAAAACAGAATTTCACTGAGAAATATCGCAGTAATGTGTTAGACACATGCTTTTAGACAAATGTTGAGAATTTGACAGTGTCGCGCTTTGACATTTTCCTAGTTCGTCCTGACAAGTTTCACCCGTCGCTTTATATATGCCCGTCCTAACGGTTCAAATGGCGACATATATTTTCCCCGCTTTGCTTTCAAATCTGGTGACTGTGTTGGCCTATTCAAGTTTTCACTCCGTTTGACTGGTTTCTCGTGACTTGTATATGCGGCGTTGACGAACAGGTTCGTCGACTTACGAAAATAGTTCTAAATGGTACGCACGACTACACCCGGCAGTACAGCCCAAACGATATAAATCTGTATTTTTTCCCTGCTTAACTTAGAAACTGCTCTAAAACGAAAAGAGCGTGACTTCAGAACAGCCTAAAGTCCCGAGCCTGACAAGTGAATAGGAGAGCTACGCCTCATGTGGTCCCTCCATAATCATGCGTATAAGCAGACACAAGTATCACCTTGGTTATGGTGATTATGATGATGATTAGGGTGATGATAATTATTATTGACATACCCTTTCAAAAGGCGCGGTGATAAATTGCCTCATTGCCTACACTTGTAACGGCTCCGATTCCATCCATCTGTCTGATTTTTTTCCATGCTCTAAACATCCCTTCCTTACCTCGACTGCTGACTGGTTGAAATCCCGGCGCTTCTGGCTTCTGGAAGTTGTGACATGCCTGCGGGTCTTCCTGATTAATACCTTCGCATTTTATCAGCATGGGCTAAGTTGTCTCCGGATGATTGCCATAGCAGACACATGCCTTATCTTGGTGCGAATATTTCCTCTTGTATCTTATTGTGCTTGGACAGCCAATTCGAGCCTCAAATAGGAAAGCCGTGCACTCGGTGTTATCGTACATATTGTACCTTCTAATTTCTTTCTTGCCATTCTTTGTGCATCCCCGTGGTCTTTCTTTTGTTTTGTTTTTTTTTGCTTCTATCCGATGCGTCCCATTTTCAGTCTCTGTGCCTCTAATCTTGTTTTTAATGACTTCTGGTTGTATATTTAGACTTCCAATCACTCTGTACTTGGTTGCCAACTTTCTTGACCTCTTCCTGTATTCTGTGAGCACACTTTTGAGGCACATATATTTATGTACTTTAGCCCTACATATATATTCATCTACATTCCAGAGTCTTTTCTCAAAACTACTTTTTCTATGCTGTTCCGTCACTTCAAGAGAGGCCCAACTCATGCCACCTGCACTGCCTCATTTGGAGTTTGACCGTGGACCTGTAAAGACAACCGGCCTACTTATCTATGGTTAACTTATAACCCCGACAATATATCTGAGTTGAAGCGCGAGAGTGCCTTCGAGAAATTTTAATTCGTTTATGTATGCACCTAGGTATTTATATGGCTTAACAGTGAGTCGACTTGATTTGAATTGAAAAAAAAATGCAATTACTCGTCTCTTTATCAAAGATAATTCCCGATTTCTCGGTGCTAAATCTAAAAGGCCCCTCACTACTTCGGGCCACTTTGAGCTGACAAGCGCCATACTTACAATGCGCGCTAATAATCATGTCTGCAGGGTACTGTATCACTCTGCACCACGAAAATAATCGAAATTTCAAACCAAATGCCGCGCCCTTCTTCTCGCGGGCGCAGCGCTCCCAGCCGGAAAGTCGACGTCACTCGCACAAGTGCGCCTACGTAAACTGCCGTGCTGTGACGCCAGTCACAGTGACACGTGCTTTCGGAAATTAATGAGCGAAAAAATTAAATTGCCCATTGAGCAAGAACCGCGTCTGTAGCAACGAAAGGGCACCTAAATTCCCATTAGTTATGACGCTGCGTCACGAGTGCACCTGGACGGAGCCGATCAGATGAATCGGCACACCCGCTGCTGTACAATCGCGCCAGGTGTCGCGGGAAGGGAGAGGACATTAAGGCCCCTTGTTAAAACAAGTTTGCAAGGTAGCATCACCCCTCCATTCCTGCTTGTTTCTTCCTACCCGAACAGCACTAGAACGCCCCCAAGGCGGGTCAAATTATGAGGGTGTGCATAAAAAAAAGGGAGTGTTTGGTGTGACTTATCACGCATGTTTTGATGCGATTAAATCATATATAGAATAAGCAATTCCTTAGTTCAATGTATAAGGTACAGTATAGGAAAAAGCATAATGTGTCGCACGGTGTCCAACTAACAAAATTGTACATGTTTTATATTTTACAGCACTACCCCTGGCGCCTCACATGCTCCCTCACATGCCTCCACTTCGATCGAAATTCACACTTGTTACTTGCTTTCCACTCCGACTGCAAAAAATAAAAGATGCAAGCAGCCATCGCTTAGCCTCACTTCATACTGAAGGCAGGGCATTAGGTATGGTTTGTCGGCGTTACCGAGATCAAACCTATGTTTTGGCGCTCTTAGGCCTTCACAGACAATGCCAAGGTTTAAAAGAGATTTGAATTTAACCCAGCCGATGGCACCACAGACTTCGCGCTGATGCGTTCTCGATGCGTAACGCATCGAAAGCCTAATGATTCATTTCATTATTATTTTCTACTTCGCCCTTGTACAGTACGCGATGACGGTGAAAGGCCAACTAGACGACGAGCAGACGACGCAGCGTGGGTGAGCATACAGGGTCCTGCAGATTTCGCTCCGCTTGATCGAAAAAAGAAATTTTGCGCTCACCGCTGCACTGTTCTGGCTGAAATTTTGCTGAAAGATAGCATGAAACATCGCATCGAACGCCTTACAAAGCCTACTGTAATCCACCTTAATCCACCTTAATCCACCCTAATCCATTTTAATCAATCTTAATCCTCCTTAATCCACCCTAGTGGTCTTAGTCCTCCTTTATCAACCCTAATTCACCGCAATTCACCCTAATCGACCTCAATAATCCTTCATCCACTTTAATCCACCGTAATCCGCCGTAGCAGGCCTTAATCCTTGTTCATGCACTTTAATCCTCTTGTGTACACCCTAATGCACTTCAGTCCCCTTAATCCACCTTAATCGGTCCTAATACTCCTTCATTAACCCTAATTCGCCTTAGTTGGCCATAATTGACCTTAATCCACCCTAATGTACCTTAATCACCCATAATCCTCCTTAATACACCGTAATCCTTGTTCATGCACCTTAATCCTCCTTAATACAACCTAATCCACCTCAATAACTCTAATCAACCTCAATCCTCCCTAATTCATCTTAATTCAATCAGTAATGAATTATTAATTAACTTGGGTAATCATTAATCTCTTATACACGGCGGGGCATGCATTTGGTCGCTTCTGGCCTTCCTGGGTCACGTGCTATCTTCGGTTCACAACGCGACCATCAAACATAGATCTAAAGGCTTTCACCTTAAAACTTTGAAAAACGCAATCTGCATTAGCTAACGCTGATCACCAGCAATAACACGGGTATCTTTGCCACTAATTTTTTCAGGTCCTTTATTCATTGTATGACTGACGCACACATCGACGTAAGTTGAAAATAATAGCTCCTCTACAAGCCGATATTTCAATATTTTAACAGGCACGGATCCTAACAATCGCGAAAAGTGCGTTCTAGAGGCTGTATCTTCGCACATAAATGACCACAGCAGAAAGTAGAATCTATGGTGTAACAACAGTTGGCGACGTGCGAGGTGATGTAGTCCAAGCAGAATATTAAGCATACTGAGGACCATCCCATTTTTATGCAACGTACAAATTGCCGCAGCAAGAACGCTCGTGAGCAGGCCCAAAGGATTGAAAAAGATGGAGCATTAGGGGGTGCTTGGATACAAGCGATAAGAAAGACGCCTTACCTCGCAAGCAACACTGTTCTTTGTCGGAAGAAATTTCTTTCGGCCAATGTGATGCAGCCACTGCTTCCTGCGCAAGCCGTCACGCTTTTCTTGTGGTATCATAAAAACTGCGTAACCATCTTCACGATTCTTGCTGCAGTTGTATGCGCAACAGCATGACATAGCGCTAGTACAGAGAGCGGGAAGCACTGCGTACAACGTTCGCTACGTCGAGCTAAAGCACTGAGCCAGCCGAGCTGAGGAGAAAAATGGCGCCGACGAAAAGAGCCACAAGTAAAACTCAAGATCCGCGCGTTTCCAAGGGCAAGAGCAGGCAGACAAATCGTCGTGCAGAAAAACGGGCGCCAGAGCGCTTCTCGCGAGGCGGGGGGGTATACGGGGGATGCGCAAGGATCGAGTAACGAGGCTAGGAGGTCGCGCGGCGGCGGCACAGTTCAAAGATTCGCGGTGTTCTAAAATTATCAAGAGACTTTAGAATAACCCTTCCTGGAGCCAGCCTGTTCACTTCGTTGATTGAAGTCAAGTGTTGCCATGATTTTATTGGAAATTATCGCGCTGAATATCTTATGCAACCCTGAAAGCATAGTGCATGTGAATAGCGCAGTTGAGAAGCCAATAGTGCGTTATAAGGTTTCTGCAGTATTCGTAGTCATACCTGGCCTCTGCGCCACATCACGAAGGCTTTGCTCAGTTTATTTTGAAAGCAATCGGTGCGGTGGTCCCGTAGCATTGGTTCATGAAAGATAACACCCAACGTTATAGCTGTAGCGGAAAGTTCTATTCTCGTGTCATTGAGTGGGAGACACCGAGTTAAATCACAAGGCGTGGACTTCGCTCTAAAGAGGGACGCCTTTGTTTTGGAGCAATTTAACTGAATATAGTTATTTACCAACCAGTTATATATGTTCCTTAGTATTTGATCTGCCAAATTTATGACTTCATCTTCCTTAGTTCCTGAGAATTATAAACTGCTATCATCTGCGTAAAAAATATCTATTCGAATTATCCGTATTTAGAATATCATTTATATAAATGATAGATATACTACGATATGCTACCTTAAGGCCACACCCAGCTTAATAAGTTTAAGCGAAGATAACTCTCAATTTATTAATACGCATTGCTCACGATTGGTTAGGTAACATCTAATTAAGTCTGAAACAATTCCGCGTGCACTGGGATAATTCAATTTTTCTAATAGTTTTTCATTATTTATTCTGTACAAAACTTGCGAGAAATCTAGGAATACTCCCAATGTTAATTTCATTGCCTCCATGTTTTTCAAAACTATCACTTTTTGTCTAAGAAGAACCCTTTCAGTCGGACAACCTGACCTGAACCCATTGAAATGGTGCTAAAATAGCATACTTCACTAAGAAAGCAGTGATTCTAAGGAGAATATTTTTGTGAACCTTTAGAAAACAATGAAAGAACATAGATTGGTCTGTAGTTGATAATGTCTTTCTTCACCTCTGTGTATTACAGTTACGCTCGCAATTTGCGTGTGTTGACGAAAAATGCCAGAGGTTAAAGATATGTTGTAAATTTGAGTGAGACAGTAAAGTAATGAACAGAGTTGGTTGTGTTTTTAATCCTTTTACAGGCCCGCATAAAGTTTTTGAACACATTAAGAAATCCCGTGAAGATACAAGGAATGCATGAGGGGACTAGAGGACTGGGAAAATACATCAAGGCATCCCCATCATGAGTGCTTCCAACTAGCAATAAATTGTAGCCATTAACTTCGTTCACTAGGGCTTCATCCTTAAGAAACTCACTACCCACCTTAAGCTCCGTGGTAGTACTGACAGGTTGCTGTGAAGATATAACGGAATTCAGCTTATTCCATATCTGTTTTGTATCAACGATCCCATCAGACATGGAGTAGTAATAGTCATCTTTAGCTTGTGTGTTGCAATTTAGTATGGTTATTGCGGTACTTGTAAAATCCTTTAACGCGTCTGCGTCACGGCTATTGACAAACACTTGACACAGCCTATTTTTTTTCTTTTATCACTTTGATTAGCGTAGAGGAGATATATGGCTTGCGAGCATGCATGGTTTTTTATATTCTTGTAAGGAAAACGGTGTTGCTATACTGAGCACAAGATGTTAATGAAACGGCCGTACACCTTATCAGGTGATGAATAGGAAAGTAGGTCAGTCCATCTCAACGAGCTTATTTCTTCTCACAAGCAAGAGAGAGATTGTGAATTTATGTCTTGGAAACAAGTGTCTGATTACACGGGGTGCTTCTGCTTAATTTATACAGCAGTAATGAGATAAATCGACAAATGGTCACTTGGCCATGGTGTAGTTAGCTAGTAGATTTTGTTATAGATAGACATATAAATGCTGCTGTATAGCAGTTATAAGAGTCGGCGTAGTTATCAAATTTGAAAAGCCATGCGTGACAAGTAGATTGGACGGGTCAATTTTTTTTGTGAACATGTCGATGTCCACGTCGCCTCCGACTAATTATGCGTAACTGTTATCATTAAGAAACAAAAAAGAATTCATTTCAAAAATTTCAAAAAGAAATTTGATGCTGCCGTGAGGAGCTCTGCACACAAGAGTGAAAAGAAAGTTTTGGAACTTTATACACAGAACTTCAAAGTCTTCACAGCATTGAGGCCATTCATCGATCTGCTGATAGCTGATACTTGCTTCGACATAGATGCACGCATTACCATCTATAGTTTCTCTGTTCACGAAGGCAACATTATATACGTCAATATGCGCAATATTGGTATAATTGCTGTACCAAGTTTCAGGCAGCATTACGGCATAAATTTAAACGTAAATTCATCAAGAAAATGGCATAACTCGTTTTCTTTAGAAGGGCTGCCTGTATGTTCAAACGAAGGAAACTCCGAGTCGATAGACGCTGATCTGCAGCAATCTTACTTAATTTAGGGGAAGCGGTACATTTCAGAGCTGTTTTCACGACGCTACAGCCTTAACAAAACAAAGTTAGACATTGCAGTGTAGAAGCACTGCTGTAAGTACAGGAGCCAATAAAATGCTGTACATGCAAAACCAAGTACTGAAGAGAATATTAAGGGCAATTTTGCACGTAGATGACGTGTTCGACAGCAGTACTGTAGCATGAATGATTAAACGTGTGCAACACTGGTCTACTGTAGGCTGTAAGATATAAATATTGATCAATAGGGTAAGGTTCGTCGATGGAACTCGTGTATTCAACAGGTCTTTTAGGCCGCATATACATAGACACTAACAGGTGCATTCGCTAAGTAAAAAAAAAACCACAGCAGTTCGAAAAATATATGTGGATGTTTGAATAAAGGCGCCTTCAACGCTCTTAAAATATATCGAGAAAACCAAGAATAAGCATAAGTTCGTCGAATGTATTTCCACCATAGTATCTGTGGGCACCGTGACGTAAGTGGCGTCGAGTACAAACAGCGGTTAGCCTAATTCATCATGCCCAGGTCCGCGTCACAGGTAACATGTAGCACAAGGAATTTTTCAGATTTGCGCATCAGGATCTTTCGCTGTGGTACCCAGACAAACTTTCATTCTTTTTCTCGTCTCAGCAGTCGAGGTTTACCCAGTAGTCGATTATTCTCAGCACTTCAGGAGCTGACTGATATACACAAAATTATTAGCTTCAAAGCCCATGGTACCAGTGTTTTAGTTAGATTTCACGCAGCAGAGAGTACTATGCCTCCTACAGACGTAGTGGATAACATTATGATGACAATAGGTTTATTCGTATATGTACCATACCAATGTCGTTGTCGGGGACGCTTGTGCCTATACATGTGGCAATTTGTCCAGCCGTCTTTCTCAGATGTTCGTTCGATCAATTTCCATTGTTATTAGGCTGTTAATCAACTGTTCCATCTTCTCCTTCTGCTTTTCCCAATAGAACTGCAATAACAGTATATGTGCTGAGAAAACACACAATATGTGTTCCAGCCTTTCAGGCGTCCGGCAATGTTCACTATCAGGGCTGTACAAGAAAGGAAGCGTTTGAGGGAAGACTGGGGATAACAGATGTAATTCCACATAAAGGTATGGTACCTAGTGAGCAAAATTTAGGGATTTTGTGCCCCTTGAGACACAGTGGGACGTAATCTTTTCTGAGGATTGGCCAAGAATGAGCACAGTGCCCCCCCTCCCACCTCCGGCACAAACCCAAGGGCTAAATAAAATGCAACAAATCAAGAAATCTTTGCATGAAATATAATTCACAATTCTATTAAGAAATATCGGTCTGTTTTACAGAGATATCTGTCTGCCGGCATTAACATCTTCTTCTCCTTCTCCTCCTTCTCGTTCTTCTCCTTCTCCTTCTCTTTCTCCTCCTTCTGGTACTGCTACTGCAGCAGTGGCGCATACCGAGTGGCGAAATCAAAAGAGAACAAAGTATATACAGAAACCTTTGAATCCGTCGATCTATTACAATAACAGATCGGTATGCAATGAAGATGGATGTTAAGAGACATTATATGTTCCATGTTTTATGTAGAAAGTTAATATTCGCATTAATTATTGTAATTATTGTCGCATACATGCTCAGCATAAAATGGTCACATAAGCCACTTAGTTGGCAGTTTCATATAATATTCGCATTTATATCGAAATATATCCACCGAGATAGCGACCGACCCAACAGAAAAGTAGGGAAATAAAGATACCCGGAAAAGTAGAGAAATAAAGCTTCTCTTTAAGAAACGTATGAGTAGAAAGCATGCATGAGCAACCATCAAATTATGTTCTCTATCTGACAAATAAAAGTGCAGTGCGGAGCGGGCTTCCTGATTGCGCTTATTGCATCTCCATGCCTGTGCTGCGCAGCTGTATATATGTAATGTTTTCGATTACGGCAGTCACGCAGCGTTCGCCTGAAAAGCTGCGCCTGCACACTCAAAATAATTGATAAAAGCGCCAGAAAAAGTACAGGGTGAGTACGAGAGCGGTGTTGAAATATCCCTAAATTTCATAGTTTTCGCCACTTTGTTCATTCGCATATCGGATAATGCTTTCATGCGCGATAGGAGCTGATTTTCTGTACCTATTCCTTTAAAACAACATATGCCATCGTATTCGTCGCTTCTCGCAGTTAGCTGAGAGGTATCGATGAAATCTGTGGGAACCGGCGTCCGTAGACCGAGAAGAACCATCAAGCGAATCGTTCTTATTTGTGTTTGACATAGCTCTTGGTTGCGGAGGTTTCTTCTCGCTGACAAATAACTGTTCGAGGCGGATTCACGTGGAAAACACGCTTCAAGACGACTTTCCTCTGGTGTCATCTGGGGCATTATCGCCATCGTCCTGCTGAGCGCTATGTGCTTCATTGTGGGGTCAGCCTGGATGAACTTCGCGGCTGTAACGGCATGAGCTGCTGCGATCTCGATACACTTTTTAAAATGTGGCATGCTTGTAAATACGTGAAACACTGTAGAGTGCCAGAATCATGAATTGCCAGACGTCATAATGAGAGGTTTGTAAGCGATTTCTGGCATATTACTTTGCAACTTAAGTCTTTCAACAAAGGTTGCCTCATCGATTAGCAATGAAAGAGGAGTTCAAAAGTATGTAAATGTTCCTGTATGCGTTGATAGCAACGCTCACCGTTTTACTTTGGCGCTCGTGAATAAATTCCAGTGACAGGTTTTGAATCAAGATTGCCGTATGTCCAAATCTGTCATGAAGTCCGCAACGTCCAATTCTGGTGCCTGAAGCCTTGCAAGTCAATGACGCAGTAGCGAAAGCTAGAAAAGTTATTTTCCCTTATTGAACTACAGACTCCAGTCCTTTCATCTTAAACGTAAATGCTGGCTGCGTATTTGCTGTTGTGCCACTGTGATGAAAGGTTTCAAAAACTTTTGCTGAATATTTGAAGGCCGCTGTTGTTATTCCAGATGACACCAAGAAACCGAGCATCATGCGACCAACACTCGGAAGTCTCATTGGCAACGCGCACAACGTTCTCGCATACCCTCTGTGATGTACCGTACTGCTGAGGTGCGTCTTGTATAATGTAGTACCATCCATTTTAAAGACGAAAGTGCCTGGATCGGGCGCATTTGTGTAGGTTCATGAACTTGATTTGGTTCAAGAAAACCTGTCCAAGCTTTCGCACTTTCTTTATCAGAATCCTATGCTGCACCATAAATAGGCTAGACGTCTTTGTATAACGGCCCCAAATTTTTAAAGTTAGACCAATTGAAATCCTTCTGGCGTTATTTTATGATTCGAATGTTCAGTCGTAACCACTAGATATTGAGTGATTCGAGCAGCCTCATGCGTAATTAGCAAAGCTAGGTTAATTACCTTTATAACCGATATAAGGTGGCTAAAGTAAATTAATAGCTTGGAGCCTGCACTCGACATAATCTAGCTCAGCGAAAAATGTTTTGCTAAACGAACTCCTGTAAGAACTACTCGAAGAAATATTTTGCATGGAAACGCTCTCTGAAAGCGTAACTGACGCGGAAAAAGAACAGCTATATGTGGACGTCACCCTCACTGCAGTGAGCTTTTCGTGATGTTACCAATGTCGTCAGTGGCTTGGCTCCGCGAGCAGGTTCCTTGAGGCCATTCCGCTTGCCCTTTTTTCACTTTGTTATTTCAAAGGCAAGCAGTTTAGAATTTAATGCAGACATAGCAGCGAATGTGTGCAATCGAAAGCTTGCTGCGCCTCAGAAAGGATGCACGATCGAATGATGGTTTAGATTTAGTGCGTCACTGGCGTCAAGACATTTCACTGCCTCCGAGGGAAGGAACATAAAGGTGAACGGCTACGCAGCTCCTCGCGGGGCCGTGCCCATGGATGAAGGAAAAAGAACAGTGCATTACGTCACGCAGCCAGCCTTGGCAAGCGACAATTCCGTGAAGCCCATACATTTGCCCAGTGGTGGGCGAACATGTAACCTCTTGCATCGAGATCACGGGGCAAGAATCGAAATTTGCTGGCACGTTTGGTCCTCCGTAGCTATGCCAATAGTTTTTATTCGAGGCGCGCTTGTTCCGCTGCACTGCCATGGCTCTGCCTGCAGAGCGGGAACACTAAAACCAACCGCGCACTTTGATGTTCGGTGACGTGTTGGGCCGCCAGAGGTGGCCGCAATCGCATTGCACGATGCGCCCTTCTAACGTTCTTCTTCCACCATGGCCGTGCCTTTGGTGACGGTGCCATGGTGACGAATTCAAGAGAGGTCATATTGACGTCCCAGGCGCTTTGTCTTTTCGCGTCCGTTCCCTTTCTGTAAGGGAGAGTGCTACAAATCCACTCTAATTCGTTATCTCGTGGTTTTATGTAAGCGAAGCGCTTCAAGGAGAAAAAAAAGATCACAAGAACGCAACGCAAGGTAAAACTCTGAAATCTGTGAAATTGAATCGTCAGAGTGGTGATGATCAAACACAGTAGGTCTTATAGCCGTATCTTGCATCATGATGTGTTAATCTCCTTTCTTTTTCGTCAAACAGCTTGGCTAACGTTAGCCAGGACCCAGAGTAAGTGTAAGCAAGGAAATGGTCTCTCTCTCTCTTTCTCTCACAGACGCACATGCACACAGTACACACCCACAGATACGCTTCCGCACACAGACATGCAGACACGTGTTAACACGCATGCATGCTCAAACACGAACATGCACATTCGCACACACACACGTTCACACTCGTCCGTGCATGCACGTGTGTGCATGAGAGTGTGTGCGCGCACACACACATACACTAACACACACGTACAAACGGAGTGGTATCAAGGTTATAAACAAGCATAACGTCCAGCAGAAAGGCTGGCTAACGTTTCGATAGGAGGACCCACCTTCGTCAAAGGCGGCCTCGTCATCCTCGGCATGTTGGTTTTAAAGGGTTAGTACGGTGACGTCACGTGCGGTTTTCGGTGACGGCTGGTTGTAAAGGGAGCAATTTTAAAAAGAATGAGCGCTGTCTGCACCGACAACCGCACGTGACGTCACTGTACTAACCTTTTAAAACTAACATGCCGAGGGTGACAAGGCCGCCTTTGACGAAGGTGGGTCCTCCTCTCGAAACGCTGGCCAGCCTTTCTGAGGCACTTTATCCCTGTTTATAACCTTTATACCACAGTGTGCTATTCCATCTGTCAGCCCTTTTCTTGATTTTGGGCGTACGAACGGAGGTAGACACGAATGCACGCATACGCACGCGCGCGTGCGCATCCTCACACATGCCTACATTCACTCCCGTGCATGAAAATGCAAATATGAAGACACACGCGCACATAAGCATGCGCACGCACGCTCAAGGCGTGCACACGCATCACTCTCACCCCCCCCTCCGCCTCCCCGTCGGTGGCCTCTGAAGCACGTACGCGAGCAGACTGAATGACACTCGCTCAGCCATTACCGTTCCGGCACCAGCTGTAATGATTTGCTTTACCGCTTAATTTGCCAAGTCAACGAGCCCTCTGTCGGGAGGTTGCAGAAGGATTTGCTCCTGTCGTGCGGCTAAGTGCCTTAAGTGAATATGTTGTAAGAATGGGGAATACCGTCTCCGCCCTCTTAGTCGAAAGCTTTTAAAACTCTGGCGATATGGTGAAATATAATTTCCAGAAATTATGCACATTCAATTGCGCTGATGCGTTGCAATGAAGTTCCATTGAATACCGAAGGGGGAATGCTTAAAGTTCCTGAGTGTGAAAACAACTCGCATAAAGGCAGTAATTGTGGATAATGTTCCTACTTGCGCTCGTTACTAACATGTACGAACTTTTCGTTTCTTTCTACGAGTGAGGTGTTCTCCTTGATATCCCGGCGCTAATATTAGCAAAAGGCAGAGTTGCTGGTTGACTCAGCCTCGGAGGACAATGAATAGATAGTTTGAATGCTTTGCTAATCCAGCACCAATACTTTAGTACTGCACCGTCAATGCGCCCAATGCTAAACTTTCGTTAGAAAAAGCTTGTCTTTGGTTTTATGGAAAGACACTTCGTTAACTCATAAGGATGGTAAAACGTGCCGATCTACGTGTAATATAATATATGAATAGCCCCATAAGAATGTATAATAATTCGGCGGCAGAGCAGGAGGGATACGAAAGTCAATTTTCTCATGTTAGGATATTTCGCACAGTGTAGGAGTCAATATTCGACCTGAAATGCAACAATGGAAGGGCGTGTTATCCGCGACAACGTGTCCCCATCCTAGAACTTTTCACGTAGGTGCTCTGCGCGAAATTTGGCTCTATTATTATTACCGATTCGTCCATTCAATCTGCTGCACACGAACAACCGTAGTACGAACGACAGCGTGTCTTCATGAGATGCTTATTCCATGGTAGAGTTATTGAAAGCCACTTGTGTAAGAGAGATTAGGACAACCGTAGTACGAACGACAGCGTGTCTTCATGAGATGCTTATTCCATGGTAGAGTTATTGAAAGCCACTTGTATAAGGGAGATTAGGACAACCGTAGTACGAACGACAGCGTGTCTTCACGAGATGCTTATTCCATGGTAGAGTTATTGAAAGCCACTTGTATAAGAGAGATTAGGTTAGACAAAGACCGGCGTGCTTTTCGACGGCTCCTTGCTTTGCTTTACTTCGTCGTGTGAACTATCATGTCGGGGGCGTAATTCTGGCCTCTGCGACCGCTCTTCCGATGGGGGCGCAATGCAAACGCGCTCGTTTATCATGCATTGGACACATGCTAAATCACTCTACGTAGACAAAATTATTCCATAAACCCCCAGTCAGGCGTCCCTTTTTAATAGACGTTCAGTTTGTGACCGGTAAGCCCCACAATTTAATTTTGTTTCCCTTGAATTCGTGGGAAGCTTCAAAAAGCAATCGGGAAATCGGAGTGATTTCTTAGATACTGCCAAGGCATAGTCGACTAACCTGTCCGAGCACGGTATTTATTTATTCATTTACTTGCTTATTCATTTCATCGCCTTTGTTATATGTCGGTTGAACAGAATATAGGCGATCAAGCGTCTTTAATTCGTTTCACCTAAAACTATATGAAAGAAGCAAAAAAGAAAGCCAGTGAAGCGGGTAGAAAATTACATGTGTTATTTCAGCAGAAATAAGAAGCCGGCTAACCAACTCAACTGCAGTTCACTTTAATTTTGCCACTTTATATCGAAATAAGATGGAATTTCCCAGTATGTTTTCACACGATGCGCTTTCGTTGAAACCAAACAATTGTGCCTGTAGCAACTCTTCGGCCCAGATATTCTGCACTATATAGAGGCACACCTTTCTGCTGCAAAAGTTCCAGAGAATTGATTCAACAGGCCAGAAAGATATTTTGGAAGGGCTCACAGAAAAGAATTTCTGGAAGGTCAATAGTGGGGTGGTTGCTGAGAAGATTTTCGTGGTGCCCACATGCGATTTCGTAAAAAACGCAAGTTACTATTTTTTTGTTTCGGAATGGTCAGGCTTTAACGCTTTTGCGATGTAATGCCCAGCCAACTTTTGTTCCATGGACTCTCGAAACCGTTCCTATCACTTGCCCTTGCCTGACCTCCGGTTCTTACATTCGGCACAGACCCTATAGTCTGCCTTGTCAGTTTTGCAGTTCTCTATCCTGTTTAGCGTGGCGCAGCACTCTATCAAGAAACACTACTGATATGACATCGAGTACCTCAAATGTCTTTAGCATGGTTTCCACCATTATGATAACTAGTGGCTCCTCACATAGCGGTTTTCACTGGGGGTACTCCAATCTATCTTGGCAATTACCCCATACAAAGCCGAAAGACTCGTTTGTGTCATGAGTCCTCCCGTGCAGGTACTTGTTTAGAGCCCAGTTGCTTATATTTGTTCGCGAAGCACTCGTAAAACTCAGCAAAACTGTTCTGAGCTTCCAAAAAACCAATAAAATACGAAGGGCGCTAGCGCAATGGTAGCAACCAATGGCCAATAACCACTTACGACCAACTTACATACGGGCTTCCCTCTGCGTGGCGAAATGTGCCAAACACGCTGCACAGTTTCAGGAAAAATAAAAACATACCACAAGAAACGCTATTTCTTTAATATTAGTCATCATTCCTCCTCAACTGTAGTGTAAATAAGGAAAACGGAAATGAGAGCTGGCGCAAGGACAACTTCCCACACGAGGGCGCCGAACGTATTAAGCGTGTGGTGCTTTCCAGTCGCTGCTACTAAACTCTATAGAAAAGAAAAGGCTTGTAGGAAGAAGGAATGCAGATCATTTCTTTTTTTCAGAACGTACCAGGGTCTGACATCGACTCTCGTTGTCGCTGATCCAGATGGGCTTCGTGACATTGTTGTCAAGGGCTTCAATTCGTTCCTAAACAAGTCGGTCAGGGAGAACTTGGGCACTGTGCTTCACTGGAATGAAGGACTTGCCACCTGCAGCGCATCGCATTGCCCAGGTTGCAATTTCGTCGGTGCTTGCGATACGAAAGAGCCCTCAATTTTTCCGTCTATTCCTCGCTCTCAGCGTATATAGAAATTACAGGTAATTAAATTGCATTAAGCATCAAAATATAGTCTAACCCCTTACATTATTTTGGGCTATGGGACAGAATAGATAATACTGCAGCAAAAGAATGCCAACCGTGGTATGTCGTAGTAAAAATGAATGAATAAAATGTTTCACACTCTCACAGTATGGCATATAGAAAAGGTGTAGTCAAACAAAAGGTTATTATATATACGCATATATGCATATCGACACACACACACGCACACACACACACAAACTTTTAAAATCCTGGCAGTGTTATGTTAGCCAGTGGCAGCACTCACAAACCTTAGCGGTGGATGTGGAACATCCGTCTTGCCACAGGCGTCACGACTACGTCATCTGTTTGGTTGAAGGCCAAACAGATGACGTAGTCTAGTCAACACCGCAGGGGCGTCTGCGTCAGCAGGCGTCTGGTGTGTTGCGACACCACGTACCCGAGCACACGAGGGTTGGACCATCCCGCGTGTAGCAGTGCGCGGCTTAGCCGTGTCCGGCGAAAGGGGGATCCTGGGGGTTGAGCCGATGCCGGGTGTTCGGACCGTTATGGCCCACCGGCGGAGGCAACACACCTTTTTGGCCACTGCTTCACGTAGACGGCACCCCCGGACTGACCCACCCGGGGGAAATCGGCAGTCACCTTTCCCTGTCCACCTCTTCAACATTTTTCTTTCCTATCTCTTTTCTTTTACTGTCCTTTCATCTCTTTTCTTCCGTCACTTCCTAATTTTCCTAGGCGGCTAGGGTTAACCCTGTGTATGTGCCCTGCCTTGGGTATAATATATTAGGTTACAGTGGCAATGTACGGTTGGCGCCTGCAGCAGGTCCTAAATGATTTGCTCTGGCCCGTCGGGCAAGCAGCTCGTTGTCTTGTTGCTGGGGATGCCCTCTCCAATACCAGCCATAATGCAGGTTCGGTGAGCTGAACACCAATTTCACGAGATGCATTTTTGTGCCTTTAACGGCCGTGGTCACAAACCGGGCCGGGCAGTCAGATCATTTGAACGACGCATGGAGACTCCATTCACCGTGCTTGTGTTACTAGCAAAGTAAATCGGACAAGGACGAACTTTTCTTCAGCTGCCAGACTTCCTAAAAAACTGTGTGGGTTTCCTTTGTAGCTTCATGCTGCAATTTGGGTGGATGTCAGTTTTTGCGGGTATACTTGCCGGCATCTGCTGCTTCGAAATTCTTTAAGGAAGAGGCTTGTACACTTTCTATAGAAATTGGATCGGTGAAAGCATTCTATAGAAAGAATGAAAGAAAAACTTTTCTTAAGAACCTGTGTAGCCTTTACAAGATGGAATGCAAAATGTCAGGCACTTACATCGATGACCTAGAAAATATTAAATGTGAGTTACATAAGCATGACGCCCTGCTCTACACAGATGAGCCAGTTCGACCTCAAAACCGGCTTGCACCGTACCCCGAGCAGCGTAAATTTATTAGCGACATCACGCTATTTTCAAAATAAACCCAGAAACATACTCCAACGACAATCTTTTAAAATATACTAATGACATAGTTTCACAGTTTGAAAGCTACTAAATGTGTTTTAGTGCCCATAACAAAAGTCACAACGGGAAAGCCTTAGACAGTTTTGTGTTTTTTCTAAAACATTTACAGGATTGTGAGTGTACATTCGTCAGCACCATCAGTGGTAGCCTTACGATCAAAGAAAAATCCGTCCGTAATGTCGAATTGAACGCCGCGGAGCTATCCTTCGAGTTATGGACTCCTCGCCGGCAAGCGAGTGCGTTGAGACGCTTGGCCAATGCCTCCTATAGACAGCACAAGGCCAACGCACTTCAATCCGTGACATCATTCTCCCTTGCCCGATCGCCATATAATCTAATTGGTACGCATCCGAGCAAGCCGCGGTAATTTTGACGTCACTGCTTTCGTCATTCCGGGCTTGGCAATGAAAATTTGAGTCCAATTAGCATGAAGTCATAAAGCAGAGTGCACAGGCCAGCTATATAGGAGGCACTGCTTTAGCCCGATGGATTACACACTCGGCTTCTGAACATAGAGTCGTAGATTCGAAACTACCGTCAGCGTCTTTCTTTCCAGCTTCTTTGGTGTTTTTTAAACACTCATTTCTTTGCAGCGATTACTCAGGGAAAAATAGAACGCATACGAAAGCTTGCGTAGCGAATGGACGCGCGTATAACACATATTTCCGAGAGCAAGTTTGAGGTGGCCTCGCGGTGACGCAACATCCCGTCACGCAACAGGTGGCGCAGCAGCAGGTGTTCCATTTCGCCCGCTGTGCTCTGTCGAGGCGGGCACGTGACGTGGAGTCTCAGACAATGAGAATTTAGGTGTAGTTTCACTGCTACAGACGCCGGATTTTTCACTCAAAGGGCCATTTACCACTTTCGCATCAAAATTAAGCTAGCTGTCAATAACTTGCCTTTGTCGAAAACACCCGGCGCCAATGGACTTGCAAATTAATGTTACAAACCTTTTAAATTGATTACCAATCCCACATTATTGGATATTCTCGCTAAAAATTTATAGGTGGATGCCCTTCCGCAGTCTGTTTGCAAAAACCTTACAGTAATAACTCCAACAGTTCAGACAAGGACTAACTGCGGTGCCTTGAAAGCTGCAAACCAATCACAATGTCAAACGTTGATTACAGAATTTTTGCGAAAGTTTTATCTAATAGATTACAATTTGTGCTGTCAATTCTCATTGGTTACCATCAAACGTGCGGAATTAGGGGCCGATATATTCAAACCAACATGCATATAGCGCGTACATTTCTTCAACCATGTTACAGTACCACTGACAAGGTTGCAATGCTTCAGGTAACCTTGCTAAGGCTTTTCATTGTGTCAGTCATTCCTATTTATCTTCTCTTCCGGTACAAGCCAACGTTGGCTCCGCTGTGCTTACAAACGTTAGGCTTTGCTACACCCATTGTTCTACGCCCTTATAGATTAACGGTCATCTTTTTGAACCCGTTTCTATTTGCTCTTTTGTAAAAAAAAACCGTGTCAGATGTCGCCGTTGCTGATCGCCCTTTATCTAGAACCGCTATACCTAACGTACTGCAGTGGAGTTTCATCCAAGGCTTTAACTGGATAATGAGGTAAAAGTGTTAGCTTACGCCGTTGATCTAGCGTTCTTCTGCGCGGATAAGCTCAGTGTTGAAAATGTTGTAGCTAAGAGACAAATTTAGCAGCGTATCAGGAGCTCGAATGAAGTTTAGGCCTAAGGTTTGTCTCATGGTGTTATAAGCCAGAACAGTTTGCAGGCATTAACTGACCTGGCATTCCGCCAAAGTATCTTATCGTGCCGCTGGATACATACAAGGGCGCTGTATCGGAATGAACAGGTTTCGACACTGGAAAGTTACGCTCAGAGATTCATTGGACACTGACTTTCTGTTTCCTTAAAATCTTGAGCCAGTAATAAGTTCGTGGTAAAAAAAAATTTACTACGCATTGCAAGTTGTTATTTCTGCAATGTTTTCGCCAAATTTAGCTACTTTTTATGGTATTCAACTCTTCAGCTCATGAGTGGAGAAAATACTGTTTAGGCCAGTTAATGGGTTGTCCCAGTTAGTGTCCCAGTTAGGCCAGTTAGTGGGCTGTCCTGGGCTTTGCGCTGAATTTTTCACCTTCAAAATAGTGTAGATGGGCTTGTACTTCTGTCTCCGCTTTTTCTCTTCGTTTCCCTGCATTTTTGGGAGCTGCCGTTCCCTCCTTGCGGCAATGGATGAAGAGATCTCCGAGGTCTTTCCTGGTGCGCAGCTGTCAGGTCGGATAGCGTCCAGGAAACGTGGAAGTGCGTCAAGTGATAAGACAGCGAGGCCACTGAGTTATGTTTGGACAGCTATGACTCGTAGATCAGTAAATCAGCAAAAAGAAGGCTACTATAGGCATCTTCGTCGCCAATTGCGTCTACCATGGAGAGTGCACCGCTGCGCTGGCCGCACACTGTGCGTTTTATGCCCGTGGAGCCGGCGACCGATTTGCGGTTCCTCGGCAGGCAGGTCCTCTCTTCGTTACTGGAGAGAATCGCAAGAAATGAGATTAAAGAGGTGCGAATAAACTCGCGTAAATATGCCCACGCAGTTGATTTGCTACATCGCAGCGGCCTTGAATGCCTACGTGATATAACTGAGATCGACAATATAAAGGTGCGATCGACGATCCCTAGAGGCGGCGTTGGTACTGCGGGCGTCATTTATGACGTCGACGTTGCCATCCCGAATGCTGATTTGCCAATACTGGTCAAGGCAACAACAGAAGGCACTTTCATTACAAGAATTTTCAGGCTGGGAAACACGCGCTGTGTGAAGATTTTGTTTGAAAGAAACAGCCTTGCTTACCACGTTAGGACATTCCCGCCATTCAGTACGACCATTCCTACCGAAGCCCCTCCACTGTTTCAAGTGTTGCAACATTGGCCACGTAAAGGGTGTCTAAGGGAACAACGTCGTATGCCCACGGTGCTCTGAGTCCCATTTAGAAGACGCCTGCAGCCCAGATGTTCTAAAGTGCCCTAACGGCAGTAGTCCTCACAAGGCCTCATCAAAGGATTCCCCGAGGGTGCGGAAGGAATTCGCGATCCTAAAACGAGTGGTGTGGGGCAATTCAATGCATCGAGAGGCTGCTGCCGCTGTTCGGCGACGTCGGCACCGACACCGAAAACGTTCAGGAAATTCTGCAACTACAGATAGGAACACGCCATCTTCCGTCAGAATGTTTCCCCCTTCAACGCAAAGTGCCACCGAGACAGATACGCAGAAAGCAAACAAAGCGGAAACACTCGCTCGTCCTGAAGAATGGCATGAGCTACCCAGGGCACAACTCCCTGCTAAGTTGCCTCAAAACGCACCGACTTCGACGGCTTCGGTAACTGCTGAAGCGACGCTGACTGATGATCTCTTGGTCATCAACATACTGTGGTCGCTCATGAATGCCATTTTCGTTATACTTACCAACATGAAATCTTCGGCTGCGCAAAGCGCGCTACAGTTGCTGGACACTTTGAGTAAAGTACTTGCAGGTCTTGCTTGCAATCATGGCTCTCCAGAAGCCGTCGTTTCGTGACGAAGTCCGGAGCGCGTCGATGTTTCAGCGAAACGCCAGAGGGCTTAAGTCACGCATGTCGGACTTTCCACAGTTTGTGTTCATGGATATCGTCATCATCGTCATCTGCAAGCTACTATCAGATAACATCAGGCTGTCCGGGTATGAGTGTTTCATGTCCGCCACCCACAGAGAATGCTTCAAGATGATCGCATTCATACGACGTGATCTTACGTATGTCCATCATCCAGTGCCACCCGACCAAGAAAACAAGTACATATGCCTGACAGTGAAGAATAGCAAGCTCACTTTCACAGTAGTTGCAGCCTACACATCACCCTCAAGTCGGCTAGACTGCGAGCGGTTACGGCGAATTACGACAGCGAATCAACATCCTTTCTTGATGGCTGGAGATTTTAATGCCCACCACCATCTCTGGGGACGTTTAAGATAAACTCGAGAGGCAGAATATTAGTCATTTGCCTCCGAACAAAAACTGTGCTTGTTAAATGATGAAAGACCCATCTTTTTGCGTGGAACTGCCTACTGTAGCTGCCTGGGCCTCACCTTTGTTTCACGCTTCTTCATTAGAAAGGTCAGGTGGTTTCAAACGCGGGAAAGTGACCACCAACCCACTTATTTTAGGATTGAAGGACTGACAGGCTCTAAGTTAACCGGCGTCATGCAATGCATCGACTGACCAATGTACAAATCAATTGTCGAAGATGGCTGTCGTGATGACTTGTCCTCTAGCGTAGAGGACATCATAAAGAGTGCCCTAGAGGCTGCCACACATTCGATTCCGAAAACGTATACACGCACCGAATACGAAGTTGAGCTGGAAAAGCTTCGTGCAGTTCGTCGCCATGCAGAGCGAAGATACAGGCGCACGAAGTCTGCAAATGACTTGAGGTTGGCCAGAAGAACTCAAAAGAGAATTCAGCGTCGCATAGACAAACTTGCGTCACAAAGATGTATATCATACTGCGAGTCTTTGGATCCACAAAAAGCTTTGTGCAAGATATGGAGAAACTGTTCGTTGGCTCCGTGGAACCCCTCAGCCGCGATACCCTTTTAAGTCTTTGGCCCTTCGCCAACAATGCAGCGAGATTTACGTCGCTGAAGATTTCTGCAAGAGGATTGCTGGCGAAACTATTTCCCCTGGAACACCTATACGCTCCACCAGTAACCAATTTCACACGACTATCGCAGGGACATTCCTTTATTCATGGACGAACTCGAACCTGCACTTGCCTTGTGCAAGCGTTCATCCTCACCAGGACCCGATGGTATAACCTACCGGGCTATGTAATCTTGGCGAAGTGGCTCGGAAAGTGCTCCTGCTCTTGTACAAGAGCTCTTGGAAGACAGGTACGGTTCTCGAGGAATGGAAGACGAGTCGCCTAATTCCGCTGCTCAAGCCTGGAAAGTCGTCTGTAGAAATTGCATCATACCGACCAACTGCCCTTGCCAGTTGCATCGGAAAACTAATGGAGAGGATGGTTCCAGCCTGGCTAGAATCGTACGTCGAACATTACCAAGTGCATCCAGATGCAGTGGCCGGTTTCAGGCGTAACCGTTATTCCATAGACAACGTTATTTCTGCTGCCAGAATTATCTGCTGCCCTGTTTTTGGACGTTAAAGGAGCGTGCGATAACGTAACGCACGAAGCAATTTTCAACGAGTTAGAGGCAGTAGGACGTGACAGCAAACTTTATTTCTGGATAAGTAGCTATCTACGTAAGAGATCCTTATTCGTACTTACCGATGATGGCCCGATCTCCCAGCATCACAGTAACCGCGGGGTGCCTCAGGGCGGAGTACTGAGCCCAGCGCTCTTCAGTGTAACACTCATTGGACTCGCTGACATCCTGCCATGCACCGTTAGGCTCTCCATCTATGACGACGACATTCGAATTTGGCGTCGAGTGTGAAGTGACTGTAGCTTCGCGCGCGGCTTCAGAAGGCAGTCACTTTAACATCAACCCACCTTCGAGAACAAGGGCTTCATATATCATGTGAATAGTGTGCAGTGGTGGCGTTTACCAGGAAATCAATGTCTCCATACGTGATATCCGTCGACGGACAGCTGATCTCGTACAGCACGAGTCACAAATTTTAGGGGGTGGTCATTGACAGAAATTTATCCTGGACCTCTCATGTGAATTATCTGAGAAAACAGCCGAGAGGAATTTGCCATATGTTTAAGTTCCTAGCAGGAAAGACCTAGGTTGTGCCAATACAATCTATGCTGCAACTCTAAATGGTCCTCTTTATTCGTTTCCTGTGGTACAGCCTACCGGTCATGTCCAACACCCGCAGAACTAACGTGATTATAATCCAAAGCTTCCAAGTCCAAGCCCTCAAGATATGCCTTGGTCTACCGCAGAGTGCTTCAACGGCTCAAGTTATTGCAGTCGCTTAAGATTACACCCTTAGACCACACATTACCATTGAAACAGTGCATGTGCACCTGAGACGCTTCGCCCTGACTCCTACTCACCACCTCGCGAGCCTCCCAGTAGATTTACCCCACATGACATTCATTGCGACAGTCTTCGCGCACCGTGCCTCTCTTAAGTCATTTTACGCACCCGCAGCAATACCTTCCATTTCTCCATGATGTGTGTGCCGTACTCACGTAAACCTCACAATCCCAGGACGTCAGAAAAAGTCGGACTTGCCGTCATCAGCACTCAAGCAACTAACTTTACTTCTCCTGTACGAGAAATACAGCGACTGCACACATGTTTATACTGATGGATCAACTACATCAACCAGTTCCGGTGGCGCTGTAGTTACAAAAACAATGAGAATAAACCAGCCGTTCAAGACTTCCCATGTCACTACGTCTACAGCTGCAGAGCTCGCGGCTCTCCGTGACGCGCTTCATGTGGTAACTGCTGAAAGCCCTAGAAAATGGGCAGTCTTCTGCGATTCAAAGCCGGCCTTGCAATGCGTGCAGGCGTTTCTCCGACATGGAACTCACGATCAGCTCACGTGCAAAATCGTGGAACTTGTCCATCACTTAAGAGAAAAACGCCATGATATCTCTTTTCAATGGATACCAGGTAATTGCGGTATCATAGGAAATGATGACGCAGATGAGGCAGCTCGGACGTCAAACCAAGAAGACCACTGCGACCCCATTCCTCTCTCCAAGATCCACGCCGCGAGACAACTTCGCAGTCTAGCTCGCACGATATCCTTAGCAGAGTAGAATACCGCTCATACAAGGAGCACAATACTCCACAGGCTAAACCTATCACTGCAACCCAGACCTCCGGCCGGTCTGCTTTCTTTCTTAGTGCGAACTCAGAACTTATATCGTATCGTCCGCTAACAGGTCCCTAAGATTCATGAAGCATCCTCTTCGTAATGTACCCCAACAGGTGAAACTTCTGGCATATAAAACACTTAGAACAAATCTTGAGTACGCCAGTCCAATATGGAACCCACCTCAGAGATAGCTAACGAATGCACTCGAATCAACTCAAAGTCATGCCATCCTTTCGTTCACCAGGCATATTCATACTCCATCAGCGTTTCATTTCTGAAAATGATTTCCAGCCTCGAAAGTTTAGAATTTTGTCGCTGCATCACCAGGCTTTGCTTGCTGCACAAGATAATTCACAGTCCACTAAATCAGGCGCCTTATATTTTGAATCGCACCCACATGTCACACTGCACTGCGCATCCATTTCAAATTACTCGGCCAATTTCCCGCAATGCTATTTTTCAGGATCCTTCTTCCCACGAGCAATTGTCGACTGTAATGCCGTTCCCCATGAAGTCACAGGCGCATCTGCTTTTTTTTGATGCCGTGACCACTCATATCCAAAGCCAACAACCTCTACTGTTTTTTATTTGTCAAATATGCAACCCCACTCTTCTGGTAATATTTATTTAAATACCCGTTGAAAGGGGTGTTTAAGGAAAATACAGTGAAGACGGGAAGTAAGAATCAATCATGGCTGATAATAAAAGTACATTGGAAGAAACCTACAAGGGTGCAATCGGAGGGGCTGAGATCTGACACCATTGAATAAAAGCAATTATTAAGCCAGAGCACTGTGATAAGAGAAAAGGCGAACACATATCCAGAAGCCAGACATAATGCTATTTGGTCTGGGTGCCCCTGCAGATGTTCTGATTTCTGAAAAAAATACACATTTGGGTGACATAATTTAATATATTTTGATATAAGATCAGTATAAAACATGACAGGTGCTAGATGCATTGAAAACTGAACAATTGTCAATATTCTAAAGGTATAACATCCAAAAATGTCATTGAAATACGTTCAGGCAGTGAGAACAAACAGCGAACGGCGTGCATCAATTTGTCACGGGAAATTTGTAAACTACATGTAACATAAAATCAGTTTGAACTAGCTGAGAGCAAGTGGTCACAAGATGTATTTCTTAGAAGCGAAACGTACGTACTAACAATGTCGACACACTTCAAACGAGTCAAATGTTTTGTGTCCTCTCTTGTGCAGGAGGAAGATCCATTTGTTTCCTAATTGAACTTCAATTGCATGCGTGTATTTCTTTTCTCAGAGTCAAAGTGATTCAGTCGCAGCTTACGTGAATTAACTCTTACATTATTAACAAACATCGTTAGCAGATTTCTGACGAGGCACTGCCCGAAGATACAATCCCCCGTCGAAGAAAGGAAGAAGTTGTCCCGCCAGGAACTTTAGCGGCACCTGTTAAATGCAAGAAAACACAAAGCTTTGAGGAGTCAAGCAAGTGAATTTCAGTTTAGGCCAGAATTGTTGAGTAGTAAGAAAGTTCTTATTAGACTAGGAGCCCTTTAGAAGGGCGAACATTTGAGACGGCAACGAAAACTTCATTGTGTAGCTGGACGCTCCTCGCCAACTTTCACGTTCCAATTTTTTTACGGCCCTTCAAGAAATGAAACAAATTATTTGTTTGTTTTGCAGCGTGCATTTCGTTTCTGAAACTTTGTTAAACTTCAGGCCTGCACCCGGATTTCCATATTAACGCACTCTAGACTACTAATAACGCTATCTCAGTTGAAACAAATTTCTGTATGTGATAGAAATGTTTAGAAACAAGTGCAAAATAAGATCACTAAACGTGCACCACAAGTTGGCAAAGCAAAATTCTTGTAGCCGTCGATAACGAATGCTACTGGGCTAAGCGGGAGTCCTGGATTGGCGGACATGCAGCACTGTAAATTAACAGCTCGCAGCCCTTGACGCCAATGGTTTCTTGGAACTTATAAACAGCCACGCCAACGCAAACCGTGATGCGGAAAAATAGAGGCCTGACATCTGGATCAGTAATTGAGAAGGTTGTCGGTGTGCGTCTGCAGGTTGATACTTAGATGAGGACACAGCCCAGAAGCCACAAAAATCAGACTCACACATGACGCAGACCGAAATGTCCCAAATACGCTTTGGTCCGTATTTTTCGACATGTGGCCACAATAATTTTTAGCAAGCAGAATTTAATGTCAGTTTTTATCACAGTGCACAGGTTTGAACAGATACGGTAGGCAACAATTACGCAGTACCTAATAGCGCATAAAGAAACACTTTCTATTACTCAAATACAAGAAATCCATCGTGTTACACCTGGCTTGGGATATTATTGCTTCTAAAGTTATTTCGTTCAGCACGTTGGGTCGTGCATGTTCGGGTGCGACAAAGATAGCAAATCTGGAGTCTTGTAGATCACTTCTGCTGAAGCTAACTTCTGATATAACGAAAATTATTTCACACTTCCATTAAGTTCGTCTGAACGGGAATCTATACTTGTGAAATGAAGGAAAAACGTTCATTACGCAACCGGTTGATCAATTCTAGTAAAGTTTCATGTTTGAGTGCAAACTTTTGGAAGTTTACATTCGCAAAGGCCGATGTATATTTAGTTTAGCCTTCACATACTTCACATATTGTGACCGGAATGCCTGAACAAATAAAACCAGCTCCAGAAGCTGAAAGCTGCTAGCTGCGCAAATTACAATGTGCCCAATTTCCATGAAGTTCACTCGATGAACCACATAACATGATTTTTTTTCCGCGTCTTAAAAGTGGCATTGAATTATGCATATTTTCTAAATGAGGAATGCTCAAAGCCTTCTTTGGATCACTTTAGGCTCGGTCTTAGGCGCGTTGCAAGGAACTGCAATATCTTTTGTGGCGCATAAACGAATTACTAAGTATAGCTTCGTCATTGCTATAAATGTAGCATTTTTCTATTTTTATCAAATGTGTCATGACTCAAATCCAACTTCTGCGATCAGTCATTGGTAATTGATGTTGTCTTTGAAATGATGAAATTATATTGACATCTGTTGTGTGGTCGCCCATAATTGCAACATCTCTTCGTTCGAACAAGAACATCGCAGTTAGGCGCATGTTAAACCATATATGCGCACAATGTTCTGACATAAGGTAGATCTCTATAGAACAATGCTGCAGCCAGTGCAGTATTTATAGCTTGCTGTAAGCTAGTGCCAGGCTACATCTTTCTGACATTAGAGAGAGAGAGAAATAGAAAGATAAATGAAAGGCGGGATGGTTAATAAAAGCTGAGCCCGGTTGGCTACTCTGCACTGGGGGAAGGAAAAGGGAGGGAACAATTAGGAGAAGAAGAGAAAGTTTGTTGTGGATACCAAGGACGTAATAATAGCTTTCTGCTCGGTATAACAGACGTTCCTCAGTTCGGATCATAGGCGGTCACTAAATCAGGTCGACTTCAAAAATCGCAGCAGCTCCTTTGGGGCCTCTTGTAGCTGCACCGAGCACCGAAAAGCCCCTAAAGAGTCAACTTACCAGATCCCGAAGTGTTCCAACGTAAATTCCTGTATACATGACAGCTTCGGAAGGAGGATAAGCTATTTTTGTGTCATTCAAATTTAAAGCTGCTCTAGCAAGCGGCCAAGTGCATTTGTGCACTAATTCAACTTAGAGAATACTAATACGTTGAAAAATGCTACCCTGAAGTTATCTTTCTTTTGTTTGGTGCATAGTCGCAGTAGTCACATGAACGTGCAAGCTTTATAGGCGTACTGCGGACAACTCAGCTTGGTGCTATTTTGCATGGCAAGTATGACTACAAAGTGGCCATGGCGCATCGCAGCTGAGCACGACGTCGTGGTTTCGATCCCTCCGATGGGGGCGATATGCAAAAACGTTGCGTGCTATGAATTTACAGTCCGATAAAGAACACCAGGTCTTCAAAACAACTTTTACGACACCCTCAGCTACAGTGTGCATCATAAACAATTGTGGTTTGAATGCGTAACAGCTAATATTTTGAATTACTGATGACTGAGTAGGCTGTCTTGGCAAGGTAGGGAGGTTGTCAGTTCATAGTCGTTTATGGTTGAATCAGGACATCGGGTGTTGCTAGGTATGTTCCTGATATATACGTACATATTTTTGCTCAATCCTCCAACATCAAACCTTCTTTTTCTAATATTCACTTCTTTTTCTCTGTCGTAAAGACCGTGCACCCATGGCGCGCCTAATGCGCAAGACATCTCAGAGTTGGCTTGCACTAGGAAAAATCATGAGAAAGTTTTATATATATTTTCAGGCAATAGATCAAGGGCTCATGCCAAAATCAAGGGCTCATGCCAGAAAACAGAATAAAACACCCCTAAAAATTTCCCTCGTGCAAGGCAGTGCTTGAGACCCTTCATGCGTTAGGTGCGTCGCATCCCAACAACGCAGCTGACGTTAAAGAGAAAAAATATGAGAGTTTCACCATATTGGCCAAGCAATTAAGGCGATAGGATCACGTTAGAATATTACACGAAATGGAGTGGCAGCGAGAATTCCAGTAAATGTAAGCTAAGTAAAAGCTTGCTGTTGGGCTAGGGGTCCTCTGTTTGAATCCTGTCATCGGACAATTTCATTTCTCCTTAATATAATTACCAACGTCATTCTTATTGACTTTGGGCACGTTTCAAATGTCCTTCCTGGGATGTAGCGCAGAGCAGCGCCAATAAAATACATAATTTTTAGGTTTGAGCTCTGTGACTCTTTCGCGCTTAAAATAGTTAAGTGTGCCGGAGATTTATTTATTCACATTTGTTTGGAGAATGCCATTCTCAAAATTCAGAAGAATAACTCTGTTAAGAATGTAAAACTTTGTATGGGAATCTTTACTGATAGAATGGTGTGGCAATATAACCCACGTATACCGCATGTCATGCAGCCTGGCATGGCATACGGCATACATATACTTCAATATATACGGATCCTTACGGCGACTCCGACGATGACGCAGAAATTCGCTCGGAGTGTTCACAAAATAACTATCGAATTAAAAAGTTACGAGGATCGTTTAACCGCTGGCTTCTTGGCCAACCACCCTCCCCCTCCCCCCGTATTTGGTAGATAGGGAGCAAGCTAGCCTTTATGTCCGGAAATTGCTGCGCTTCTTTAATCGCACTGTAGCACTGTGGCGCGATTGTACAAGATCAAGCACGTCATGTCTTTGGATTCAACATGTTTTAGCGCTGATTGAAAGTAACTCTTGTTTTACAGTGTTTATCATGGTTACTGTGCGACGTGTTCATCACTAAAATCTGCAGCGCATCTTTTTCGTAGTTCACTTTGCATTGGTTACAAAGATATCAATCCAAGATTGGTTCTGCCGTTTTTTATGCATTAGCATTAAGAATGCCAAAGTGTAAAAAGTGTATGTGCGTGTGTGTATGAAAATGACAGTGGTCTTCTGCGGATCATCCTCAGTTGCACTTTGCTTCCCGAAGAAGCTGGATGTGTTTCGAGTGAACTCCTGAACAAAATTTTTCAATATAAAGAACACAGTTATGATCATGGATTAAGCAGATGCGACATATTGCTAACGCATTTCCCTCGCATTCAACGCTGAATCCCGGCTGAATTTTTCTTCAAATATAATACTTACCGATGTTTCTGGGCAAACCTCAAACTTAACCTGCTGAAGCAGACAAATTAGAGTTGTCTTCGCTTGGACCAAGCCGAGACGCTTGCCGACGCAATTACGTGGTCCGGCCCCAAATGGCAGGTACGTGAATGGCCTCAAGGCGTCCTTGTTTTCCGGCATGAACCTATTGAGAGGTGTCAAGTACAATTTGTATACGAGATAAATTGCAGTTACGCCGGGAAAAGAGCGCTGTGCGTCATACAAGCATGGTGGTGATTAAGAACACCGGCACCACTGAACCGTCTGGCAACAAACTATGAAACTACAGAAAGCGTAGAAAAGCACAAACTTCGTTTTAACTTGCTTTGCCTCATATCGTGTAGGTTAAAGTCAGCGGCCAAAATAAACTTAAGACTTTTGGTAACTACCGAATGAGGTATGTTTGAAGCATGAATTAGCTGTCAAGCGGAGTCTTTCATCGCCATGCTTCGCGAATAATTTTAGTTTTGTCGAGCTATGACGATCAGTACGGCCACTAATCGCCGATATTTACGTGTAGGTAACCTTAGCGAGTAGTAAAAAGAGTCATACGAGTTGCCCGTGCAAGCTCATTGTAACACCGTCGTCTCATTGATTTGCTACGTTACTTTATCAAACCCATTTTGATTTTCGCATGGTGGAGACAGAGTAATCTGGAAACCACGGGCGCTTCTACGTAACCTATAACGCAATGTGGACAGCTTTCATTCTTATTTACGTTGGAGCGCATTGAGCTCGGCAATCTCGATGGAAGGCTGGGACCAGGCAGATTGCGGACGTTAAGATCTAAGGATTCATATTGTTTGCCTTTCCCTAAATAGACAACACACCTCTCTGGATTGAACTTCTCCGGTTCAGGAAAATACTCCGGATCATGGTGAATTCCGGCCATGGGAATGTCGACGCACATGCCCGGCTCGAATTGGATTCCAGCCACCGTAGTTTCTTCCGTACAAAGCCTCATATTTCTGCAATGTACAGATAAAGAAATACCGCTACAGGTCACTATGGACAGATTTGTTGTTATGAAACATTTTCTCAGACTACATGAACATAATTTCCGCTGGGAAATGCTCTGTTGTTGTACGGAGAGGCAGGTGTAGAAGAGACGCACACAAAAGGAACGAGAAAAACGTCCCTAACTAGACTACTTTCGCGAAACAGTAATTGCGACCATTAAATGATGTGTACGTGGTATCTCACGCAAGTTTATTTGATATACTTCTTCTACTACAAGCCTTTTTCTTTTGATTGTAAAACAACGTTGGGGGGCATTACTGTTCTTAATATTGATGTTTGTATTAATGTATTTGCATTTGCTTTCCTAATAATTGTAGCTGCTGTATGTGCATTTCTATTCTAACAATGCTGCTAAATAACTCATATTGTACATATATGCACTATGTGCTACTGTATTTTCTACTTGTATCGTATGTTGTAGAACTTTCCGTTAGTAATGCTTTACAAATACTCCCCCTGAGGGTATCATAAATAAATAAATAAATAAATAAATAAATAAATAACAACGCCGGTTTTCATGCTGTTTATCTTCATTCTGTGTGTGCGTTTGATTCCCCCGCCTTTCTGTACGATAAATTTTACGAACTTGCACTTCTTTATTTTGTTATAAGCTACTTTATTATATCATAATACTTGATGCAGCCAAGTTGTGAATAACAATTGCTTGTGAAATGGGCAGCAAGTTTTGCTTTTAATTTTATTTTTGTCTCTGGTGTAGTGCCTCGGGTAGCCCTCAGGCCAGGTATTTTGTAGTCATAGAGAAGAGTACGTACTGGAGTAGGAGCGAAAGAAAAAGGATTATTTACGTAGTAGTCGAATTCTAGTCAGAGCCCTCTCAGTGCCACTCCAGAGGTCCTGTTTAAGCCGTTTTTCTTGCTATAGAAGGTGTGTTGTTCCTATAAGGTGTGTTGAGCGTACGCAAGCACCACACATTATGTACAACATTGCAAGTTTGTGATCGACACAAGGTATTAAAACGTCACTTTGATAAATGAATGTGAACAAAGTCCCCTGTGATGCAGACGCGCGCCGCTTTTGAGACGGCACAATCATCACAATCTAAGCATGCATGTATTTCAATACTTAGAGAGAAGAGCTAAGGTTTGGCCTACACTTAGTAAATTAGCCAGTTTTTCTCTGAGCCACCTTTGTTGTGCTATGTCGGGAGCTCTTATACTTTGGCGCACATTACCATAATTACGTGCTATCTTCATGCGCTGCTTTGTGGAGAAAGCCATCAAAGGAAACTGACAGACGCGGTATAGCATCGCGTTGTCATGGCGCTTACATTGAATCGGGAGTGCAAAGCCTCATTGCCTCATTGAAGCAAGCATCGAGATACAGCATCTCCTGCAGAGCTTCGTACGTGAGTTCCTCCTAAAAAAAAAAGAAGTCTATTAGTCGTTACTCTTTAAGTTCCAAAGTAAGTAGATTTAAGGCAGTGAAAGCAGGCGCTTTTCGCCTGTTGCTCGTATGTTGTATTTTCTGAACTCTCTAAGTATCCTAACCGAAATCCATTTCACGAAGGTATTTGTAGTCCTAGTCATCATAAAGGACACCAAAGGTATAAGCGCGTAGGCATCAAAAATTAAAAGCTTCCTCTTTGACACTGCTGGAACGCCAGAAACAAACGATATTCTCCCGAACTTGGGAACGCGTGTAGTCAAGATAACCCTCAAAAAAAAGAAAATCAAAATGTAATTACGATTCGCTGATACTTGCAGGGCAGACAGACAATGGCAATAAAGAGCGCAAGAAAATATACAGTTAGAATGGTGAATGTGGTATCACATTTCTGAAGTGGGTGAAGGCTTTGGTGGCTCAGACTCCATTTTGAACCATTTGGATTTTTAAACACGCACCCTCATAAATGCAAGCGACCATTTTGGCAGTTCACGTTATAAGAATGCGGTGGTGAAGGTCTAGATACGAACCCACCAACACTTGTTTGGTGGCAAAGCGTCGGAGTCATGAGGCAATGTGCAATTATTAACGGCGTTATTCATATACAGAAGACGAAGAAGTTTCGCCGAGCTCCTCACTCATGTCAAGACTGTCAAGTTCTGCACGCAAAAATTCATTACCCCTGCTTACGTGCTGTTCTTGGTGGAAGGGCTGCACGTTATGAACGCAGTATTCCAGCTACTGCTTAATAGGGCCCCATAAAAGCCTTATCAAGATGCCTGACAAAATACCCACATAAAATAGAATTTTTGGCTGGTGCGTCCAAAATTCACACTAGGCTTCGCTTCTCGGAATAAGATGTTAAAAAGCAAAACTTATTTCCCGATCAACGCCACTTCATTAAAAGGTAAGACAGCGTCATTTGATAACTTTAAGCAATTATCCCCTTTATAGAAGTGCAGCCTTGTATGCAGTAAATGATTTACGCAAGCAAACAGCAATGTATTCGTTTCATACCTTTGTGAGCACCTTGTCTATTTCTGCAATGACCCTGTCTTGACAATCAGGATTAAGGGCCAGATAGTAAGTGGTAACGCTGAGGGCCATCGTGACGCTCTCTACTCCGGCAACGAAGAATCCTATCCCTTGGGCTGTTATCTCTTCAAGTGACATTTCTGAAAAATGTGTTTACAAAAGTTTTGGACGATTTTTTATTTTACAATACCGGAAACAACTTTGTAGCGTTACAAGATTGAATAACGCGAAAAATCAGTGGAGGAATGTCACATGCTAACGAGCATTCCACGTAGCAATCCGCAATATGTGAAGTAAAACTACACTTCGCCAATAATTATTTTCTAACCAATGCTCGTGGCTGTGCAACTGTTCTAGGAAAAACTCTGTATTCAGATATCATTTTCTTAGTGAAAACAGCCGCAAGCAATTCTTCCCAACTGTGCTACCTTTTTCTAGTTTTGTGAGGACAAACCAATTTTCGAGGTCTGAGGCAATATTTCCCGCATTACAGTCAAGCAAAATCAATAACCTGTGTGTCGTGTAAAAAAAACTGTCATGTCTTCTTCCGCAATCCTAACGACTCAATATTATGTTGGCGCTTTAAAAAGATGGTCACTCAGCACTTCTACATTTAGTTAAAACGAACCGTACTGTCTTCCCTTTAGCACGTCCAGTTTTCTCATATATTATTCAATGCAGGGGTCCCAGAAAGAAAGTACGATACTTCAATTTAGAACATCAGCGCCCAACCACTTCGTAGATATGTTTAACCAGTGAAGCTGAAACGTGCAGCCACGGTGTTTATTACTTGGTTAATACCGACGATTCATTACACGATGGCTTGGTAGGCTGCGGGATCCGCGGTACGCAGTTGTTGCTCGCGCTCGCTTGCACGAGCTTGTTCTTGTGACCGGGTGGCAACGTCGACACGGTGTAGACGAGCTCGTTCCCGGTTCTGCTCGCGGCATTGCTGATCGTAAGCTACCTGCTCCTCAGGAGTACGTATGACGCGTAGTCTACCGATTTCAGAGCCGGAGAGAAACGGCTGCGCGTGCTCTTGGCTGCGACGTAGAGGAACGACGTCACTACTGGCGGAGCCAATCACGCGCCTCTTTTTTTTTTCACGCATGTGTATGGGGTTGCGTCGGAGGAATTTTCGGCGTACGGGCGATGGATGGACGGACGGATGAATCGGCTAACCATATACTGCTTCGCTGTAATAGAATAGCTGTAAGCTAGTTCTTTACCACAAGAATCATGGGACTTAAGTTTTGTCGCAAAGAACCCAAATTTACATTTTTCTGAAGCGAAAAAAAAAACAGACAATACAGGCGAAAATCAGGCTAGATTGCTGATCAGTGTTAACTGACGTACTGTCTTTATAGCGCTTTCAGTATATGAAGCTTATTCAATCAGCATGTATTCTGATTTGGGGATGTTCGTTACATGTAACACCACAATATTAGTTATTTCACTTCTGTATTCCCATAAGCACACCGTTCATCAGTACCCTTCAAATTTTGTTGTAAAATTGCGCGATCACTAACTGTCGACATCCCTTTGAAGATAACGCAATTATCGGCCAATATTGAATTACGTACAATACCATTGATAACATAGGCCGAACCACCTGCATATAAATTAAAAATATCAGTGCCCCACTGTACTTTCCTGAGGAACACGAAACATAAAATTATACATACGTGAAGGTTGATTCGAAATTTCCACCGTGAGTTGTTTCGGGGCTTTAAGTACTGATTCATTGAATAATATGAAATGCTGCCTATGCAGCCTGATTTGTACATTACCTTGTCATGCATAGAAACCGTTGTTTTATGCATTGAAGCAGAAAGGTAACTGGAACAAGAATGCATGTCGACAGACACTGTGAAAATTGATATGTCGGAACTGGTGCTGTCCAGAGGATTTGTTTTAATGGGATACATTGTGAGAACTCGGTTCGTAGATTGAAATATCCGGCGTGGCGTAAATAATTTAAAAGTTAATTACAGTAATTACGTTAATTATTCAGTTGAACGTTCCCGTAGAAGTAACGGCCGCCTCATCGAGTAATTTAGATCAATGGTTAGAGTTGTGCTTTCTGTCATAGGCACTCTTTAAACATTTCGCGCAGCTAAAAAACACCCATTAAAGATTTGTACTTGTTGGATCTGCATTTTTTTGCACAATATTAAACCGAATAAACGCAATTCCTTCTTTAGTTAAAAGGGAAAACTGCCATCCACTCGAGTTGCAGCCCGAGGCTGTAAAGGAAATAATATGTCTATTTCATGTACCTTGCTTCACCTTGGGGCCTCCCACGGAATTAGTTTGCCATCCTTTAGTTACCGTTGAGATTTCGCGCGCCCGCCTCTGACGTCTCCCGAGGCGCACTTGCTAGACTTTAAAGTGCGCTCTAAAAAAGTTCGCCGAAGGGTTTCGCAAAGTCCCTAACAACTGCGAATACATTGTCGTAAGTTTTCTTTTTGGTATTGGAACGTACTCTATAGACTGTCGAAAAACACCCGAACTTTTGAGTGATCGCCAGAATACGAGTAAATTAGATGTCTCGTGACGTACAGATCTCTTTTATAGGTTCTGCTTCAGATCAGCAAAAATGAGAATAGCAGTGTTTTTTTGTGCGCTTAGAAGCCATTTAACTTTATGTTTAGTGTAAGTGATATGGTGAGCTAAGGGTTAACTCAACCTTTGTGGGTCTCTTATAAGTGCTTACAACGAACACAAATAATCGTTCGCGAGGTCTCCCTACGTTCTAAATGGCACGGAAGTTTCGCTAACCGGAAAAGCAGTGGCAATAGAGAATTTAAGTTAAGGGTTTATTTTTCAAATTGTTTATGCCATGATTATGTGCTCGCAAAACACCGGCGCTTGATTGAAGGAAGCCTTCTTAACATAACCCAGAACACAGGACAAACTACACGGCACGGGCTACACAATCGTTCACTGAGGTCACCTGAATTTACTTATTCATTTGTATTTGTCAAATGGGAATCATCTAGCCAAACAATAATTTGGGGGGGGGGGGGGGCTGCTGCCGTCAACTCTCCGTGTTCTTTTTTTTCATTCCGATACACTTATGAAAATACTGGCAGCTGTCATAGGCACCTGTTGCTTCTCCCCTCCTATATGCGGAACTAAATTACAGAAAACTGAAGTTGCCAAAGCAGGGGGCACAACTATGAGGAAGATATCTGTATTGCCGAAAAAAATGCCACTCTGTTTGGTAGCATATGTTGCCATTGAAGAAAATGTGAGCTGGAAGGACGAAACACCCACAGAGATGACGCATACACCAATTTCACGCTCTTTCTGCATGACCGCAAGGCTTACTGAATCTAAAGGGGAACCGTGCTAAAATATTACACTTGCAAAAGAATACCTGAAACCAGTCCCACTGCGCGGAAACCTCTCATTCCCATCTCATTCCCATTTCATTCATTTGACTTTAAAAACATGTCATACAGGCAATGCATAAGCATTTAGAACTTATATCTATAGAACGTGTTGGGATTAACCGCATTTTTTGGAGAGTGACGAATACAACTTTTTCTGTCATCCAAAGCGTTTAGCGGTGTGACACAGTACGAGCACAGCAATCTCTGTATGCTGGGATTTCTGAAAGCAGACGACATGTAATTCGAGGACGTGGGTTCCTTCGTGTCCTTCGGCCAATGTCGCTACAGAAATTATCGTCAGGCAGACAACACTTACTCCTAGGGTCCGCATTCTCGGCTTTATTTGCTGCGTTATCTTCCCAGTTGTAGTCAGCATTCATAAAGACCTGAAGGAAGTCGTCTTCTTCCTGCAAACCCAGAAATTGAAAGCGTGAGGGAGCAACCCATTGCGTTAAATTCTACTTCAGTAGTCTAAAGAAACTGTGGTTTACCACACTGGTAAATTTATGCAGCTGAAACGACTCGTTGAAACCGTTAAGGTTCCAGTTTTCGTTCTCCAGCCAGCGCGAGCTTTTGAATGGTCCTACGATATATTTTAGCAAAGTGTCTTCGACATAATATAGCGCTGCCACACAAATGTCATTCAGAGACAAAACGTTTTCCGAAGCAATAGTTACCCTATATACAAAGTGAAGCTGATCGTAGCCTTGCTATCACGCACCATCACAGTGTTTGGGAGATCTCGAATATTCTGCGAAAGCATCACTTGTGATTTCTTATGATCTCACTCAGCAAAGCGATGTAAATATTTTGTGCACTACTGGCCGAGCCGGAAATTAAACCTGGTATCATTCATCATGAGTTTGTGGCCCAGTGAATTATGAGGTTTTGCAATAGGCGCGCCGAAATAAGAAGCTTCATAAATTTATCAAGAGAAGTCTTGCGAAGCTGAAATTTATTCCTCTGGATTTTTACTGCGTTATTCATTTGAACCGCCATTTGTTGGTTGAAGTATCGTCATCGCGTGGCTTGAAATGATTATCTCGCTCTACACTAGAAATACTGCACCGAAATGTGTACCATGTGGCTGCGAGGAACCACGTAGCTGACATGTTACTGACACGAATCTAATTACTTGAAGGGTCCATTTACCCCATTCAAAAGGTTTCAAGGGTGTTGTCAACACTACATCCGCGCGCAAGTTTCATGAGGCTGCGCCCGTAATTACAAAAAAAGTTCGTAGCATAGAATTGTCTGTCAGAGAAAATTACAGCCAGTCCTGATGCTGAACATATTGTTACGGGAAAGAAGGAAAGAAGCGTATGTCTATATACAGATGGCTTTTAATTGTGGAGCCAACATGCGCAGAGCAGTGAAAAAACCTAAACTCTGCTTTGTCGTCTCCAAGGCCACCATCAGCGTGCTCTTCTTCCCACATTGCAAACTGTGACAATATCATTCGCGAAGGCCGCTGGCCATTGGGAAACAGCACTTTCGAACGGAAAGCTTAATGAACTCTGCCTTTTATCTGCATGCGTAATAGGCACGTTCCTATTCGTGTCATTTGGATCGGGCCATCAGGGCTTCGTTTAAGCTCCCAGTGGATTACACATTCCATTCCATTCCATTTAACTAAGGCTGATGGTGCCCCAATCATGAATACGTTGACTAAAATTTCAGATTTCTATCAGGACTGCGTTGCTCATATGTAGGGCGAAAGTGCACAAAGTTTAAAGCAATAAAAAAACTAGTGTCCATTAGTTTGGCCCTTTACCTTGTTTTTTGACTTCCTTTCTTCAATCAAGTGCGAGACAAATGCCTTGAATACATCAGTACTTGACTTAGGGGGATAATCAGGTTGCAGAACTTTGTACACAGTCGGCATGAGAACTGGAAGAAGTCAAGCACAATGTGCGGCATTTTTATTTGTTCTTTTGACGATGCAGTATGCGTAGGTATATTGTGCAGGCTCCAATACGTTTGTGCTGGCTGAAGTTACACGATGGTAGCGCAGTAAGTATGCAATTCTATTAATGGGTAAGTAAGCGCACTTGAGGTATAAGCTTCTCAAGCAGGCATCCACACAGTTAAGCTACTTGAGAAATCTGAGTGTTTTTTATACAAATCTTTTGTGACGGAACGTTCATTGTCACTCCTAAGGGCAGTTCCTCTAGCAAAAAATATTGCGATTGCCTCTTCGACAGCCAGAAAATAAGAGGCCAGGAGGTATTTTGTGATTCTAAACAAGTGTTTTGTGCCGCCTAACAGCGCGAACTGTAGACTTAAGCTCAGAGCAATGTCTAAGAGAACAACGTCTGGTGGCGAAGCTTTCAAAGTGGAGATTGTGTCCGTTGGAATATAGCGATGAGGGAGAGAGAGAGAAAACTCTTTATTGAATATCTATTTATGGCCGTTTCTTACACTCACTTGCGGTGTTTGGGCATCGTAAACTGTAAGGCATGCTACAGACATTGTTTCAAAGTAAAATAAACATTTATCGGTGTACAAAACCTGGTCTGTAATATTTCTGAACTTCGAATTTAAATCTGCAGCCAAGTTTGAGTTCTGGAGTGTCTGTTTCCGAAATGAAGATCGCAGTGTCCCAGTCACGGTGTTTCTGGGAGGATTGTGTCTCATGACCTCGCAAAGTGGGTTTGGAAAGCAATAGCCACTCGGATAATTGAGCCAGGAGCACACCAGTAGCGATAACCTTCCAGAAATTAGGTGCTTTTGAAACCCTTGCTGCAGTCACATGCGAATTAGCAAAGATCCACGTTCAGCATTTTAAGGGACGTGGATATTTTTAGCGTTGTAAGAGAATAACTGGTCGTTTCGCTTTCCACTATATCTTGGTTGGTAAAGAAAGAACTACGGTATTATTCTACACAAAAATAAACAGCCATTTATAGACTGAAATGCAAACCTCGCCACTTAATGGTGCCGCCTTCAAAAGATCATTTCATGACAACACTGATTTTGTAGACGAGACACACTTCTGTAAGTGGTGCAGAGGTAAACCAAGACACGAGCTAATGAAAATGTGCCTACAAAGATACAAGGACTCACATGAAATCTCCCACATTTAAAATAGAAATAAAAAGAACTATCCAATATAGGAACCTGCGGTTTGTGGCATCATTTAAAGCAATTCAAAAAGGGTTTTATCGATTTTTTCTAAGCTTTTCTTTTATTTCTGGTGCTGAATAGCGGCCCAAAATGTCAACATCACAACAAAAAGACCGATTTGTGGTGTGGCATGCGGAAACAAAGTCACCGATTCTGTTCAATTAAATTTTCGACTTAAATTTCTACGGAAAACACGAGGTCTTCTGAGTTGATTAATATTGATGCCACAAACTACAGGTATCATTGTAACATAGTTTTTTTATTTCATTGTGAAATCAGGGAGGTTTGGAGTGGACACCCTGCAAATTGCTATTCGATTGTGTTCAGATCACTCTCACATCATGACGCCATTGTGCCGGCGAGAATCAGAACCACATAGCTCCTACAACCGGAAAACGTGCTAAAATAGTTATTTGTTTGTGACGCAACTATAATTACATTGATACTGATCCGGTGATGCATGCACGTGTTTCCTTGTGTCAAAGAAATCCCAAATACTCACATAACATTATGATTCTCCATCCACTAGAACCCATGTAAATGGCTTCAATACATTTCATAAGGGGATGATTCTTGTCATTGCTGTCGACGTCGACACTATAGTTCAGCGCAGCTGTAATTTCTAGCGCCGTGTTGCTGGCAAGTCTGCAAAAGAAAGTTTTCATTCCTTTTTATTTTGAGACATTCAGCATCGCTGAATATCTCGAATTTGTTTTGGCAACTCACTTTTCCAATAATGCGCATGGTCATTCTCCTTATATGAGCTCCTTTTGAGTTACAGCAGCATCGAATATTGCGGGTAACAGTCGTTACATAAGCTAATGTGGCGACGCTCGGCTCTCTCACGTCTTCAGATGTCTTCGATACATACCTCGCTTCCCTTTTTATGCGGCTTCCCGGCAATACAAAAGTGTCGAAGTCAGAGTATATTGTGGTTACATAGAAGTATGAGATGACACGAGTGTTCCGATGCTAACATTATCGGACGGCGTGTATTATAAAGTTAATATACTAATTTACAAAAAAAAAGCTGAACGAAAAAATTACAACGGCAAGGTGCCGCCAAGCTGCTGCGCCTCATTTGGCAATGCTACAGATATTCAAAATGTTATACAAAAACAAGAAATAATGCGGAGGTCATGCGTATGAACAAAGTAGAAAGATTATACCGTTTATTTTTCAGAGATTTTGCATGGCAATTCAGAAAAATTTGATAGAAAATTTTAGCGCGCGTGAAAGGCTATGTTTGCAGGCGCTTGACATAGACGGCGCCACCATACAGACGGAGGTTCAGGATCACGTTAATTGCGTGTCTCACCTCAATAGCATCTCGTGGTGTGCGCCTGCTCGCTTGCACAGAGTTTGCGTTTGCTTTAAGTTCGTTTCAACACGGTCAGCAACATTACGGTTGCCGGTTTGCGGTTGCCGCAAGTCGACAACCAACGCGTTCACCGTATACTTGGTTATTTTCGTGACCTGCAGTGTGTCATTGTCGTTATTCACCATCAATGCAACGTGAGCTTATGACACGCAAGATTGTTCGATGCTAAATGTTTCGTCAAGAGTGGCAACGTAAACGAGTGACGAACAATATTACGTTGTTTTTGTAAGCTACAAAAACTTCAAAACAAAGCATGTTTCAAGCATGGAGTACGGCATCAACATATCTATCGCAATCGACACATTCACCAATTCGTACGAAATAAATCATAATAACATTGCAGCATAACCGGTTACTGGGATAAAAACAAAAACGGGTACATTCCAAGGAAAGGCAGTAATTCTGATTTATTAAAGCGGCTGAAAGCGCAAACCAATTTCTATCCCTGCCTTCCAGAAAATACACTCTATGGCAATGCTCGTAGAGGATTTGGACTACGCCGAACGAGCAGAGAAGAAAGAGTATGCGATATTTACATTTCTTAAGCTTAAGCGAAATTTGCGCGCCATTACAACAGTCATTCTCGGCGACAAATGCACATATAGCGACTCGCTGCGCCAAGGCGGTGTCGTGCTCTTACTTAGTAAACAGAGGCAGTGAAGGCAAGTGATGGAGCAACACCACTTGATCAAACATGGTGGCGCCTACGAGAACTCAACGGAAAGGTTGTATGCGGTACGCGAGAACCGTTTCAATTGCACTTGCTTCGTTGTGTTCAGCTTAAGGACGGTGTCGCGCGTGGAGAAACCCGCGGAGCCTTTTCGATCGGTCGAATGCGGCGCTGTTCGCAACAATGCACCCTATAGCGACTTTGCAGCTGCTGGTTTGGTTGCCTGGTGAGTCGAACCAGCCATCGATTTCTCGCGTGTTCCATTTCTTGCGTAGATCGGCTAGCCTAAATTCTTGTATGACGGTGCAATAAATGTCCCTTCATTCGTCTACACTGCAATGTGTTGTTGTGTTCCTTGTTCACCGATGGAGATCCCACAATGTGTATTTTATTATTGCAACTATCGAGCTTCCAAACTATGCCAAGCGCTCACGTTCTAAATTTTGCGGCTTTTTATCTTTTGATGGTTCCGGCAGTTCTGTGTGGGTATAGACACAACTAATAAACGGAGTTATAGGCATGGCTGTTAAGCATTGCGAATTTATGCAAGAACAGAATAGAGAGATACGAGACAGAAATTAATTATGATAAATGTTTATTCGACTGCAACCTTTACCAGGCTCTGAACAACGAGGAAATCGTACGATTTCTTGGATATGTAGCAGGCCTTATTGTTGTTGTGAATACTAACCCTTCTTTGACACAAGCGAGTGCAATGGGACATACGTTAGATAACACGTAGGAAAACCTTAACCTTTAGTGAAGAATTTCCTACTGCGCCGCAGGAAGCAAAGGTATCTGGAAAAGCTGCTGAGATTGGCAGCCTTGCTAGACTTCAAGATGCTTGAATATTTCTTTCTGCTTATGAGAAGCGTATGTTGCGCACCTTCCCTACGTTTTATATATATCCTTTGTGGATCGAATTATATTGTTTCTTTCGAGTAGCACCTGCCCCATTGCCTCTCTTCCGCCATTGTGACGAGCAGACGCTTGTTGAATCCTGGATGTATGAACCAGCTAGCCGAATAAGAGGTTGCCTTAACTTGTGTTAAGGAATGTGCGAGTACAGCCACACAACCTGCAAAAGCTTCACTGAGAAATCACAGTTTTCGGTAGCATTTACATGGGACATGAATCAAGAAACATTTGCAACTTGTGGTGATAAAATGATCAATGAAAACGCTAAATGTACGGACAAGCAAGTCAACTACATTTAGTCAAAGCAAAGTCCTTCCAGAAAACTAAAACCAAAATGCCCAGAATTTGAACAAGACAAAGTTGCATCAGTAGAGCAGAATAATTTCACGTTATCAAAATTAATTATCTGCTGCGGACTGTAAGAAACTTTGTGCTGAGTATAATTAGAGCATTAAGGAGATATACGTCTGTAACGGGAAAGTCTGTTTTCAATCATTCAATTCCTTTTTGTCCACGCCACTAAACTGGTCCTTGAATATTTTCTACTGTGCATTGATAACCGCCACGCTGTGACCTATTAATTATTATTATTATTATTATTATTATTATTATTATTATTATTATTATTATTATTATTATTATTATTATTATTATTATTATTATTATTATTTCCTATGAGAACTAAGATACACACAGAGAGAGGGAAATAGGGAAGGAGCAGGCTGGCAACTGCCCCCGAGAAGAGCGCAAACCTGCCTTCTCTTAGGAAGGGGGCAACAGAAAAGGTAGTTGTAAATAAGGGAAATGGAAGTCAAAAAGAAACAGCAATACGACAGGCCACAAGGAAATACGTAACGCAATGCATATAAAGCAAGCAGGAACAGAATGTACACGCCGGAACAGAAAATCACTGAGAGAAAAAGACCCAGAACTGAATTTATCGACCTCTACTGGATGATAATGAAAAGCTCTGAGTACTTACTTCCCTGTTGTAAAATGCTGGTCAGTGCCACATGCAAATCTGTCATTGCCTTCATAATCCTACTGTGACTGTCGTCAATCCTGATCTCTTCCCCTATATTGGGAAACAATTTATATTAGGGAGGAGGAGGAAAACCATTTATTAAAGAAGGAAAGGACAAGCAGGTGTCTGCTTGCTTGTGCGGGAGGCACCCTTAGTCAGAGCTCCTGTGGCTCTTGCTGTCTCCCGGGCCCGCCGGTTACGAGGGCGAACTGTATGGCATCTTCGACTGACATGTTCATATGCTGAAGAAACAACTGCCCCTGTCTAGGATACACAAACAAAAGTAGAAAGTGCTCAGAGCGTTTGATGCCAACTCACTCATAGAAGTTCACAGGTTTGTTTTTAGTAGCCGCGTCCAGGACTCGTGATGTCATCCTTCCGGAAATGGTTCTTACTTTGTTCAAGATCTGGAATTGAAAAATTTGTCTTGAAACAGTATTTAGAATAAAAGAAACATTGCAATGCCTTTCTTAGAATATACTTTTTATTTTTTTTCTCTGTGCAATATTGTAGGTTGTTCTTCAACTGAGGCCCACAAAATAGGCAATTTCTCTTGGCGAGAACAGCGCATAAGACGGTGAATATCTTTGAGCATGCTGTCCTCAAACACGCCCTGAATCAGTAAATAATATTATAAACTGGCTGTTAGAACCTAGAGTATAATAAAACGTACGCGTATGAATATATGTCACAATTCTCCTTCTCAACAACCCATAATAGCAAGAGCAAATGGGTCTATATGTATATAAGGCAATATCAGGTTTTCTTTAGGTTGCTTTGAGATATGCGCACAATAAAGTGAATGAAGTGTCTAAGGATACAGCGGACATGCACGCGAATATTTATTAGATACCTCGTTCAGTAAGTTTGGAAAACGGCGCGAGTTGGAACGGGTTCATCGTTTAGAGCGCGGAAAGACGGTGGCAAGCGCATGTACCCTCCCTTCTTCTGCTTGTCTCCGTCTTTCCGCGTTTTTAACAATTAACCTATTTAAAGATACGGCGGATCCATCAGGAGAAACCTCATCCGTGAAACCGCACCCCCAAGAGGGTTCACACTACCTTCCGATTTCTTAGAGTACCAACGTGAAGAATTTTAGTACTCATCCACTCTACTTGCTTCGTTCAGTGCGTGTGTATTAAGATCGCTCTGTAAGCATGAATGCAAGCTTCAGCAGCCAACTGGCCAACCTCACCGCATTGAATTGTTAGAAATACGTACAGAAAGTCTATGCTGACAATAGGCTATGCAGGGCGTCATACACGAACATTTAAAGTCGTCTCACTTGTGCTAGGTGGCGTTCTGCACTTGTTGGAAAGTATCTACGTCAAGCAGCTAACTTCGATGGCAATTCGTGAGAGCACAGGAGCTCTAGCTCTCTTCACTAACGAAAGAGGCGTCTACAAGTGGCGGTAAGTGTTAACCAATTATTGAGAAGCGTTGCACACAAGCATCATGCCAGAAAAAAGAACATTTTCTTGCTGGTTTGTGGCTAAATGTCTTCGGCCAACACTCAATGACTCGCAGCAGGCGTCGTTTATTGGTTTAGAGCAGAAAGACTGGACAATGAAGAAGTTTGACACAAGAGGAGAGAGGCCGATGCAAGATATCCACCTGCCGTGGGGTGACACATGTGACATAAAGCAAATAAAATGTACACTCACATATTATGAACGCTGTTTACAGAAATTGGAAACGAAGCCTTAGGTCACTTGGGGCGACGCCCACTTAAAGTATCCTGCATTGAGTCTTTCCCCTATTGCTGATAAAATTTTCACGAAATATCTTTCTGTTTTTATTGAGCTTATTCTTAGTACGTATTGCACATCAAGATAGAAAGGAAAAATTTCTCTGGGTACTCCAAACACGCCGAAATCAACAAAATGTGTGGCAGGTAGCTCTAAAGTTTGCATCCATGGGTAATGTAGGAATTCAAGAAGCACTTGCACGGTGTTCGCGATTGACGTTGCGGCAAAATGTTCACTTTCTACGCTGGCTACACCGCTTTGATACCAATTTATCAGTTTTGCTTCGCTTCCGTTTTCTTAATTTTGGATTTTTTAGCACGGACGATCTTGGTCTGAGGTGGGTAAAATCTTTTCTCTTGCATATATCTCACTATGGACATCAAGCATGCAGTGCACCCTGTTGGGACTGGCCTGTGCGGTGAGTAAATAATTTGAGGCGCGCCGCCTAAGCCACCACGAAAGACCAGACGTGTGAAGGACACCAAGCCACCCGCAAGCATTGAAAAATGCCTAGGAGGCCGCAGCGCCGAAAAGACGTTAGCGTTTGTGCGCGCATTCTCGCCTAGCATCCCCAGACCCGCACGACTCACTGATGTCTGCTTAGGTTCCAAAGTGCTATCTCCCTTCATCGAGCATGTTCAGCGTGTGCATTCGTTCATACTCCTCCTTTTCCGCAAGGAAGGTGCCGGCGGTGTCTGTGTGTCTGTGTGTGAGCGCCAGTGCCTTTCCCTTAGCTGGGCTCGTGACAGACAATTCATTGTACTTGCTTCCGTGCACCGAGTGGCAACCACAAGCGTGGAGAGCGTTCAGTCTCCCGGACTCTATAAAATACCCCTCCGTTAATGGACTTCAGTCTTCGTTTTTTGAGGAAGCTTGACTGGGCGTTGTTCTCCATGAGGGAGCTTCTAGAGCTTACCGCTCACTAACCATGCAATGAAAGGTTCGTCTTTGTTAGTCGTTGCGTAGATCGTCTTTTGCTCTGCATGAACCCGCTCATGCTGGTCAAGCTCCCGACTGCTAATCTCACGCTATACCTCCACGATCCTGGGTGAACCGTCCTTAACAAGGGCGGGCAACTGTGGGATCCGACATCCACTGGTAGTCCGCTGAGATGCAACACTGCACCGGGATGGTCTACGCCCCACCGGATTCTCGACTGCGAACTTTGGTGAACGCGAGGCTATTCCCCACGGAGTTCTACCACGCTTTTGTCAGTGTAGGTAACAAAGCAGAGAGAAGCTGTCCTTGACGCCTACAGTGCGTGAGCGTGAAGGCATACAGTACTTTGTGTACAGTTGAAAAAACAGCACTCAACTCAGCCATGAATTTGAAGCAGTTGCGCAGACCGGAGTTGCCGGAGTTGCAAAAGAGTTGTGTCTGGATGTGTCTGACGCACCGCGCCCGGAGATCGCAAGCGCATCCTCGCTACAACTCAATAGGCAGCAGATGCAGAAAGGACGGTTTCAACTGGCGAGCGTGAGTCACAGGCGCAGCACGATGACACGGCTGAGGTCGAAACCACGTATGCGTTTGAACCCAGTGTCATCGCTGTAATTGCAGTAGTTAGAGTATGTACCAATTACCATGATCCATCAGAGGCGCCGCTTTGCGAGAACTTTACAACCTCTGCGAAAGAGCGAGGTGTAGGCAATTCACACCGCGAGATGGAGCCTTGAGGCTCCATATTGATGATGGAGCCTCGATGGTGGAGATTGGATTGGGGAGTATTGTAATTGTCAGTGTTTTTTTTTTCTGTGAACACGCCGATCTGCAGTCGCTCAGGCACGCTCGAATGCAGTACGCACAGCAGGAACGCGCACGCACGCGATTCGCGTATTTTGGTGGTTCCGCGTTTTAATGACCCACGTATCTTAACGTCAAACATGCCGAAACCACTGAGAAACATCAGACGTAATTAAATAAAGAAAACTACCGAATCTGTCTTTCGTACAAGTAAACAAAGTTCAATGGACAAATCGGAAGTGCCTTAAGCCACAGCTTATACTGAGACATAAGTGTGAGGAAGTGTTTGTCTAATGCTTTACCATGTGAGCGATTGCGCTCTATACTTACCGTTTTTAACCTTGCTGCGGTGAGTGCCGGGGTGAAGATGGCTCGCGCTTTCTTCCACTCCTCACCTGACAGGTTAAAGATGGACTTCTTCCAAACGTCACTTCCCACGGTCTGTGCTAACTGCATGGAACACAAGCCGCCATAAAAGTAAAAATTTAAGATTTTCTTCCTTTTCCATTTGGAACGAGCAACGTCTTCTATGAGGCTTTTCGCTAATGTGCTCTACTTATCAGATATTTTTATTTATTTTGCTGATCTCGGTTCTCAGCTAGACTCCCTCACCAACCTCAATGACATTGCTCACTCTTGGGCACGCGCTCTAACTCTCCGCCGCGCCTGGTGGGACGCAGGCCTGCAGGATGGGTACGGGGAATTTAAAGACATCTTATTCACCTTTAACGAAGTCGCCAAGCATATCAAATGGGTAGGCGGGCTTTTCCGCCTCGGCACGGTAAACTCTCCTGGTCTCAGGCAATCATGCTCAGAATGTTGCAGCCTAGGTCATGTCCCAGTTTAGCTTTCCCCAGCAGTATTGCCCCGGACGCCTTCGAACCCACCTGCCTGGACTGCGGGTCGGTTAGCAGCTTAGAACACATGCTCTGGCGGTGCCCCTCGTTACGAGGACTTAATCAAGTCACCGAGGAGGTGTGGAGATCTACCAACAAGAGTTCCTAGTTTCTCCCACAACTCCGGGCTGTATAGAGAGCCCACGATGCGGCGGTGATGCTAGGCCTCCCCGTCCCCACGTGGGAGCAGTCCGCGGTGCTGCTCTAAGTGCGGCGCTTCTCAAGACTCCATCAAAGTTGTTTGTCTGTCTGTCTGTTACTCCACCCAACATTTCAAAAATGGCTGCGTCAGATAGCACAATTCTAGCGCTTCAGCAAAACTACAGGATGCCGCGGCCATTAATTCGTGGAGAAATGAAAACGCTTAACTCCATATTTAATCTAATAACAATAATATATTTGTAAAATAATTACCTTATGGCACATATTTCGATCTCTGAATTATAGCCGGTGAGTTCGCAAGCTGTATCGACTCGGGACAAGTTCTCAGGAACACCAGTTTCTAGATATTAATTTTCAGTGTCTCCGTTGAAATGAATCGGCGCTCGAGTTACCTTTGTGCTTCAATGCATAAAACAAGGTTTTTATGAAGAAGTCGAACAACTGTGCATTTTTATCACAAGTTTGTCGGAGCACATCTCGAAACCCGTGCAATCCTCAGAATTCGTTCCAAGTCGTTATGCCCTGGAAACACACCAGCTACAATTCGTAGATTGAAATATATACTCCAAGTTAAATAATTAAAATAGTATTTAGTATAATGATGTGAAATATTCAGATAAGTATTTTGATTTCTCGTAGAAGCAACGGCCGCCTCATCAATGTTTAAAGTTGTGCTATCGGCCACAGGCAATTTCTTTTAAATTTCTTGCAGATAAAAATAACCTAGTAAGTTCGTAATGATATTAGTGCCGACACGCAAATGCTCTTATCTGGGCACGTCCTTTTAACGCTTTAGCGTTAAAAGGAAGTGGCAGATGGTTTATGGTATTACTCTGCTAAAGCTCCCTTCTAAAACGCAGACATATCAATAACGACGTGACATTTCTGTACGCACTTCGTTTTTAAGCATAATGTGCCACTTCACTATTTCCTATTGAAATATCATGTATAAAGACCGGAACGCGTAATTTTTTTTAATGCTTTCAAGTACCCATCTCATGCTTTTTCCGTGCTGTCACGGCTACGCTGTTCACCGCACAAGAATCACACCCGGTGTCCCTCTGTTCTTCCTGCTTGATTGGTTTACCGGCCTCTAGAACTTGAGAACTCTTTATTTGTTAAGCAAAATGCATCGAACTGCCAGGTTAACAAGTTCCTAAAAGCATGCAAACTGCCAACAGACAGTGAATTCGGGGAAAGCGAAGGGAACATTAACTGTTACCTTAAGTTGAAATCTAACAGTACCAAGGAGAAGGAAAATGAAATTCAAGGAAAATACCGATTACCAGGGCTAGGCGTGGAATCCAGATGTGCCGAATTACATGTGCGGTCACCACAGACGCGGTGCTTGATTCGTGCGTTGCATGGGACCCGTATACTAAGAAACATATAAAGTGCTTAAGATGGCTGTGAAGGAAAGTTGCTAGATGTATGTTTAGTAAACATAAAATGCTAGATTCTGTAACAGAACTCATAAGTGCACAAAACTTTCCTACATTACCTGTACGCAGAAAAATAAGTCGACTAAAATTCTTGCGAAACATATTGTCTGGGAAGTTTGATATACCTGTGTCCTCATATTTAAAGTCTATTAAAAGAACAACACGCCACACTCACAAACACTCCCTACAACAAATATTTGTCAAGAAAGAAGCATTCAAGCAGCTTTTTCCCGAGAACACTTTCGGACTGGAACTGTCTCTGAATTTGTGTGCGAGGCTGTTAATCCATTAGTGTCCAGCATACCTTTAATAGTACAGTACGTTTCTTATTTGCAAATATTTAAAGAAAAGACATACAGTTTTCCTTAGTATGCCATTATGCTTAGAAGGGTCCTGCCAAGACGGCCACGTTGTAGTTTTGTGTCAGTTGTACAATTTTTGACCTATTCTTCGTCGAACTTAGAGAATTGCTGAACATGGTAGGTGCTGTTACACATGCACCACCTTTTTGTCAAGCATACTATATGCTTCTCGAAGCTGAAGCTTGTGTGTCAGTTTAGAAAGGAATCGTGTAAATGATGAACGCATGAAATCCTATATAGAGTCCATATGTATAACATCGCAATAAAATGAGCGCAGGTGTACTTTGTGAAGTACGCTGGGCCTATTTGTATGAGAGAGGGGTGTGCTTGTTCGCGAAACACACGCGATGGATTTTTTATCTGTATTTTATCAAAATTTTTTTGCTGGCTACGAAAACTTCAGAGATGTTGCAGGTAAAAATATACTAAGGATTACATCAACATTCCTAATATTCCTCTCGGTTTGTTTCTTGCAGCCGACAAAGATAACCCTGCTCTTATCTTCTTAGTCAATAAAATGGTGAGCAGTGTTACAGTAAATTTAGACAAATAAAAAAAACTATTTAGATAAATTAAAAAGACAGATAAGGTTTGTGTGATTTTATTACAAATTTTAAGATAGGTGGAACGAAATGGAAAACAAAAAAGACAATGTTTATTGGTCTGCCAATCAGGATGGGTTATACAAAAGAAGTAGGGCAACACACATTGGGGAAGCAGACGTGGACCCCAACTCTTGAAAGGTCAAAAAATTCTACGAAAAATGTCACCTAGCAAATCATTGAACAAGGTTGTAATGCAAGAACTGACTGTCACTAGAGGAGGTGCCACCAGTCTGTTGAACGTTTCAACTACCACTGAATCAAATGCTGAATGCTTTAGTCTTGAATACCTCAATTCATCGTAAAATATCGCGTCTAGATCTGCATCAATAATGTATTTTCATCGTGCGCGCTTCTACAAGGAACACTCAAGCCCGCCGCATTACTCGATGAGGGGAAGTTACAGACTTGAATAGTAAAAACACCTCCCAGCAAAGAATATTTCTTGCTAAAGTGCTAATTTTGCCACCAGAAGGTAATGCGGGCATGCGTAAAGTTTCGTTTGACTCTTCTCTGCAAGCCTTTATGATAAAGGAAGCTCCAAAATATAGCATATACATTTGATGACTTGCATCAGGTTTTACTCCCATAAATGTCCAACCTACTTTATAAAGCACGCCATCTTAGTGTAATAAAGCCCAACTCATGAAACTTTGACAATGCATTAACATTGTGAGAAGACTATCTCGTACTAAAAATCAGCAAAATTTAACTGGTATATTTTCTTTGGGGCTTCATGGCTTAGCCCTTGAACCGCATTTGTCTCATGAATATTGTGTTAGCAAGAATTGTTGCAATATTTGTCCCAATGGTATTGTTGGAAATGATTTCATCTGTTCTCATTTCTCATTATATTGTGACTCCACTTCTGCTTGGGCTATATTGGCCTGCAGTATTGTAAAATAACTAAATATACGGCTGTTCATTGGCCAATTGCCCATTCATAATTTCATGTACTGCGTGACGCCTACGGTTGGGACGAGGGACAGGGCAGACCTGTAGTCCTCGATAGGAGGCCCCCGAAAAAGCAGACAGGACAGGCGGGAAATGTGGTAAATTTTGAGTTCGTACTGGTGAAAGCTGTAGCTGTCAAATCTCAAGAAGATTTTATAAGTTGCACGAATTGCAGCTCATTCCATGACAATCATATGAGTAGTGGGTTTTCAAGTTGCAAGGGCCAGTTCTTGCAAAATAACACCAAATACGTGGTACAATGAGTTTATAGTAGTACACGAAGTCAGGGATTTAACATCACTGTAACGGGGACTAAAATCAATCACTGTATAAATGTGTAAAATATGTGTGTACATACAATAAGACAACACTAAGTAAGGTGCGCTATGGACAAAAAAAAAAGATATATGTTGCGAAGTGATCATAAAATAAAAATTGAACAATATGCAAGTAGCACTAATGCCCCACCTGAACCCTTGGGGGAAAAAGTCCACTACCACGTGCTCTGAATACTACTGTCGCAACAGCTACCTCTGAACAGAAACTGCGCTACGGAACGTTTGGTTATAGAACATGCAGTGCACGAACGTAACTTAAAGAAGAACTAAAACTGATTTATTGTCAAAGACTACGTAATTGAGTAGATACACTGCTGACTGAAGTGGATTTGCGGATGGTGAAGTAAGCAAAGTACTTTTTCCTATTAACTTCCTATGGCGACATTCCGGTCACAAGTGGTGCTCAGTCAAGGTCACACCACATTTACGAGATTGGCGGATCATCACCAACCAACAAGTACGAGCGCGTGCCATATTCGGGGTCGTTTCTCCATGGACCCATGGTGGCTTCATTTTGTCGTATTTTCGTTATGGATGGCAAATTTTCTGACTGTGGCTGAATGGCATGCAGCTCATTGGAGGTTTCAGTAAGTGCATAGTAATACGCTTCACATAAGCACTGCCAATAAATCCTAAGCTTTTTCTGTAAGATAGGTTTCAAATCTATGATGGGGACAGATATAGACAAATCAGTGTTTCTTTAGCTTCTGTCTTATTTCGCTATTGTAATTAAGATGTTTATGCTGTTTTCCCCAGATCAGAACTAACGGGGATGACACGTGGATCCTTCTTTAGGAGCGCTCGTATTTGTGTGCGCTCTGACTCCATAACTTATTTTCTTCATTGCCACAGACAGTTGCCCGCGGGTACAGCCGGTGCTTGCGCGTGGTTTGTGGGGTGCTGGCTGGGTGGAGCGCCGTTGCTCGAGAGGACGTGAGCGTCTGCAGCAGAATTGATGTAGCGCCATTGCTGTTGCCACTGCAGCATGTTCAACATCTGACATCATGGCTGTGTGCGGCGCTGGCTAACAGTGTAAGCGTTGTTCTTGTGCACATATGCAAATACATAAGAAAACTGACGGAAAGATGGCCACCATGGTAGCTTAATCGTAAGGCGCAGCACGCGTAAAGAGGAATATGATGATAACAGATAACAGAACGACCGCGCGTACTGAAGCGGGTGTTTCGCGGCAAAGCGCAGATCGTCTCCATTTTAGCTGTAAGCCTGAGTGATGCTTGAGATAATTATCTCTTCTTTCATTAAATATGGTCTTCAACGTCAGTGCCCCCCTTCCTGAATGCGTCAATGTTACAGTACGCACGCACGTTCAAACCTATAGCGTCCGTCGACCCGTTGCGGACCCATTACGATATGACACCATGCTTCCTCAGTGGAGAGCTTCTTCTGTTAACAACACAATACATAGTTTAGTGCAACTACTTACTTGATTGGTATCGTGGAAACTTGCTCTACCGCGTTCTCGCTATACTTACCGTTCTGTCTGCAAAGTTCTGGAATTTCGTGGTCAGAACCTCCCGCAAGATGTCGGGATCTCCAACCACTAGAGTAGGCACCGTGCCTTGGTAGGAACTGCAAAAAATCCCTCCCTTTCCTTATTCGTGCACGGTATAGTTTGTTGATGATGAATAACTTATGATTTGGTTACTTGATGAGAAATATGCTGTACGCAGACCAGCCCGACGGCATTTTCTCGTAATTTGTCAAGTGGTTCATCCGACTTCACCAACTCCTATCGCAACCTGCTCCGACGATTTTTCGGTATCCGCAGGTATTTGCGAGACTGAAGTGCTACTTTGCTGCCTGACAAGGTGGTTCGCATCGACGTTGTAAGGTTCATAAAAAAATGCTATATCGCTTGTTGGTGAATCATTTGTAATACAAATGTTTATGGCACAATACTGTTGAGCTTCCACGAGATTTTCAAACAAGAACCTGCAAAGGAAACATGTAGAATAGCTAGAGAGGTAGACAGTGTCCAGGAAAATTATCACCGTATGGCATAATCGCTTAAAGAATCACAGACGGTATCCTTTCATGTCGATATTTTATAAATATCTAAGGCGTTTGCAAGGTTTTTGGTAATTTTTTATGGTTTTGATCGAAATATTGAATGCACGTATCATCTTTATCAAATCTTGGACTCAATTCACAAATGTTTTTGTTTGTAAGTGATCTTTGACAGTGGTCGGTCGCTTATGCTAATAATATATCCAGTACCAACGTTGGCTGTTATTCTCTTTTACGAACAATTCTAACGTAAGAACTTTTTGTGGATATGGAAACTGGGGGTGTTATGCAAGATGCCCTTCGTCTCACACACTTCTGAGTTTGCCCGACGACAGTCAGCGTACGAGGCAGGCAAGGCATGAAAGCAGCAGACAATAAGATGTCCCGATAAGCCGCATGTAACAGCACCAACGCACCATGCACTCCCCGGTTTCTCATTTCAAACACAGAAGACTGGACAATGTTACGCGGCAGTTACGCTTATTTTTATCGACGCGATATCGCAATATCCTGGCTATCACGCTACCTATCAACACTACACGTATGGCACAAGCCCCTAGCGATGCCTTTCTGATGGGCGTTACGGCCGCACGTCTCTCTTATTTCAGAAATTGTGTGTCTACCGCTCCCAGAAGGTACAGCGCAAAATGCAGTAAATCGCAAATTATTTAAAGGGTATTCTCTGGTCATCATACACATTTTAAAGTGCTTATAAACTACCATAAAATGCCTAATAAACGTATATTAGAAAACACATATCCTGTAACTTTCTTGCACAGCTAATGCACTGCCTGGAGTAATAATAAATTGAGAGGCACCAGCTGTTTGGCTACGCGACTCCTTGTTTTTGGGCCGCCCATAAGATAATGCCCAAATGATGAAAAATAGAAATAACCTTTATTTTTATGAGTTAGAACGATTTCTACGGGTTCCAGGGTGGCATAAGACGCATCCAGACACAGTGGAGACCAGGAAGGGACTGCCTGACCCTTCTTTATTCCTGGGGAGCTCCCCTCGCGAGCGCGAGTTCGGCGCTGATCTTTGATGTTTTCTTCACGCCATTGCGAGAGGCACGTAGGCACCAAGCATCGTCTGCTATCACTCGTGACATTTGTGGGTTTTAAGACAAGTCGTCCCGACTAGATACAACGCTAAATGCACAACACAACATTCGCGAGAGAAAAATAGAAATTTGGCAAAACATAAGCAAACTTAAACAACAATCGTAATCTTGACTATTCAAAAGGACAAGTACGGTCGTCCCATTTTCACTCATGAAAAGCAAATACAGTCACTGGCACTATTCGGTACCACACACTGCAGTGCATCCGCACTGCGTCATACACATCTGCAGCTTAGTATGAAGCACGAAGTTGTTCCATGTCGGCAATAGGGCTCAGGTAGGGATTCAATTTCTCCACAATCACAATGTCCGTTCCCACGCTATCCGCGAGTTCGACCTCATTGTTCACGGGAGACAGTCTGTTCACTATCTTGTGAGGGCCGTTGTAAGGTGTGGTTGATTTAACACCGGACGGTGTAGCTCCAAGAAACACTAGTATTCCTGATTCGGACACGAAGTCCTTGCGGTGCTTGTTGAAGTAGCACTTACTTTTTTTTTCGTCCGTCCGATTTACGAACCCGCCAGCACTCTAGCGTTTTTCACTCATTCGCGCAATACCACGCCATAACTGGACTCTTCTTTCAGTTCTTCAAGTTCTCCGCGGCTCTAAACAACGTCTAGTGGAAGCACTGGATCTCTGCCATACAGGAAAACGAGTGGAGTTTGGGGAACCGTGTCCTGGTGTCCGGTGTCGTAGCAAAGTACAACATACGGTAGTACATCGGCCCACTTTTCTCCTTCGGCGGTAGTCATAGAAATAATTTGCTTGATTGCCTTGTTGGCCCTTTCGTACAAGCCCTTCGCTGCAGGGTGATATGCGTAATTGGCAGCATGCATGATGCTGCGATGCTTGAGGTAAGCTTCAGCAGATCGCGCCTTCATTTGAGTGCCGCCATCTGCAATAATCGTGGCTGGGCATCCGTGCTTCAAGATGATTCTGCACTCACTGAACTTTTGAAGTGTCGCGGCTTCTATATTACTCAAGGGTTTGGCCTCAACTAACTTTGTGAATTAGTCAATGGCAGTGGGATATATTTATACGCTTTAGCGCTCTTGAAGGGTCCACTATGTCCATTCCAACTGTATGAAAACGGCGGTGCTCTTCTATTGGTTGTAGTAATGCAAATATACCGATGTTGACATCTTCATCCTCTGACGAAGGTCACAGTGACTCACATACCGTTTGACATTCGTGTAGATGTTTGGCGAGCAGAACTTGGACATCAGCGCTTCAAATGTTCTTCTGGGGCCATGTGGCCACTGTACCTTCTATCATGCATTTCTTGAAGTGGCTCAGCTTGTCGCTGAAAAGGAAGGCAGAGGAGAGATCGACTGCTGACCGGACCTTGATCTCACCTGTACAACTCCTCATTGTGCATCCAAAATTTTATTTGGGCCCGTTCCTATTGCTTCTCTGTGCCCAACGTGCCATTCTGTAGATCCAGCACTTTAGCGCAGAGTGCGTCCAGACGCTGTTCGCCACCCATGTTGCCACAGTATCTTAGGGATGAATAGGATACTGAAAAGATTTGGCCCTTTTCTGGAACAATTGGAGGCGTCCTTGAGGAATGATCCAGTGCGCTGTCCAGAATTCCTCATTTGTAAGTGACGTCAATATCTAACTCCTGTGAAATCAGCGACCAACGGAGAGGACGTTGGTGACCTTCCTTGTAGCGCGCCAAATTCAGCAAAGGGCGTGGCGGTAACTGACAACTTGGAATCTGTGGCTTATCAAGTATTGTCGCAAATGTGCGAGTGCCCATTTCACTGCAAGGGTATCTATCTCCGTCGCATAGTAACTGAGCTCCGCGTCTTTAAGTGCCTTGCGCTGGTATAACACAGGGTGATACCGTCGCTCTTCATCCTTCTGCAGCAACAGACCACCTAAAGCCATACCAGATGCATCTGTGTGCACCCGCACATCAAATTTGGCTTTTCCAAGAATAGCTTGAGGACAGACGCCTGACAGAATTCGCGTTTTGATGTCTCAAAGGCCACTTGCTTATCCTCTTCCCAGGAAAAAGCAGAATTCTTCTTTAGAAGGGATGGTAGAGGTGCAGCGATAACGCTGTAGTTAGGGATAAATTTCCTTAAGCATGACATATGCCCTCTGAATGACTGGAATTTCTGCACGATTCAAGGAAGCCGGAATATGTGAACTGCGGCCAGTTTCGATGGGTCAGAACACCATCTTTTGTGACAATATGTCCAACGCAATTAACAGCAGTGCAAAAGAAGAAACTGTTCTTTGGCTTAAACTTCAAACCTGCTTTCTGTAACCTTGAAAAGATGTCCATCAGATGTGAAACGTTGTCTTCATACGTCCGACTGAAGACTACGCAATGATCCATGTAGACGAGGGCACTGTCATACTTAATTCCATCAAGGACGGTATTCACAGCTCCTTGACACGTGAAAGGAGCACCTTTAATGCTAAATGGCATGCGTAGGATTTCATCAATACCTGAAGGTGTAACCAAAGCCGTCATCTGTATGTCTTCTGTACGCATGGCCATCTGATAAAAAATCAGTTCCATTCCACTCTATGAAGGTTGATGACCAGCGAAGATCTGTAGATGGGTCCCTTAATGCTGAACTGTCCATTGCCGAGCGTCAAATGATGTATGACATAAATGGAAGGTGAGATGCGACTAGTCGCTCCTACACTATGCGGAACCTCTGAAGATGATAAGGCACCTGGGGGTATACATACCCATGTATTGTTGCAAAATGCAGCACGACACAATTTACTAACGAATCCCGGCACGTAGAACCGACACGCACGTAACCGCACTCCGAGGGCACATACTGCTTTACCGTAGCCAAGGTGTACGTGCATTGGTCAACGTCCTTCAGTGCAGTAATGGTTATGAGATCACTTGAAAACCTCAAGCAGTCACACACAACACACGCTACACAAAATTGGTTTCCAACAAACTCCATCTGAAACCTGGTCGCTGCTGTGGTAAAATGTTCAAAGTTTGCGGAATCGGGGCCACATGGGTGGTTCGCATTTCTTCCCGCCTCGCGGTGCTGACGGGCAGCACGCTTACGGGACTGCCAGCACGGGAGAGCGGAAGGAAAGCAAAGGAGATACGCAAGCGCTTTTAACACCGACACACAGAAGGTGGTGCCGAGGTAGACATAGCCAATGCGAGTCAAAGTGTAGTATTTGTCCTTGCGAGCTTAATATCTGATGCGGGTTGTATTTGCACCTAAGTTATTAAACGGATCTTCATTTGAGTGCCGCCATCTGCAATAATCGTGGCTGGGCATCCGTGCTTCAAGATGATTCTGCACTCACTGAACTTTTGGAACTTTGCAAGTTGACGGGGTGCTTAAAGTCTGCTTCACCTCTGCCGCGGGTCGGCTCGGAATTGCACTATCTTGGGGATCAGCCCACGTACAGGGAGAAATTCCTTATCTACACGGCTCCATAAACGCACGCATTTTTTTTCAGAACCTAGCCATATAGAGCTCCGCTGTAAAACCAGACACCTTCATGAAAGAAAAGTACTTGCTCCCGGTGAGCGCCTGCAGGGCATCTCATATCCTTGGAAAGGGTCAAACAATATATTCAGTTACTACGCTGAGCCGTCGATAAACGACACACATGCCCCTTATCCCGTCTTTCTTCGCTCCTAGGACCAGCGGTGAAGCCCAAGAGCTCCGAAAAGACCGGACTATGTTGGCATCGATGAGGTTTTTGATAAAACTCTTGACGAGGGCGCGCAGCGCAGGGGACAACCTGCGACGTCGTTGGGAGACAGGTTTTGCGTCCCCCGTTGGAATGCAACGTTTCTCAACATTGCAGGTGCTTATATCTGCAAAATAAGGAGCCACATGACTCCTCCTTTTTCGGTCGCCCATAAGGTAACGCCCAAATGATGATAACGCAAAAGTAAATGAAGATAAGCCAATAAAACTGCAGGCGTCTTTGGGGAGGAATTTTATGTTTTTATAGCAGTAGATGATTCATTGAAAGGTGTCCCCAGTGCTCGTGGAGATTCCAAACTCTGCGAAACTGAGGCCTTCCTGAAAAGCACCCATTGTCTCTCATTTTCATCCCATTTTTTATGACACTCTAGTAAGTTGACCCTATGACAGTAGATCCGTGTGTAAAAGTATTTTATGCCTTAATAAGCGACCCCCAAGAATCAAGGGCTGAATTGAAAAGGTTTGAGTTCGTAAGCGCTGTTACCTCTTCGTTAGCCATCTTCGCTAATAATACGTTCCATATCACGATTATCGTGCCTCTTCTATTACGAATGGTTTTATCGTAAGAACTTATAGGTGAATACCCCAGAAAGGAAGGAAGGGGGGCAAACGCTTTTTAAACATAGTTCCTTACCACGGCAACCTAATCGAAAAAAGCTCCCGTAAGCTATTTCGCACAGTGACGAAATTGTTGACAACGAAAACAAAAAGTACAACGTTTACTTACCCGTACACACGACCATATCGATTATAGGAACGGCGGATTACTTCGTTGACGGGCTGCAAGGAAGAAGTAATACAAGGTGATGTTCCCACGTTCAGGTGGATGCCGCCAAACAATTTGCAAGGTAAGGTTGTCGATTTATTCATCATGCCACAACGTAACATTCGCACTAGCCATGAAAACCACGAAAACAGAGAGAAGTTTTCGGGTGGTCTTGTGGCCTATATTGCATATGTACATATTGCATGTACATATGTGTTAGTTATGTGCATAGGAACCTGCAATATTTCGTTCTTTCAGTATGACCAACTGGACTTTATTTCCCCAATTGTGTGGGCGCACCGGCCCGTTTGCCGTCCCTGCTCGCTCTACGACCTTTTAATCATTACTGCAGTTATTTTAACGAACTTCCTCGTAATTAGTACTTGGATAAACTATGAAACCTGAATATTACGGTAATTAGAGCACCTTGCAACGAAAAGCAGATTTGTGATTCACAAGCGAGCAAGCTGAAGTTTTGGACACTTGCGTTTTCTGAAATTATTTTTATTGAAGCCAGCTTTGTCAAAGTAACTAACGGTGAAAGCCGCGTATAAATTTTCCATGTATTGGCTTTCTTGATCGCTTGAGTTTCATTTTCAATTGTTATTTGAAATTCCTACCGATAAAAAATTTTTTAACGCCAACTAGTATTAGGTTATGTTTCGGAAGCTGTCCTGCGTCTCTTGTTTAAAGCCCGGCGCATAATATTCTCATTATTTGCGAGGGTGTTCCTGATATTTATAGAAACACGTACCTTTCGTTTTACAGCTGGCATGATATGGTAGCTCAGAGTAAAGGGTTCCAGAACAGGTTAATGTTGTCTAAGCTGTTATTTATGTTTTGTATTTATTAAGTTGTTAAATTTTATGTGGTCTTTGGTTATGGGATACGGTTTTCTATTTTGAAGATAACCATGCTTCATTCCGCAAGATGGCGCCCTGTAAAAGGACACTGCCTGTGACATATCCTACCTTGGTGTAGATGTCGTAGACGAAGCGGAGGTACTGCCAGAAACTCAGATGTGCTACACCTCGGCCATTCCAAAATGTGAACGTCCGTCGCACCCACCTGAGAACGCGGCGAAAGATAAGAAAGTGATGTTCGCGTATGGGAGCTGAATGACGCGTGAAATATTCTTTTCGCCATCCACACTTTCACATGGTGCGCCAGAAACGCTTCGTGGTAACCTGCGCTAAAGCATTGCGGTGACACGACAGGGGCCCACGGCACGAAACCACCATTCAGTGAGCAATGACTTGTGTGCGCATTTCGGGTGCCGGCCATTATGCCTACAATCAAATTTGCTATATTGATGCGCCAGCAACTATGAGTGGCAAGGAAAGGACACTATCGGAGAATATTTCGACATCTACTCGCGACCGGTGGATTGCACGTTGCGTGCTTGACGCAAGGAAATGTGCAAAATTGTTTCTTAACCATTTTTTTACATTTCATCTACAGTTATTCACTTTAGATGTTTGTCCATACAGGGAACTTCCCAGAAAACGCAGAACAGTTCTTAAATTTGCAGAATATTACTTGTTAGCAGCGAATTGAACAATTTCTTATGAAATCATGCGCATATTTGTAGCCTAGAGTGGCGGAATGTGTATGAATACGGAAGTCACGTTGCTTTTCTTTCTAGTGTGTGATATAAAACGTCTATGCTACGATGATTCTTAAGTCGCGTACAAATGAAGTGCACACAATCTTGTCAATATTCGCCCCCTTCGGCACCTATCTTTTCCGACAACAATAATCGTCATCTGTATTGCCCGCATTTTGTTTCTTTAACGCCGCGAGCCTGGTAATACCAAGTCACGAACAGCATGCGCTTTATCAGAGTGACATATTATTTTCGACAGGAAAGTAGCTAGCGCAGCGTTTTTAAAAAAAGGAAACACAAGTAAGACAGATGGTGATTATCGTTGGGGGACAAATATACGTCCCGAAGGCTGCAAGTGTTTTGAGAGTGTAGCGCATGTAGTAAAGAGGCCGTAATAAAAGTCAGTTTGCAAGTTTGCGCCATGTGACACCAAGTTCCACGTCGCAAACAACACCGTAACTGCCAAGCGATACGACGTTTTCTCCCACAGACAACGCCATTCACGCCATTCACACCGACGACTTGTTCCATACAGCCATCAGCACCTAAGAACAGACATTCAATTGAATGCCCTTTCAGACTACTATATACATATGAGACATACTGCACACGCTTGATGCTCGATTACCCAGATTATAGCTTTAAAATGCCCGCATATTGGGGCAAAACCTTGCCGGAAATGCAGGCACACATTTATCAGCATTTCACGCATGCTGCGCTGCATGATGAGAACTAGCACTTATTTCCAGCATTCATCCCTCCGAACTCCAGCATGAACAATTTGTTCTGTGCCACTGTTAGGGGGCTACGCCTGCTACAAGATGCTTCGATGCAGTTACGTAAAAAACTTGAACAAAGGGGCGCATGATGTCGCTGTCAAGTTATATAAGAGATTGTAGACTGTAGAAGCAGTTGCTGCAGTAGAGAGGGCAAAGGGGCCTTCCAGAAGCACAGCTGCCTGCACCATAGCGAACGCCCTCTACTCCGTGCTCCTCACCGTGGCAGGCAGCATCAGCACCTAAAACCATTGTTACGACGTTCTTCGGAATTTTTCTTTTGAGTCACAATCGAGCTACTCCTTATCACGGCAGCGTTTTAAGAGGACTGTTTGCCCAGTTTCGTCAAGTGCAGCGCTGCACCAATGTGTCGACCCCGCGTAATCTTATGCTACAGTTCGACGAGCTTCAGTGCAAATTTAACCTTAACCCAACGAATTACTTCCAGAAAACGTACCAAATGTCTGAGTTCTTTTTCATAGTCATGATTATATATGTAACATTCTATTTCTGAAAACACATTACTTGATTGGCTTATGTCTGTAATTTCCATAAAAAGTAAACAAAAATTAAAGCTGCTGTTGACAACATTTTCCTTCAATGCGGACCGTAACTTGTCTTTGGCAGTGGGAGCAACGCAACGTCGGGCTGAACGAGTGTGACTCGACATTGTAAATGCCGGTACGACCTCCCATGGCGAGCACAGATCGGGATTGGGGGTTAAAGGGTCAAACATTTCTGTCACTTGCATTAGTTCACCCTATAACAGAAGCTGTCGTTTTTTTTCTGCTGACCCATTGTTATATTCAGAATGGACGGCAGCCAACTCACTGACATAGTGATGCCGGACGCGTCCATTGGCGCCAGTTCCTTTGGGTGATGCAACACAATAAAGAGCACGCCGGTTCTGATTTATTTTGACGCCGGCACTCGCAAACCGGCGATTCAACGGTGGCTGCACTATTCGGGCTGTATGGCCTTGAGTCGCAATCCCAATGACCTTGTTGCGAAGAGTTGCACACAGCTGCTCGGGCGAACCTTCAGCATCTCTCGAGGTCTTGACCCGCAGACTGGGCTTACCCAATGTACAATGTCTGCCTTATGTCCCCTGAAACAAGGCCAAACTAAATTCATTGCAAGTAAACCCCTTTCTTTTAGGCAGAAGGGTCCCTCATCAAAACGAGTTTCGCCGCTGGCACAACGTACGGCGTGGTCACGTTTATGTTTTCAGTAAGCAACGCACCAGAGCCCTTGTCACCGGTTTTTTTTAACTCCCACTGCGAAAACGCTCGAAAAATTGTGTATCGGTCAAATTGAGTCACTGCTAACTAAAAACTCGTTTTAGCAAGCATAAAAATTATAAATAAGGCCCTACTGTGTTACGTCAAGTTTTGTATTGTTGAGAGTTGCGCACGGAGGACTTCCCTTTAGGCCGATAAGTGAGTTCGAACATCACCCTTTCCGCAAGGGACCTTCGGCAGAAAAGAGATACCCCTTTGCTTTGTGTCACCACGCTTGAACATCTTCTCTGTAGATGTCCCCTAGTCCAAAGGGGTTTGAAGCACCGGCGTGTCCGCGGCGATGTCTGCAGCCAATGCTCGCTCTCTTTTGACGACTTTCATAGATAATTCAGCGGATTTGGAAAGCGATTCGCATACTTTGAGAATCATTTGCGACGGTTTCTGCACAAGTTATTTGTGTTGGCAAAGTACGTTTCAGTGACCCCATTTGCTGAGAAGACTTCTGTGGCCACCCTTTGTTGACGTTGGCATATTACATGTAGTAACAATATTGATCCCTCATTTGGCATTACCTACCCAAAACGCCTTTCATACTCACCTTGCTTTGCGAACCCTACTGAACTATCATGACCGTAGTTGATCATGCGAATAGTTCATGCATTAAAGAAATCAATTATGTGCCCCACAGTGGAACCCACGTCCCTCAGTGTAACAGACCAATGCTCTAACAAACATAAGGCCACAATCGCGCGTGCACTTCTACTGTGCCAAGAACTAGCTCTTTGAGAGTATCACCGTGTGCGTCACACTGCGATGCACAGTGACACTGTAGCACATTAGCGCGCCCCACTTTCCTTTGCTTCAAAGACGAAGAAATGGGCAATTTTATAACATCTACTTATCTGCTTCACAAAAGCTTCTCTTTTCCGAAGTGAAAGATGTTCGTATAGTTTGCATATCTTTTGTCTGATTTGAGCCTTGCGTAACGGTGCATCGTCATTCTTGCGCTTTATGTCTATATTTTCTTTGTACTGCTCAAGTCTAATTGTCAATAATGTGAGACGCAACCCATTTACAAAAGCTAGAATCATTTTGGTTTATGTGTCTTAATATCCAAGAGCAAAATAGACTGCTAGAGTCACCCTATATTGCCAGTTCCAAAGTAATTCCCACCTTACTTCCCTAACATGGAGTAGGTCCCACTTTCTGGTGGTCTTTGTACGTCACTACAATGGTGATAACCATCGTAGTAAGGTATCAAACAACATTACTTCCTCAACGGGATATTATACGCTTGTTTTTCTTTTTATTTCAAAGCCAAGCTTTCTTTTCCTCTTCCTTGGGCGTTCCCGCGTCTCCTACTGCTAATGCTGCTACTGCTAGCATAGGCCAGCATCGACATGACGTCCTTATGTCCTCGTTCTCACGCCATCGTGGATATACATTCGTTCTCAATCTAGCGTCAATTACCTTTACAGTCATGCCATCGTCTTCACGTCGTCGTCATAGTACCATTGTCATCCCTGGTGCGTAATGGCCACAACCTTGGGCGATTGGCTAGCAGCGGACATAGTGCAAACATTAGATATAATGCGTATTGCGACGGCGTTTAGTGGCACGAGATGCACGTAACGTGCTGACGTGAGCACTGACGCCAACACGCCGTCATTGTCATGCTGTCATGCTTACTATGTCGCCTTTGTGCCATGGACACGATTCCTTAGTGTCTGTAACATCGTCATATTTCTACCGTCTTCAGCCATCGTCATCGCTGCGTCGTCACCGGTTCATCGCCATGCCATTGTTGTCTGCTTCTTCTTCATAGATTCACCGTCATGCGGTCGTCGTCGTTCCATGATCTGCATAAAGTCGTTGTCGTTCCAACATCGTCATACCGTGGTCCACATACGTTGCAATTCTTTTAGCATAATCATCTTATTATCGTCATACCAGTTCCATCATCCCATCGTCACGCTTTCGTCGTCATGCCGTCGACATCAGGCAAGTATCGATATCACGTTGTCGTTACGCTGCCGTCGTCATGCTATTGTCAGCATTATAGCGTCATCAGGCCGCTGTGGTCGTTCCATCTGCTTTTATTTACTGTCGTCATGTGATCGGCATCACGCGTCGTCAAGCCATCACTGTCATTACATCTTCGTTGCTCCAACGTCGCCGTTCCGTGATCGTTATGCTATCATCATAACAACATCGTCGTCAGGCCATTCTCTCGATTGTAATGGCGTCATGTAGTCGTCTCCTTGCCACTGTGGTTGTTCCATTGCTTTTTTTTGCTGTTGTTATTCCAGTCTCATCATGCTATTGTCGTTGTGGCGTCGTCGTCATTAAGCGATCTTCACGCTGTTGTGGTTAAATCGTTGCCATGCGTGGAATGTGCATAATCAAACTCAACAATATTATGTTGAGCGAGGCGCTTCCCTGTAAAGATGTCTGCAACTGGACCGCGTTAACTCTACTTGCAAATTGTCACTACGTAGGAGCAGAGCTGTTCATCATAAGCAATGAATGCTTCGCTTACACTCATTATAATAGCGCGTGGCATGCATCGCCTTTTTATTTTATGTTTTTATAACACAAGAAAAACAACATAAACAACACACATTGAGAACGGAGGCTTCCTAATGTTCAGTAATCATACTGATGGCCCAACAAAAAATACAACCTTACCGGCCGCATGGTGCATATGGAAGGATTTAATGTACAGAACATTGCCGCTCATTGAGGTGTCTTTCAAAAGCTGTAGTAACTCACAATCAGGACTATTTGATTCAGAGAGAGAAAGAAAAGAGACTTGTCAGAAAATACGGAAGCCTGCTGACCGCACAATATTGGGCTAGCGCACGCCTGACCCCTCAACATCGCTCAGTAACGTGAGGATGGAGAAGAGACCTTTCCGTCTCCTCTCCATCCTCTATCTAGGATCAGAGAGATAATAAACTTTTCGTTACAAAACGAGTAGCAGGAGAGTACTGGGACCGAACCCCCTTTCTATTGAAATAAGCCATTTGAGCATTCGAGGCTTTGTTTGCTGCGGAAAAAGGAGGCCACTGCTACCAGTCGAAATGAGGGAGGTTACGATCGCGTCGTAGGACAATATTGCTTCCCTTATGCTCTCAAAAAAACTTCACTCGAGCTTGATACTGGTCGATAAAACAGAGCACACTGTCAGATTACTCCTTTAAAAAGTGTCAGCTGGCACCAGGCCACCTCACATGAACTACGGTTTATCTCGATTTCACCTGAAGCAATGTGATGGTCAACGAGAACACACGACCCCTGCGTGCGTATGTGCGGAATCATATTCAGCCTATGACTCTGTACCAATGAGTACAGATAGTTTAATATTGCGAATAATACTGTCAGGGTCTGCTGTTTTGTTGCTAATGCTTCGGCAATTAACAATAAGAGACAGTTTCGTGTGATGCGTCATTTCTCCTGCACTACTTTACTAGTGCAATCATCATACATATGTTTTACAAGACATCATGGCAAATATGAAATCACTTGTCTTTGTAACCCGTGGCGAAATTGCGCAAAAGCTTTTTTTTTTCGTCTAGCATATCCTGAGCAATCTTTTTAGATAGTGATGCCTGATGCCCTCAGTTTTTCTGCAATCCTCAGGAAAGCCTACCTTAAATGATGGGAAATTTACCTGTAGATGTGTACTTGTTCTACGAGGCTTAAGTTCACCAATTCGATGATCTCTTTCGAGTGATTTGGGGCAGATGTCAAGTAGTTTGGCACAAAGGCTCGAAACCAGCTTCTTAAACCCAGACCATGGTTCGTGACCGTCGGAATCTGTTATAACGTAAGTTCATTTCAAATTTAATATCCCAATTCACAACTTCTATGCACACCCAACGAGTAGAATCGGTTTCCCGCATCACTAGTCACCACTTGAATGTGACGACGCATGCTTGAAAGTATTAGCTAGCATTATATGACAAGGAAACCATTCTTGTAACACAACGTACTCTTTCGCGCGCGCGTATGCTTGTGTGTGCGTGTGTATGTGAGTCTGTTTTACATAGCCAAATGCTTTATAGGTATTAGGCTTAGCTATGCACATTTTTGTTGCTTTTCGTTATGACTGTGATATTTTCTAGCATAACTCTCATTCACGTGTAGCGACGTTTCGTTTCACGCAGCACACATGTTCAATTGAATGTGACGCCGCATATTCGGATCATGGTTTTGGAACGTAACGCATAACCAATTTCCAGAAGCTTTTATCAGTGTTCAAGTGGCCAGACAGGCAAACGTCAAGAGCACGGTGAGCTGGGGTCGTCCTGCTCCAAGAATAGATGTTGTTGAAGGTATGTAAGCCACTGCCTTATATAATGTGATTCTCAGGCTCTCAAATACGCCCAGTTCATAGACACTTTAATGTTGGCAGTAAAAAAGGAACATAGCATGGAGTCAATTGCTTTTGGAATAACGCCACAAAGATCCAAACCACCTGTTTAATTACCTAAAGATATCAACTTGCGGGAAGTGCTTCTAGCGTAGTCAAGGGTTGTATTGCTTTTCCATCTCATGTTTCATTGTCTTCATCTATCATCACGTCCAGCATCGTTAGCACTCATATCGGCAGCTCGGCGCAAAGGGTAGCAAGAAATGAATAGAAAACGAAATGTACGGTAGCAAAATGCCCCGCGACATGACGCGTTGGGATAATAAAGAGGACAACGAAACTGTACGTACCAAAAAAGAAAGGCCGAGAAGAGTGCGAGAAGTGCAACCAATGTGGACAACATGGTATAGGCCTCAAAAACCTTTGAACGCTGAAGACGTTATCGTTGGAAACATCAAGGTGCTTTCGTGCTCGCGCGGACGCTCAAAGGATCAGTCTTCGTTTAAGCTTCAATCTTTTGCAGTTCACGATTGCTCTGTGTCCAAACCACAGCTAAACATGGGGGCGGCGATGGCAACGTACGAAGGAAACGGCAAAGGGCGGCGTTCGTATCGCCGTGGCAGCTGATTGAATGTTACGCTTCTCTCTCCACAGAACGCCGCCGAGATTGCTGCGCAATCCGCCCTTTGCAGGGTGTCAGGAAGGCAACGCTGCTCGGGAAGTGATAGAGGAGCAAATAAGTAAAGAGAGATACAGCAACTCGGCTTCTATATCTACTTCAATTTTAACACAAAGCGCATCAGTATCACTGAGAACCCCAAGCACAACAAAAAAGGAGGAGGAGAAACAAATGTCGCGATATATGTAGTTTAGTTTATAATGATTCAAATACATATAGGAATGATCTCACTCCTATTGTGAATGAAAACTGTCTTATATACAGAAAGAAGCTCACTTCTAATAGGCGCACTTTATGTAATCCACGTAGGTTACTTCCCAAAGGGCACCATCCTGGAATAAAAAAAAAATTCAAAGGATTTGTCGAAAACTTCTGCTAGTGGGATTGATAGATGAAGCAATATAAGGTCCCTACAGTAAAAAGATTTTCAATTATTCAGGCGGTATCCACAATTGTGTAACATAATTAAGCGTCAAAACATCATTCAAGCAACAGCGGATAGCTTAGCTCGTTCTGGGTTTTTCTGGAGATCTGGTCTGCAGTTTAGCCTTGTTGATCCGTGACCTAAATATTCACGAATGGCCCATACGGGTGCTAAAAGTGTGTCATAATTGTGTCGCGTGCAATATTGAAAGAACAGCTCCCAACTATACAGAGACAGCAGAAAAGGTCAGGGGCTTACATTGCACAAGCACACAGCGCTAAGCACAAAAAACTTGTGAAGCCGACATTTAGATTCTTAGCTGCGTATTAATCAAGCAATTCGCCCCAATCAATTTTTATTGCTCGCCTAGGTTCATATTCTCGAATAGAGAATTGTTCCGCCCAATTTATTCAAATCTCCAATCAACTTTTTTTGCGTTTCTTAACAAGGGAGATATGCTAGCGGTCATGCATATCGTATATATGGGAACAAGTGGTGAGCGAAATTTGCGAGAACTGTTAGATGCACTCTTTATAAAAGAAAGCATGCTCAATATACGTCAGCAGCAGTACGTCAGAAGTTGTCGAGATTGCCAGCGTCGCAAAGTTCCACCACTGAAACCAGCCGGTCTGCTTCAGCCTGTCCGACCTCCTTGTTCGCCTTTTGAACAAGTCGGGATGGATTTACTCGGCCTATTTCCCAAGTCTTCGGCTGATAACCGCTGGATCGTTGTCGCCACCGATTGCCCCAATCGATACTGCGAAACACAAGCCGTTCAGCGAGCTACTGCTTCAGATGTTGCTAACTTCTTTATCAAAAATATCGTCCTTCGATATGGTGCTCCCGCTGTCGTCATCACAGACCGTGGTACGACCTTCATTGCCCAGTTGGTCCGAGATATTCTGCAGCTGAGCGGAACAACGCACCGTACGGCAGCTGCGTATCACCCGCAGAATAACGGTTTAACTGAGCGTCTCAACAAAACGATTGCAGATATGCTATCCATGTATGTTGCCACGGATCATAAAAATTGGGACGAACTGCTTCCGTGTGTGACATTCGCGTACAACACTGCCCTACAAGAAACCACCGGCTTTCCTCCTTTTCGTCTGGTCTACAGACGCGACGTCACCACTATACTCGACGTGATGCTCCTACCAACTTTGTCTCAACCTACCGCACCAGATACAGACGCCTTTGTTCAGCGTGCCGAAGCAGCGCGGCAACTTGCACGGCAACGAATTCTATCCCGACAAAGTCAAGATGCTCGTCGATATAACATATGCCATCGAGACGTCACATACAACCCGGGAGATATTGTATGGGTTTGGACCCCTATACGTCAACGAGGCCGGTCAGAAAAATTATTGCGCCGATACTTTGGACCCTACATAGTTTTGCGTCGTCTAAGTCCTGTCAACTACGAAGTTATTCCAGCCGACACTTCGCACCACTCCCGTAGACCACGTTCCTCTGACATTGTTCACGTTACCAGGATGAGGTTCTACCACTCGCGCTGACTCTCATACACAAACTTTGTGATGCGGCCCCTGTCGTCACGTCCGTTGTCTTTCTCATTTTATTTATTTTCTCCTTGTGGCATTTAACATCTCCCCAACTTTATTTATTTTTTTTGGAGGGAGGGGTAATGGCACGCACTAGTTACGCTAGAAGTCGAAGAAGAAGAAGTGTGCGTGGTAGCACGAACTGTAAACGGCCGTTCGCTTAGAACTGAGTGACTGGCTTTTCCTCTCGTGAATATATATATATATATATATATATATATATATATATATATATATATATATATATACATATTGTCACTTATCTTTTAAAGAGAACTGGCGGCGCTTAATGTGGACAGCTGGCTTCTTAATAACAACGGCGGCGGGACTAGGCTATCGAGTGGGCGGGGCTAGCACGCGCATTGTTCAAAATTTATGTTAAAACGACTGGCAAGCAGTGAATCAGGGTTTGATTTATCACACATGCGTAATGAACAAATGGTCCAATAGACGGTCACCGCACTGATCTATGCGGATGACATAGTGCTACTAGCGGACAATGCAAAACCTTTACATGCACTTGCGAATATGTGTGGCAATACAGCGACAAATCTAGGTGTCAAGTTTAGCACCGAGAAATTGGGAATTATGATCTTTAATGAAGACACCAGTAATTACGTGGTGTCGATTCAACCGCAAGTCATGTCCATAGTTAAGCAGCATAAATACCTCGGCGTATACATAAACGAAGGAAACTTTCCTTATTCCCGCACCCATCAGAATAAGCTGAAATTAAAGGGGAAGCGGAATGCTGCAATAAAAAACATAGAGCACTTTGGGTGCACAATAACTATGACTGCTCCATGGACTGTAAAAAGGAGTAATTGTGCCAGCGCTAACGTTCGCAAGTGCCATTCTATGTTTCTTATCGGATATCTTGTTGGTGTTGGAAGTTAACTAGAGATCGATAGGGCGACTAGCTTTTAGAGCCCACAGCAAAAGCACAAATGAGGAAGTGCAAGGTGCCATCGTTTGGGCCTCGTTTGAAGTCAGAGAAACGCAGACCGCTACTAGTTTTGAAGAAAAACTCAGGAACATGGATCAAAATAAATGGGCAGCTAAAGGGCAGAAGTATCTGTACCTGAAAAGCGTGTGCACAGAATAGAGTAGAAGTAAAAAAAAGTTGGCAACCAAGTACAGTGCAAAGAGTGAAAATGTTAGAGAAACAGAGACAGTAAATTGAGTGCAAAGAATGGAAACAAAAAGAACGATTGAGAGTTACAAGAATGAGAGGAAAGAAATTCTAACGGAATATCAGTACCATAACACGGAAGGAAGCACCTTACAATTTCAGAAGAAACATAACGGAAACGACGAAGCTTTGACAGGTCAACCTTAAAAGAGGTGTCTGCATCTCCATATTATAAGCACCTGGCATTTCTCTGGCATATTGAACCCTGTAACGCAAGATGCTTGAAGTCTTCCTTCCAACAATACATTGCCAGATTCCGTCCCCGAATTTCTACTTACACAGGTCGGGTTTGGTTCCCTCCCCTCTCTGCTAGTTTTGTAATAAGGAAGGAAGTCGGCATGAAGAAGAATATTGAAAATACCTTTCCGAAGACTTGGCCGGGACCTAACTGAACTTGCTTTTCTTTCACTTGGGGCTTCTACCTTAGTATTCAGCCACAGAAACGCTTGCTCCTCTGTCCAAAAATTTACAGAATCCAACTAAGCGCCCTGCTAAATTCTATATTTTCCTTCTGTGTACTTTTAGGTTAACCATTATTCACTCGAGCTCATTTACTGATTCTATTTTAATCGATAATTCTACCATATACAGTATTACGTCCTTATATATTCGGAAATTGACTCATTATAAATTGACATAATTCCTCCGTTTCATGGCCTATCCGCATTAGATGGTAGGAGCCACATGGGTGATAGGAAACAACAAAGGCACCTTTGCTGTCAAACGCGAGTGGTAAGACGGAAGAAGATACGAGGAGATCGAACACGTATGAATGCACCAGCTAAGCCCCAGCGAAATGTATTGCACAAGGTACTTAATGCAAGAGTAGATCACGGGCTGCTAATAGAAGTGCATTAGAAGAAACCTGCTCGGGTGCTCTCGGAGTGGCAGAGATCGGACACCGCATTGAAAAAAGCAATTATTAAGCAACAAACTGTGTTAGGAGACGTGGTGGACGTGTATCGAAAAGCCCGAGATAATTCAATTTCTGCTGGGTGCCGCTATAGACGTTTCCATTTCTGAGAAAAAAGAACATGTTTGGTTGGCAGGATTTATTGATATTGCTGGTAGCTTTTATTATTACTTGATACAGGATTAGTGTAGATCATCACAGGTGCCAGTTGCATCAAAAACTGAAGAACTGTCAATATTATAAAAGTAGTACGTTCAAAGATGTCGCTGAAATGTGTTCAGTTAATGAGAAGAAACTGCTAATTGCGCGCATCAATTTGGCTTGAGAAATTTGCAGACTACACGTAACATAGAATCAGCTGGAACTAGCCAAGAAAAAGCTGTCACGAGAAGCACTACTTAGAACCAGAATGCACGTGCCGACGATGTCCAAAGACTTGGCACGAACATCCTGTAAAATCAAATATTGTGTCCTGTCCCGTGCAAGAGAACGAGCAATCGTTTCGAAATCGAATTTTGATTGCATGCGCACATATCTGGTCTAGTCGATTTCTACATACTCCGCCCCCCCCCCCCCAATCAGCTATTCTTCATCTCTTCTTGACGCGGTTCCGCAAGTGGTTCTATCGTAGCTTATGTAAAACAAATCCTTTATTATTAACAAACATCCTTTGTGGAGTGATGACGAGGCACTGCGCGAAGATACAATCCCCCGTCGAAGGAAGGAAGAAGTTGTCCCACCTTGAACTTGAGTGGTACCTGTTAAACAGAAGAAAACACAAAAGTTAAGCAGTGAACCGAGCGAATTTGACTTTTAGTCGCAACTGTTGACGAGAGAAAAAGCTGTCATCAGGTTGGCAGCCCTTGAGAAGCGCGAAGGTTTATGACAGCAATGAAAACTGCATTGTCAAATTGAAGGGGTCCTCGCAAACTATTACGGTTCAATTTTTTTTTACTGCCTTTCAAGAAAAGAACCCAATTATGTGATTGCTTTGAAATCTTATTGCGTTTTCCAAACTTTTTCTAACTTCAGGCCTGCACGCGGATTTTTATATTCGAACACCGTACAGTTAAGATTAACCCTGGTAAACCGAATTTCTGAATGTGCGAGAAATGTTTGAACATTTGGATGTGCATAGCTCCCGATAAAAAATGCACGAAAAATCGCTAAATATACACCACTAGTTCGGTAAAACCAAATTTCTGTAGCCATCTCTAACGAGTGCTACCAGGCTAAACGGGAGTCCTGGATTGGCAGACTTGTAACATGCGACAGTGCTCGCTGACCTCGAAGACAAGTGTGTTTTCTGTGAGCCTATAAACAGCTAAGTCAACGCAAACCTTGACGCGGAGACCTGGAGGACGGACACATGCATCAATAATTGAGGAGGTTCTCGATGTGCCTCTGCAGGCTGATATAGATCACTACAGATAAATTTCACCCAGAAGCCACAAAAACCGTCTTCGTACATGATGCAGATAAAAATGGGCCAAATACCGTTTGGTGCGTTTTTTCAACACCTGGCGACAGTAATTTTTGAGCAAGCAGGGTGTAATGTCTGCATTTATGACAGCGCACAGGTTTGCACATAGTCGGCAGCCAACACTTACGCATTGCCTAAAAGTGCATTAAGCAACACTTTCTATTACTCAAATACAAGAAATTTATCTTGTTTCAAACGGATTGGGATTTTAATTCTTTTAATACGTTTTCGTTCGATACGTTGTGTATATTTGGTTGGAACAGCAATAGCAGATTTATAGTTCTGCAGATCACTTTTGTTAAAGATGACTTCTGAGATGACGAACATTCTTTCACGGTTCAGAATGAGAATCAGAATCAAATTTTATTACTACATACGAAGTTGTTACAACATGTAATATACAGAAGGAGGTCCCGGAGTCATAGACTGAATTAGGACATCCTGTACATGATATATATGAAAGGAAAAGTAAACGTAGTTAACGCAGCGACAGTAATAAATACAGCTATAAAATCTATAAAGGCAGCAATTATAACACTGTAGAACATGACTTAAATCAATTAAGCAACATATGGAAGGATGAACAAATTGAACAGAAAAAGGGCTTGTTTAAACGGTTTCATATGTGATTAATAAGCATGCTATAAACTTCAGTATTAACCAATGAAAATGCAAACGCATGCATTGTGCAGCATATACAAAAAATATTATGTAAGGCTCGGTTGGTTAAAAAGGAACTTTTTGACTTATGTAATAACTGAATGTAGTGTCATTATTGTTAAAACAAATAGTAGCGATTTCCATAATGAGAAAGCGCTGAAATGAACAGATTGCTTGCCCTAGTTGGTTCGAACTTTAGGTAAATTCGGTTCAATTAAGTTCGCCTGAAGGGGAATCTGTAGATGTGAAATGAAAAAAAGCATTCGTTACGACACCTGTTGATCAGCTATAGTAATGTTTCTTGCTTGAATGCAAACTTTTCAAAGTTAACTCTTGATTGCCCATAAAATATTTATTTGAGTTGTCGCATGCTTCAATATAAAGGGACAGCAATGTCTGAGCGAAGAAAACCAGCTCACCGAGCTGAAAGCTGCGAAGCTGTGCAACATGACAATATGCCGCATTTTCGTGAAGTTAAATCGTTAAACCTCATAACACGAATTTTATTCGCGTGCTACCAGTGGTATTGATTCATTCCCATTTTATAAGTGAGACAAGCACGAAACCTTATTTAGAGCACTTGAGCTCTGTCGTAGGCACAGTTCAAGGAATTGTAATATCTCATTTTGTTACCCATTAAGAAAGTGTTAAGTATGGGGCTTACATTGCTTAATATTTATCATTCTCATATTTTATCACATGTTTTCTGGCTATAATCAAAATTCTGTGATCAGCCATCCGTAATTGGTGTTGTCTTTAAAATAATGCAAATATATTCACGCCTGTGGTGTGGTTGCCCATAATTGCAACATCTATTCGCTCGAATAAGGCTATAACAGTTAGGCACATATTGAACCATATATACACACAATGTTCTGACATAAGGTAGATCTGTTGGCTGCAGCCAGTACAGTATTTATAGCTTGCTGTAAGCTAATGCCAGGCTACATCTGTCTGAGCATAGACACAGAGAGAGTGAGGGAGAAGAGGATAACTGAAAGGCAGCCAAGTTAACCAGGACTGAGCCAAGTTGGCTACTCTGCACTAGGTAAAACCAGCTCGCCAAAGGAAAGAAAAAGGGAAGTGAATGATTAAGAGGATAAAAGAAAGTCCGGTGGGGACATCACCGATGTAGTAACAGTTTTATTATCTGTATCACAGACGGTCGTCAGTCCGGATCATAGGCGGTCACTAAATCCTGTAGTCTACAATATTACAGCAGCAATTATGTGGCCTTTTTTAGCTGCGGCGAACACCCAGAAGTTCCTAACAGACCAACATACCAGGTCCCAAGTAGTTCTAACACAAAGTAGTGTCAGCTACATCGCAACAATGCAACCGTCAAAAAAAAAAAGCTATCACACTTTCGCTATAAGGCGAATCAAGGAATGCGATAGCACTTATGTTAGAATATTACACGAAGTACAAGTTCGTAGCTGTAGTGAGAGTATGAAGTGAAGCAAACGTAAGCTGACTAAGCAAGAACGACCTGTTGTGCTACGGGTCCTCTTAATACTGCCGTCGGACCATTTCTTTTTCGTATCGGGTACATTTCAAATGTCTTTACTGCGCCGATCCCAGAGGTAATGCACAGCCGCGCCAATAGCATCATTTTCAGGTTTGAGCTCTGTTATTGTTTCGCACTTTTAATATTTGGGTCTGAGAATATTTAATATAAAACAGATGCGATATCGGTGTTTTGTTTCGTGAAAGTTGTTTGTGGCCTGCCATTCTGAAAAATAATTTTGTCATGAATGTAAGACCTCGTATGAGCAACTTGATATAATGGCGTGACAACATAAGCCGCATGGTATGGCATATACCATGGCATGGCATACAGAACGTATATACTTAAATTTATACCAGTGGAGTGGCCATCTAACTTATATCCCAATGAAAAGTTACGGGACGCATTTAACCGCCGCCTTCTTGTTCTTCTTATGGAGATGCCATGATATAGGGAGCAAGCAAGCCTTTGTGCCTGGAAATCGCTGCGCTTCTCTCATTGAACTGCGGCCCTGTGGAGCGTTTGTACAAGGTCAAACCTGTCGTGTTTTGCGATTCAACTTGTTTTAATGCTGATTAAAGGCAAGCTTCGTTCTTCAATGTACACCATTGTGGCTGAACGAGGCGTTCATCCCATAAATTAGCAGTGCGTTTCTTTTCTTAATGCGTATTGCACTATTTACAAGGATATCAACCTGGGGTTGGTTCTGCCGCTTTTTTTTTTATTGCGTGAGCACAGGAGTGTCAAAGTATAAAGAAGTGTGTGGGTGTATACAATGAAAATGATGGTAGCCTTCTTCGGACCACCATCAGTTGCACTACGCTTCTCGAAGAGGCAGGACGTGTGTCAAGTGAGGTCCTGAACAACACTTCGCAGTGGGGTCCACGCGGTTTCAGTCACCGATCAGAGACCACAAATAGTTTCAAAATATAACTCACGCATGTTTTTTTTTATATTTATGGCGGAATCGCCACTGAATTTTCCTTCAAATATCATACTTACCGGCGTTTCTGGGCACGCCTCAAACTTAAACTGCTGAAGCAGACAAGCTAGAGTTGTCTTCGCTTGGACCAAGCCGAGACGCATGCCGACGCAGTTACGTTGCCCGGCCCCAAACGGCAGGTACGTGAACGGCCTCAAGGCGTCCTTATTTTCCGGCATGAACCTGTTGGCAAGGGTCAAGTACAACGAGCATAAAGATCAGTTGCAGTTGCGCCGGGAGAAAAGCGCTGTGTGCCGTCCAAGCATGGGGCTGATTGAGAACACCAGCATCACTGAACAGCCTTGCAACGAACTATGAAACACCAGGAAGCAACGACGAGCACATACTTGATTTGAGTCTAGTTTGCCTAAAATTGCATCGCGAAAAGTGAGCTGCACAAAAAAAATGAATAACGCGACCTGCGGTAACTGCCAAATTAGGCACGTGTGAAGCATGCGTTCGCTTTTAAGTAGAGTCTGTCGGAATTAAGCTGCGCGAATAATTTCAGTTTTGTCGCGCTATGACCCTCAAAACGGCCACTAATTGCCAATATTTATCCGTAGGTAAAATAAGCCAGTAGTAAAAGGAGTCATATGAGTTTCCCGTGCAAGCTCACTGTGACATCATCGTCTCATTGACTACATTCCTTTTATTCCACCCATTTTTATTTCCACAGGTTGGAGAGAGAACAATTTGAAAGCAATGGGCATTTCTACGTAACATATAGCCTGATGCGTCACCTTTCATTCTTATTTGGGTTTGTGCGCATTGAGCTCTGCAATCTTGATAGAAGTTTGGGACCAAGAAGATTACGGACGTTAAGACCTAAGCATTCATATTGTTTCCTTTTTCTTACATATGACAACTTACCTCTCTGGATTGAACTTTTCCGGTTCAGGGAAATATTCTGGATCATAGTGGATTCCGGCCAAGGGAATGTCGACGCACATGCCTGGCTTGAAGTGGATTCCAGCCACCGTAGTTTCCTCGGTACAAACCCTCATAATTCTGCAATGTGCACATATAAAAATACGGCAACGGATCACTACGGATATATGTGTTGTTATTATAAAACATTTTCTAAGACAACTGGAATATACTTCTCGCTGGGGAATGCTACGTTATTGTACTGAGAGGCCGGCGTACAAAAGACAGATGCAAAAGGAGCGACACAGAGAAAGATAGGAAAGAGAGGAAAGGCAGGGAGGTCAACCAGACGACCAACCGGTATGCCACCCTACACTGTCGGGAGGGAAATGGGGACTAGAAAGAGGATATCGGCATAAGCAAAAAGAACGAGATAGACATCACTAGCATAGACCATTCTCGTGAAACAGTAATTGCCACCATCATATGGCGTACACCTCGTATGTCACGAAAGTTTGCTTGATTAACTTCTACTACATTCCTTTTTGTTTTGATTTTATAACAATGTTTCTTTCGACATATCTGTTATTTTTCATTTTTGTTTTACTGTATTTGCATTCGCTTTCTTGTCAGTGCTACTGATATATACTTTTCCCATATTCTAAGAATGTTGCTAAATAAGCGACTTAGTGCTTATACGATGTTTGGTTGCTAAGCACGAGATCGCGAGATCGAATACCGGCAACGGCCGCCTCCTTTCTATGAGGACAAAATACGAAAACACGTGCGTACTTAGATTTAGGGGCACGTCAAAGAACCCCAGGTGGTCCGAATTTCAGGAGTGCTCCACTACGGCGTTCCTCATAATCAAATCGTCGTTTTGGCACGTAAAACCCCATAATTTTTTAGTACTTATATGCATTATCTACTACTGTATTTCCCACTTGTATCGTACTTTGTAGCCCTCCCCTCTACAATGGCTCATAAGGAAGCCTTTTGGGGCTATCACATATATAAGTAAGCAAATAAATAAATAATGGTAGGCTTTGACTTTAATGTCTTTTCGTGGCACTCGCACCTCGGCTTTTGTCTTCTTTAGGTTGGCTTTAGGCGAACAAAACCCACAAAACGACCTTGGAGGCTACTGTTTTCTGTTATTTAGCCGGTGAAATATCATGCCTCCTTCTTGTGAGTGACTTCATTACTTCCGCTTTCTGCTTCCTGGTTTCCAAGAATATCACCAAAGTCGTGCACACCTTGTGGGTCTCTAAAGTATACGGCTCTGTGCTTTGGTGTGTGGTAATCTGTGTTTTCTAAATAATTTATATATTCAGTTCACTTTAGTAACTCAACTTGTAGCTTATGCTCTGATATCATATCAACAATAAAACCCATGAACAATGTAATGTACGATTCTTTTCTTTTTCTTTTTCTGATTTATTGTGAATTTCCTCCCAGGTCATCTCAGGAAGTGAACCTAAAGTGCTGCGCAAGAAACAACAGGGCCACTCAATGCTCGTGCCACTAATATAACACAAACGCCCGCGTTTCTTTTCTTGTTCATTTTGTAGGTGCTCTTCACACGCCCGCCTTTCTGTCCCATAAGTTTTGTCAACTTGCTCAGGTTCCTGTTCTTCTAAACTACTTTACAATATCATTATACTTGAGTCAGCCACGTTGTGAATGGCGACCACTTGTGATATGAGTAGAAAGCTTTCCTTTTAGATTTATGTTCGCGTCTGGGCGCAGTCGTTCATGATTTCCACGGCCTTATACTTGTAATATATCCTATGAATATTTTTGGTGAATGTTTGTTAATCTCGTCAGAAAAAACAGGAAATACCATGCCAAAAATAATGGATACCTCGAACAAATAACTGTGTGTTTTACAGTCTATATAAAAAGTAGGCTTAGCGTAAAAAGATTTATACATGCATGGTTTGTAAAACGCATATCAGCCTATTCCTTAAAGAAGTATGCGGCGTACTGCAGTGTGTCCAATTCATCGTGCATGTGGGGCAGGAGGCATGATACATGCTACGCCAAAGAGCACTCAGCCATACTTTTCGTTACGAGGGTGACGAAAGAAGCTGTCAAAAGGATAAATTACATTTTGCACAGGTGTATCAGAAATTAAGTCTTCATTCAATAATATTTAATTACGAGGAAAAAGCAAAGTAGAGGCCACGACGAGTAATATGGGAGCTGCCAGTTTAAATATGGTGCCAAATCGCAGATGTCCTGCCTTACGCGTATGAGTAAACGTCGAAGGACCTAATGTTTCAACGGCGAAGGCGGCAAATCTTTCACGCTGGCAGAAGCATTATTAGAGATGCAGGTAGCCTCAAAAGCTGACGAAGAGGAGAAGCCCACAAGCGCCGAAGAAGATGGAGCTGGAGAAGTTATCTGAGCATATAGCAGTTATCTGAGCATATCTGAGGCTGTCATCTAGAGCAGGAACGTTTGTTCACGTACGCAGCAGCGTAGATTAAATTAGTGTGTTGAAGGCGGTAAGAACATCACCACTGCGGGAAGAACGATTCAGGCTGCAAAAAATATCCACGACGAACGGCTCACGAAGGTTAAGCAAGAACCATGGTGACTCCATCGATAATGTCGTTAGAAGCAACGGTAAGGTGCGGCTCTGAACCCTCATTGGGAGGAAGATTTTCTTATTTCTTTAGGTTATACTTCGTAGATATGAAGCAGAGAAGGGCGTGATATTAGGCCTGTGGTCGCAACATTAAATTTCAGGCAGAATGGATGGAAGTTCCGGCGCAACATAAATGACGAATGGTTTTGGTAAGGATGCTGAGCTGGATGTGGTAGCAGATGCTGTGATTGAAAGCAGCAGAAGGTCACGGCTGCACGGCTCTTTGCGCCGTGCAGTATAGGTCTGAACACAGCCATGATTAACCTGGCAGAAATTACTGCAAATTGAAGAGAGAGGGACGCCTGGGCCGATTGGTTCATCTGCTGGGATACCTGCGGCACATATGGAAAGAGAATTGGCCGGGTGGTTGGCAGGTACTGACGTAGATGAAAAGAAAGCAGTTCTTGCGCCAACAAATAAGTATTTATTTTCTCGTTATCGACGGCCAATAGATGAAGGGCGTGTGGGTGGGTTGTGGTGATAAAGAGCTGTAGTAAGGCTATAGAGCCTGGCGGTACCGTAGTGCAAAAACGAAGTGTGACATCTACTGCATGGAGGAACTGCAAGCTGAGTGACGAGGAAAAGCATGACCATGGAGCTACAGCGCCAGGACGAGGGCTGGTATTTCGCTCAAATTGAGCATAATCTTGTTGTTCGTCCCACCTACGCTTGGGACAGAATTGTTCTATATGTCCATGGAGGCCACGCTGACAACGCTGTACCCACGCTTTGGGTGCTAATGACGCTAAGGCGGCGTACGAGAGATTTTGACGAGGTATTGTCATCTTGTGACAAGTTGTGCCAGTCAGCCACGCCATCCTCAAGGTGATTTTGGTAGGCAGGACGGTGCGAGCTATATATTTGAGCACCTGACAGCCTCCTAATATTGTGTTCCTGAAGTTTCTAACGTCAAATGCTGGGCATCATTGCACAGAGATCAGCATTATGCACCGGGATCCGAGACTTACAGATGTCACGTTGGGACCAATAGCTTTTATTTCACTTTGGCGTTGAGAGGAGCAGGTCCTATCGCAAATAGTTTTATCAACTTTTCCGCAAGAGCTGCGTTAAGCGCGATGGATACAATGCAGCTCAAGGTAAGGACGCCTTCTACCTCCGTTAATGTATTCTCTCACCATCAAAGTGCAAGACGGTCTTGAGTGTGTCGCATGAAAGACTCGCCTTGAAAGTTGAACACGAGTTTTCTGCTTCTTTAGTGACGTCAATGCGGCAAGAGGCTGTAGTGAGAATTTGGCGTCAATACTAAGTAAATGTAGGTTAGTGCGTGAGGTCAGTCAGACTCGTCGTTAAGGAACCACATCTTCGCTACGTCAGTCAGGTAGAAAGCGATACTTGTATCTCCTGCGGCACGTTCGACTGGTTGAAATCCTTTGCTTCGTTGTAGTCATACAGCCATTCATCAGTGATGCAGCAGTGGAAGATGGCGAAACGTTGAGGGTCACTCTGAGGGGTAGTGATGGAAAGCAAGTTGGGGGGGGGGGGGGGTGAGTGGGCGGTGTCGCAGCGTCGGCAACTATGTCGAGACCTTCGCCTGTTTCGAACATGAGGTCTGTAGTAGAAGGGCGCTGCCGAGGTGACTCAAAGGGAGCTTCAACGAGAAGAGCGCAAGAGGACAGAAGAATGAAGAAGCCCTTCCACCACTTGCGTCACGTAGGCCGAGCCAACCCTTCAGTTAAGCTGCAGAACACGTTCGCGGTATTGATGATTATCCGCAGTAACGCTCAAAACCTTAAAAATAACTTACAGTGCATATACGTGTTTAATGTGATAGCATTATAGGGAGATTTCACCTAATTTGGGGGTAATCCATCACCTAACATAAATGTGAGCGGGTCCTGTTGGCAAACCAGTTTAAAGCAGCATCTAGAAAACGTTATCCATCAAGTGGAAAGAAAGAGGGTAACTGGCACATGACGCCCACGCCAGCCACTTTAAAAAAACTTATCTGGCACGAGAGAAGCATGCGTGTGATTGTAGCATAATGACTAAAACAACAAGTAGCCGTGCTGACAGACAGTGGTTAGATCCAACCATCGGTGACAAAATTCTTTGCGAAATTATAGGCGGACTTAGCCAAATTTCGAGGTGTGTTGAGCATACGCAAGCGCAACACAGTGTGCCCAAAATCGCAAGTTTGTGTGACACAAGGTATTAAAACGTCCCTTTGATAAATCAATGTGAGCAAGGTCCCCTGCGACTCAAGCGCGTGCCGCTGTCGGGACTTTACACTCATCACAATCTAAGCATACTATCCTATACTTATAGAGACGGGCTAATTAGGTTTGGCCTATGTCTAGTAAATTCCTTTATCTCTGAGACACCGCTGTTGTGCTATGTCGGGAGCGCTTATACTCGGGCACACCTTATCGTAATTACGTGCTCTATCTCTGTTTTGCTTTGTGCTGAAAGCCATAAAGAACAAACTGACAGACACAGTATAGCAACACGTATTCATGGCGCTTACATTGAATCGGGAGTGCAAAGTCTCATTGCCTCTTTGACGCAAGCATCGAGATACGGCATCTCCTGCAGAGCATCGTATGTAAGTTCCCCCTGAAAGAAAAAAAAAAGAAGCATATTAGTCGTTTACTATCGAAGTTCCAAAGTCGGTAGATTTAAGGCAGTGAGAGCTGGCGCTTTTCGCTGTTGCCCATTTATTGCATTTTCTGGACTCTCTAAGCACAGAAACCGGCATCCCTTGCTCGCAGCTATTTGAAGCTGTTTGTAGTTCAAGTCACCATAATCGAAAGCAAATTCATAAGCGCGTAGGCATGAAAAGTTACGAGCTTCCTCTTCTACACTTCCGCAACGCCAGAATCCTCCCGAATTTGGGAACGCGTACGGTCAAGACAACCCTCAAAAGGGGAAAATCAAAATGTAGTTACGATTGTCTGATACTTGTCGGACGGACAGACATAATGACAATAAAGAACGCAAGGGGAAAAATATATAATTTGGATAATGAATGTGATTTTACAATGCTGTACTGGGCTGTGGTGGGTCAGACTTCATTTCTAACCATTGGAGAGAGAGAGAGAGAAAGAGAGAAATTCATTTACAGAAAGGCAGAGAGGTCGGCCTGAGCTATAACTTGCTCTGGCCTGCTACTCTACTCTGGGGAAAGGGACGGGGAGGGAAAGGGCTGATGAATGATGATGGTATAAGGATTTGGGTTTCTAAACAAGCACCCGCATCCATGCACGCGAACATTTTGGCATTTCAACTTATAAGAATGCGACGGCAAAGGTGTAGATACGAACCCGCCAACAGTTCTTTGGTGGCAAAACGTCTGCAGAGCCATGAAGCAATGTGTAACTATTAACAGCGTTGTTCATGCAAAAGACGAAGATGTTTCACCGAGCTCCTCACTGGTGTCAAGGCTGTTAAATTCTGCACGCAAAAATACATTACCCCTGTTCGCATGCTGTTCTTGGTGGAACAGCTGAATGGGCTGAACACAGTACTCCATCTACTGTTTAATAGGTCTCCATAAAAGCTTGATCAACATTCCTCCCGAAATACCCAGATATAATAGAATTTTGAGCTGGTAAATCTATAATTCACACTAGGCTTCGCTCATCGGAATGAGATGTTAAGAATTAAAAACTTATTTCCCGATCAACAACACCTAAAAATAAAGGCAAGACAGTGTCATTTGCTAACTTTCAGCAATTATCCCCTTTATAGATGTACAGCCGCGACTCTTTTACACAACTTATGAAAGTACACAGCATGGTATTCATTTCGTACCTTTGTGAGCACGTTGTCTATTTCTGCAATGACCCTGTCTTGACAATCAGGATTAAGGGCCAGGTAGTAAGTGGTAAGGCTGACGACCATCGATACACTCTCTACGCCGGCAACGAAGAACACTATTCCCTGGGCTGTTATCTCATCCAGTGACATTTCTGAAAAAAAAACGTATTTACAACAGCCTTGTACATTTCTTTTTATTTCACAATACCGAAAGCAACTGTCCGGCATAACAAGAAAGAAGAACCCAGAAATAAAAGTAAACAGCGCAGGAACTCATCCTACTAAAAGGGATTTTACGTCGCAGTCAGCTATCTCTGGAGGAAAACTACAATTCGCCAATCACTATTTTCTAACAAATGCACGTGCAGATATTATGTTCAACTGTGAAACATTTCTAGGAAAAAAGGCTGTCCTTGAATCTGTATCTTCTAGGGAAAAGAGCCGCCAACTACTTTTCCCAAGTGTGCCACATTTTTCCAGCGTTTTGAGGCCCTACGCATTTTTCATATCTTGTTTTCATATCAGTTCCCGCAATACAGTCGAACAAAAACGATAGCATGCGTGTGGCGTAAACAAAAACAAAAACAGCGTATCTTTTTGCGCGATGCTAACGACTCAATAATATGCTGCCACGTCAAAAAAGATGGGGAGTCAGGACCTCTGCATTTATTTAAAACGAACCGTACTGCTTTCTGTTGAACACGCTCTAATTTTCTGATATATTTTTTTTTATTGCAGGGGTCCCACAACTTCGCGGGATATTTAACCTAATGCGTACAATTGTTGTAAGTGAGTTGTTTACCACTAGAATAATCCGATTTAGGTTTTCTCTTAAAAAACCATAACTTAGGTATTGCTGAAGCAAAAATCAACAATACATCCGCAAAATCAGGCTTGATTAGTACTCAATGTTAAACGAAAGTGCTTGCTTCGGGCTGCTTCAAGTATGTGGAGCTTATTAAATAACTATGAATTCTGACTTGCGATCTTCTTCGTTACACGCAACAACACACTTTTAGTTATATTCGCTTCTATGTCCCAATAAGCACACCGTTAATCAGTACCCTAGAAATATTGTTGCAAGATTGTGCGATAACCAACCACGGAGATAGGTTTAAAGACAACACAATTATCGGCAAATATTCAAATACGTACAACACAATGGATCACATACGCCAATTCATCTACATAGAAATTAAGAACATGAATGGCCCCAATCCACTTTCTTGGAAACACACAAAAATTAAAACGATACAAAAAAGAAGGATATCATTCAAAATTTCCACTGTCACTTGTTTCGGGGCTTTAGGCACTACTCCATTTATTATATGATATTGTATGCTCCTGCAGCCTGGTTTGTACAATCAGTTCTCATGCGCCACTTCTTCGAACACTTTTAGGAAAATCTACAGCAGTACATCAAGCTGACTGGTGACGTAGTGCATGCACAGAATTTTGTGTAGCGTCGATACCTGCTGCGTAACTGCTGTCAAGTGCTTTCTAAAACCGTAGCCTTGGCAACAAGCTTTTCTGCATATTTAATAAATCTATGAGCAAAGATAACATCATCTAAAGTTTGTAGGATGTGCTCGCAACAGATACAGGCCTGGTTTTAACTGATGAGCGTTCGTTGTTTTCTTCTTTTATTGCGATAGCAATTATATGGACACTCCAACCGCATTTCTGCCGTCGCCGTCGCCGTGAGGTTCCGTATGAAGTCCAAGGCCAATAAAATCGTCGCCGCGCGCCGTATGCTGCATGTGCGACGGAAAGCGTGCGACGGTGAGCCGGCGATCACGCCTCAATCTCGCGCACAAAAGAGAGCAAACGCTGAGAGAGCAAGCGCGTCATCTTTCGTAACGTTGAAGGCTCCGAAGGAGATGGGGATACGGGAGGGGGGAGGGGACTTCCCCTCCAGGCGACGCCTGCGCCCGCGAGCGCTCGCCCGGACCGCTGTATCTTGAAAGCCATCTGCGACAGGAACAATGTGCGCCGTGGCTAGGGATGGGGGCCGGACGTTCTACTCGGGACTGTGCGCCTTGCCCGTGCCCCTGTGTTTTGAAAGTCATCTGCGACGTGTAGAGAGAGAGTCCGCCGGGTGCAAGGGCAGCTGACGATCGCGGTTCAATCTCGCGCGCTTTATATGGAGTATAGCGGGAAGGCAGCGTGGAAGGGAGGCGGGCGGCTTCGACTCCGCCAACAAGTGCCTAGTTTGCAAGGGCACGCGCTCCCTATCTTGAAAGGGATCTTCGCATAGTTCATACCTTTGTGCTCACTGTGTTCTCCCCGCTCCTGCGTTCAAGCGACAGACAAAGGTCACTTCGCTCGCTGCTGCTGCCGCACTTGCTCACACCGGCGTTTTGACAGTGACTGTCCGCGCTCATCGAATGTGATTTGTTCATGTTTCCTTGTGCGCGCTGACACCGTGCTTGTTATTTCAGTCAGCAAGCGAATGTTTCCAAGTTCATACGGCCGATAAAACTACTATCCTCACTTCGTATAGCTGTCCACTAATTTGATATCGCAATCGATGCTTCGCCTGTAGGGCGAAGCTGCGACAATTTTTATTTATTGGAAGTGATACGCGCAATGCACCACACGTCCCATATTTCACCGCAGCTGATAATAAATGTAAAGAAAAGGTTGAAAACTACTCTGCATAGGTTCATCAGCTTTGACCCTCACCATGCACATGGCGCTCGCCTACGCCCAACCGCGGCGGAGGTGGCTGCATTGGATTAGCCTCTCTATAATGCCTGAATAGATCCTTCCGTGTCATATTGTGCAGACATTTAATAAACACAAACTCGTGTTTAGACTTTTTGTGCACTCACACAAAGCTTTGCTATAGATTCCAACTCGTTGGAGCTCCTGCAATTGTTACAATAATATTAAGCCTCATAAACACAACTCCTTCTTTAGTTGAAAAAAAACAACATTGCCATCCATCCAAGTTCCCGCCCGAAGCTACAAAAGGAATATTATCTCCCTTTGATGCACTTTCCTCCACCATGAGGGCTTCCACAGAACTGATTTGCCATCTTAGCTCCATAAGTTAGCGTTCATATTTCGGCTACTAATGGCTCTAGCGCGTCCCGAGCGACCTAGTTGTTACACTTAGAAAGACGCTCTGAAAATATTCACCGCAGTGCTCCGCAATCTCCCCAACAAGTGTGAATAAGCTGACACACGTTTTCTTTTTTGGTTTTGGGGCATTATCTTTAGACTCTGTTAAATAAACACCAGAACTTTTGAGTGTTGGCCAGAATACGAATGAATTAAAGGTCTCGTGATGTACGTGCCCCTTTCTTTAGGTTCCGCTTCAGATCACCAAAATAGGAGTATCTGTTTTTATTGTGCTTCGAAGTCGTTGAATCATGCGTTCAGTCTGAAGGATGTGGTGAGTTAGTTATCCAAGGGTTAGCTCACCCTTCGTGAGTCTCTTTTGCGGCGGTATAAGGTACAAAAAGAAACTTTTTCGCAAAATCTCCGTACGCTCTGAATGACACGGAAGTTTCGCTAACCGGGAAAGCGATCCCAATAAATGTTTTAAGGGTTTATTTTTCAAATGATTTATGCCACGATGTGATCACAAAACGTCTTCGCTTGAATCACGCAACCCATGTTAGCATAAATAAGAGCACAATACAAATGACAAGACACGTGCTGACCTATAGTTCAGTGAGATCGCCTGAATTTACATTCTCATTTGAATTTATTGAATGGGAATAATCTAGCCGAACCACATTTCTTCTGACTTTACTGCCGTCAATTCTCGGTGTTCTTTTTTTTAATCCGAGGAAGTTATTAAAATTCCAACAGGTGTCATGGGCACCTGTTGGCTCTCTTCTCCTATGTGTGCTACTATATGACAGAAAGCTGAGGTCGCCAAATCAGACAGGAAGTAATTGAAGATATCTGCATTTCGGAAAAAAATCCTGCTCTCTTTGGTCACATATTTTGGCACTGAAGAAAATGGAGGGTGAAAGGACAAAGAAACTATCAGAGACGGCGCCTATGCCACTTTCACACACTTTCTGCATGACCGTAAGAAGGTCTACTGTCTATAAAAAGGAACCATACTTCAAAGTTACACACTTGCGAAAGAATACATCATCGCTGTCCCATCGTCCGCAACGCTTGTGCTCCGCATTTGACAGCACACATGATCAATATGACGTTAAAAAAACTTCACGCCGACAAGGCACATTCACTTATGAATATCTATAGTACGTGCTAGGGTTAAATACATTTTTCGAGGAGCACGAATGTACATTTTTCTGCCATCTAAAGTGTTAAGCTGCGGGGGACAGTACGAGCACCACAAGTGGTATCGCAAGCTCTGTGAGCAGGGATTTCTGAAAACAGACTGCGTGCCATTCAAGGACCAGGGCTCCTTCGTGCCTTTCCGCCAATATTGCTACGCACATCCACGTCAGGCAGACAACGCTTACTCTTAACTTGAGCGTTCTCCGCTTTATTTTCAGCGTTATCTTCCCAGTTGTAGTCAGCCTTCATAAAGACCTGAAGAAAGTCGTCTTCTTCCTGCAAAATAACAAGTTGAAGACGTCAGGAAGCGTCAGTGCGTTAAATTCTACGTCAAGTGGATAAATAAACGTTCGCTTCTCACACTGGTTCAGTCATGCAAATAAAACTACTCAGCAAAGCCTTTCGGCTTCTTGTTTTCGCTCTCCAACCGGCGCTAGCCTTTGAACGGTCTTACTATATATTTTAGCAGTCTGTTCACCATAAGATAGCACCTCCACGAATATCGTCCAGAGAGAAGAATTTAGCCAAGCAATAGTTACGCTACACAAAAAAGTGAGATCGATTGCAATCTTGCTGTCGTGCAGTATCACAGCTCTCACAGTATCTAGAAGATCTCGCATATTCTGCGAAGAAAGCACTTGTGACCCCTCATGATCTTACGGAGCTAAGCAAAAGAAAAATTTTTTTTTCATTACTGGCCGAGTTAGAAATTAAACTCGAAATCATTCATCCTGAGCTTTGTGGCGCAGTGAATTACGAGGCTTTGCAATAGGCGAACCGAAAGAGGCTTTTAATTTCATCAACGGCAGTCTTCCGAAGCTGAAATTTATTCCACCAGATCGCTACTGCATTATGTCATATGAAACGCTGTTTATTGACTACAGTATCGGCAACGCGTGGCTTGAAATGAGGCGCCCGCTCTACACCAGAATTGCTGCACGGAAATATGTAGCATGTGGGTGCGAGGAACCACATAGCTGACATGTTGCTGACACGAATCTGATTAGTTAGTTGTAGGGTCCATTTACAACGTTCGAAAGCCTTGAAGGGTGCTCTCAACACAGAATTCGCATGCGAGTTTTATTCACAAAAAAGGATAGTAGAGCACAACTGTCTGTAAGAGAAAAATTTCAGCGAGTCCTGATGTTGAACATATCATAATCGAAGGCAGCGGGCTATTGGGAAAGAGTCCTTACGAATTGAAAGCTTAGTGAACTCGCCCTTTGATCGGCACGCCAAATGGGACGCGTTCCTCTGCCGGATTCGGGTCATTTGGATCGGGTTATGTGGGCTTCGATAACGCTCCCAGTGAATTTCCCTTTCCATTTATTTCAATTAAGCTTGATGGTCCCCGGTCATGAATGCGTTTCTACTTTCAATTAGAATTACGGTGCTCATAATGTGAACGTGCACAAAGTTTGACGCATTGAAAAAACTAGCGTCTAGCAGTTTGCCACTTTACCTTGTTCTTTGACTTCCTTTCTTCAATCAAGTGCGATACAAAAGACTTGAATACATCAGTGCTGGACTTGGGGGGGTAATCAGGTTGCAGAGCCTTGTACACAGGTGGCATCATAACTGGAAGTCGGAAGTAATGTGAGGCATTTTCATTCGTTCTTTTGACGCTGTAGTATGCGCAGCTTTATTGTGCAAGCAATCCAGTGCTTCCAAGTCTCGAGTAAGCCCCATAGCTCACAACTCTAGACTTAGGCTCAGAGCAACGTCTAATAGAATATTACCTCTGGTGGCAACGTTCTCAAAGTGGCGATTGTGTCTATTGCAATATAGCGATGGGGAGAGAGAGAAAGGTGTTTACAGAAAAGCCATTTGTGATCATTTTCTACGCTCAATTGTGGTGTTTGGGCTTCAAAAATTGTAAGGCATGCTACAGACATTGTTTCAAAGAAGGAAAATAAACATTTCTTTGTGTACAAGACCAGGCCTGCAATGTTCCTGAAGTTCGAATTCAAACTTGTAACCAATGTTGAGTTCTGGGGTACCTGAATCCGAAATGAAGGTCTCTGTTTCCGGGTTACGGTGGTTCTGGGCGGGGGGTGTCTGGTTGAACTTGATAAATTGGTTTGGGTAAGCAATGTCCGCTGGGATAATATAGCGAGAGGCATACCAGCAGCGATAACCTTCAAGAAATCCGGCACTCTAAGATCATTTGCTACAGTGAGATGCGAATCAGCAAAGGCTCACGTTCAGCACTTAAAGGTACATGGATATTTTTACCGTCGTATGATAATAACTGGTCGTGCCGTATTCCACTACGTCTTGATCAGTAAATAAAGAGCTACTGTTTGATTTTAGGCGAAAGTTAAACTGCCATTTGGTAGACTGAAATGCAAACTTCCCCGCTTAATGATGCCGCCTTCAGAGACTCGTTCATGTCAACACTGATTTTTTAGGTGAAGGACACTTCTATAAGCGGTGCAGAGTTGCACAAGGACAGGACCCACTGAAACTTTGCGCAAAAAGATACACAGTGTCCACATGAAACCTCCCCGACTTCAATATGGGAAAGGAAGACTATGAAACATAGAAACCTGCGCTTTGTGGAATCATGTAAAGCAATTAAAAAGCTTTCTGCTCTTTTTTTCCAACTTCTTATTGTATTTCAGGTGCTGAATAAATACCAAAAATGATAACACGTCAACATATAGCCCAGTGTGTGGTGTGCATTGCGTAAACAAAATAACCCATTGCTATCCAACGAAAAATTGCGGCGTCAATTTTCGACGTGAACCACAAGACTTTTTGTGTTGATTGAAATGATGCCACGAACTACAGGTATCAATGTATCATAGCGTTTTAATTTAATTTTGAAATGAGTGATGTTTCATGTGGATACTCTGTACATTGCTCTTGGAATGGCTTGACATCATTCTCAAGTCACGAGAATATCATTGTGCCGGTGCCAATCATCACCACATAGCTCCTACGACCGGAAACCTTGCTAAACATAGCTCTTTGTTTGTGAGTTAACTATAGCTTCGTTGATGCAAATCGAGTGATGCATACATCCGTTTTTCTGGTGTCAAAGAAATTCGGAATACTCACATAACATTATGATTCTCCATCCACCTGAACCCATGTAAATAGCTTCAATACATTTCATAAGGGGATGATTCTTGTCACTATTGCTGTCGATGTCGGCGCTATAGTTCAAAGCAGCTGTAATGTCCAGCGCCGTGTTGGTGGCAAGCCTGCAAAAGAAATTGTTTGTTCCTGTTTTTAAAGCTGAATATTTTGCATCGCTGAATGTCGCAAAATTGGTATGCCAACGCACTTTTCCGATAATCCTTGTGGTCATTCTCCTTCATACGAGCTCTTCTTGAGTTACAACAGCATCGAATATTGCGGGTCACAACCGTTACATACGGTAATGTTCTCCAGACGGTCGAGTCTCTTGCGTTCCCAGATGTGTTCTCCACATAGCTCGCATCTGCTTTCTTCCGGCTTCCCGATAAAGCACAAGAGGCGAAGTCAGATGCTGTTATAGTTGCGCAGAAGTACAAGAGATGGTAGGAGTGTTCCGATGCTAACTTCATCGGGCGGCGTGGATCATAGCGTTAGTATACTGATTTTGCAAAAAATGCTGACCGAAAAAAGTTACAAGGGCAAAGGCGCCGTCATGTTGCTGCGCCTCATTTTCGCAACACTAAATACATTCAAAATGTTATGCAAAAGCAAGCATTAATGCGTACGCCGTAAGCATGGGCAATGTGTAAAGATCATTTCTTATACTTTTCAGAAAGTCTCGATGGCTATTTAGAAAATTTTTGTATAAAGTTTACGGTACGTAAAATAATGCGTTTGCCGGTAGCTGACATAGACGGCACGACCATACTAAGGGAGGCTCGGGATCACGTTGATTGTGCGTCTCGTCTAAAAGCATCTCGTTGTCTGCGACTTCACGCTTGCACATAGTAGCAACATGGCGGCGCCCCTGTGGTTGCCACAAATCGGCAACCAACTAGTTCGCCCTAAAATGATCTTCGTGACTTGCAGTGCGTCGTTGCGGGTTCCTCACCGCCTATACAGTGTGACAATATGACACGTAAAAATGTTCGATGCTGAACGTTTCGTCATAAACCCAAACGTAAGTTAACAAATGATGTTACGTTATTTTTCTAAACTACTACATAACTTCAAAACATGGATGGTTCAAGGTCGGAGTGCAGCATTAACAAATATAGCGGAATTGACACATTTATGAATTCATACAAAATAAATCATAATGACGTCGTAGCATCACCGGTAACTGAGCCAAAAACATAAAAATGTGTGCATTCTATGTAATTGCCAATAAAGAAAAAGGACGATAAAGAAGGACAATAATCTTGATTTATTGCAGCGGCTGGAAGTGCATAGCGCATTATCTTGGAAAACAATATTGAGCCCTGCCTTATAATAAATGCACTATACGGCAATGCTCGGATAGCATTTAGACTAGGCTTAACGAGTTGAGACGAATGAATATGCGACATTTACATGTCGTCTGGCAACAAATGCAGATATAGCGGCTTGATGCGCCAAATAGGTGTCGTGGGCTGCCTTTGTAAACAAAGGCAGCGGAGGCAGGCTGAGGCAAGTAATGGACGCTGAGTCACGTGATCAGACAGGGCTATATTGTACGCAAGAAGTAATCTTCAATTCAACTTGCCTTATTCTGTTCGGTTCAGACACGGAGATGCGCGTGGACCAACCCATGAAGCCTTCTAGATCGGTCGAACGCACCTCCGTTCGCAAGGCTGCGCCGGCTAGCGAGTTAGGTGTTGTTGGCATGGTTGCCTGGTGAGCCCAACAAACCCTCGATTCCTCGGCATGTTCCATTTCTTGTGTAGATCGGCTAGCCTAAATTCTTGTATGAAGGTGCAACAACTGTTCATTCGTTGGTCCACACTGCTGTGCGTTGTTGTTTTCCTTGTTACCCGATCGAGACCCCACAATGTGCATTTTGTTTTCGCAGCTATAAAGGCTCTTAACTATAAATACGTGAAGCGCTCACGTTCTAAACTCTGCTTATTTTCCTTTTTTGATGGTTCCGGCAGTTATGTGTGGGTACAGACGCGACTAATAAATGGTATTATAGGCATGACTGCTAAATACTGCGGACTTAAACGAGTGCACACATTGTGTCAGAACAGAATAGAGAGAGATAATAGCCAGGGTTTTATCTTGATGAAAGTGTATTCGACCATAAACTAATTAGGTCTTTTGACGACGAGAAAGTCGTATGATTTCTTAGATATAGAGAGGGCTTTATTGTTACTGTATATACTAACCCTTTGACGCAAGCTAATACAGTGGAACGTAAGTTAGATACGCAGACAAGATTGGACATAATAGACTCAAGTCAAGAACTTCCTAGCAAAAGGAAATGTAGCTTTTAATTAGCTAACATGCATTTCAGTGCGCAACGTATCTACTGGATTCGTACTCTCCCCGTGTTCGAACAGAACGCTGGCCTGTTGATGCCGCGCATATCAAGGTTGTCAAACATGCCTTGAGTGCCCTAGAAGTGCCTCAAATTAGTGCTAATGAATCCCTGTGGTGAGTTGGTGCGATCTAGTTTTAGTGAACACATTGCGGGCATTCAGTCTGCTGGTACATCCTGTTTAATGTTGGTAGCTGTGTGAGACCTTAGAAAATTTGAAGGCTAAGTAGCAACGATAGCCAATGCTCAGAAATGAAAAACGTGATGTGGTTCCGTATGGGCGTAAGGTGAGGCACAACGTAAGAAAACCTGACAGTAGCACGTACAAAGCAGCCATTGCCTTTTCAGGAAATTAATCGCAGCAATTTTTCTAGAAACTAAATGACAAAGCTTGAATAAAGGACGCGTCTGTCCTATTGCGCAGCAGGTAGGAAAAGTTTCCGGAAAAGCTGCTGAGATCGGCAGCATTACTAGACCGCGAGATGTCAGAATATTTATTTCTGCTTATATGCGTGGCTTGTATGGCATCCGTTCCCTAAATTTTATTTTTGATCTTTTTTCTTGCGAGTAGTTAGCGCCTGCCCCATTGCCTCTCTTCCACCATTGTTAGGAGTAGGCGCTTGTGGAATCCTGGATGTATGAGCCAGCTAGCCGAATAAAAGGTTGCCTTAGGTTGTGTTAAGGAATGCAAAATTATAGCCGCACAACCTGCAAAAGCTTCACTAAGAAATCATCGTTTCACGGCAGCATGTAGTTGGGGCATCAATCAGAAAACATTTGCAACTTATGGTAAGAAAGTGGTCGATATAAATGCTAAATGTACAGATAATAAAATCAACTGCTGCTTATACTTTTCTTGTCAAGGCAAAGTTCTTTCAGAATACCGAAACCAAAGTGCCCAAAATTTGAACAAGACAAAGTTACATCAGTTAAGCAGAATACTTTGACATCATAAAAAGAAATTTTCTCTGGCAGACTGTCAGAAATCCTATGCTGATTATAATTAGAGCATGCGGGAGATATACTCCAGTAAGCTGCAAGTCTAATGGCTCTCCGTCATTCAGTTCCTTTTTGACCACGCTTGAAAACTGATTCCTGAATATTTGCTACTGTGCATTGATAGCTTCCACGCTGTGACTTATTGATGGCAATTATTATTATTATTTGATATGATAACATGCATACACACAGAGAAAGTAATATAAGGAAGGAGCTGCCACAGAGATAAGTACAAAGTCTGCCTTCTCTTTCGAAAGGGTAGGATAGAAAAGGAAGTTGAAAATAAGGAGAAGGGAAGTAAAAGCACAAAGAAACAATAAGATGACCTGCCACATCGACGAAAATTAAGCAATGCATGCAGTGAGCAAGTAGAAACAGAACATACACGCAGGAGCAGAAAATCACCGTGAGAGAAAGCATCCAGAGCCGAATTTATCAAACTCTCCTGGATGATATTGGAAAGCTTGAACTGGGTACGTATTGCCTCTTGTCAAATACTGGCCAGTGCCTCATGCAAACCTGCCCTTGCCTGCATGACCCTCCTCTGACCCTTGGCAACCCTAATCACTTCCCGTATATTGGGAAACAATTACTCTAAGGCCTAAATTCGAAGCATCTTTGACTGGAACGTTCACATGCCGGAAAAACAAATGTCTCTTTCTAGGATACACAAAAGAAAGTAAGGAAAGCTCAGAGCGTTTGATGCCAACTTACTCAAAGAAGTTCATCGGCTTGTTTTTAGTAGCCGCGTCCATGACCCGTGATGTCATCCTTCCGGAAAGAGCTTTTACTTTATTCACAATCTGGAATTCGAAAATATGTCTTGAAACAATATTCATAATGAACGCAACATTGCGCTGTCTTTTTTAGAATAAACTTCTTTATTTTTTTTCTCTGTGCGATATTGTAGGTTGTTCTTCAACTGAGGCCTACAAAATATGATATTTCTTTTCGCGACAACCACTGCATAAAACGATAAATAAATTTACGCATGCTGTCCTGAAGCATGCCCTGCAAAACTAAATAATAATATAAACTGGGTGTTAGCAGCGTAAGTACAACAAAACATATGCGCAGCAATATATTTGTAGAAAGAACGCAAATACGCTTTCACAACAACCCATAATAGAAAGAACAAATCGGTATACGTGTAGACAACGCAATATCAGGCTTCTAGCTTGCTTTGCAATTTGCCCAGAATATAGTGAATGAAGTATCTAAGGACACGTCGGACGCACACGCGAAAATTTATTGAAGATTTTTTTAAGTAAGGATGGAAAACTATGCAAACTGGAACAGTTTCATCGTTTACAGCGCGGAAAGATGGTGGCAAGCGCTCGTGCCGTACCTTCTTCTGCTTGTCTCCGCCTTTTCCCGTCGTAAACAACCATTCCCGATAAAGAGACGGTGGATCCGTATGGAGAAACCTCCTCCGTGAAGCCGCACTCCAGGAGGCTTCACACTACCTTGAGATTGGTTAGAATACCAGTCTGAAGAAATCCAGCGCTGGTCCAGTCTACTTGTTTCGTGCTGTGTGAGTGTTTATTAAGCCTTCGCTGCAAGCATGAATGCGAGCTCCAGCAAGAAACTAGCCCAACTCACTGTTTTGACTTGTCAGGAATACGTACCGAAACTCTATGCTGATTATATGGTTCACTGGGCGTCGTTATATATAGGCGAACATCTTGCAGTCATCTCACACGTGCTAGGTGGCGTTGTGCACCCATTAGAAACCCACCATCCACCATTTGACCCCACCATCGTGAAGTCTTTTTTATTTGTATTTTCTTTTTTCTTTTCTAACCAAGGTAGGGCATTAAGCACTATAACAGTAAGGTCTTGGTGGCGCAACCCACCGCTCCGTCTCAAAGGGCACGCTCATAACATACATCCAACCAAAGAACCTATGTGCAGTCTATAGCTCATTCGATGGCAGGCAAGGCCAGCGTGGTATCTGTAATATAGCTAGCTTCACTAACAAAGGAAGCTTCTGTAAATTTCGGTGAGCTTTAAACATGCTATGGTTAAAAGGCTAGAATACAATGTACGTAAAGCATACTTAAGAACTGGCCTTTAGACGCACCGAAATCGTCTAAATTATGCAGCAGGTACATCAAAAGTTTGCATGCAATGTTTAATGTAGCACGTACAGCTGTACGGTGTTCGCGGTTGACCTTGCGCCAAAATGTGCACTTTCTACGACGACTACACGGGTTCGATACGAAGTCTTAACTTTAGTTCTGCTTCTTCCTTTTGTTTATTTCATAATTTTTTGTCGATGGCGCTGTTTATTTGAGGTGATTATAACCTTTTCTTGACATACATCTCACAATGACCACATGACAGCAAGCAGTGCGCCCTAACTACAACTCGACAGGCACATCTATTGGTCCATCGGGTAGTGCGTTGAATTATACATTTATTGCGCTGTTCTAACAGTACGTTTATTCCGCTGTTCTTGCTTATGCTAGTCTCTTACACGCGAAAAACATTGAAGAAGAACGGCAGATTGAACGAGTTGGTCGTTTTCCTTAATTTTTAACAACAGCGCTAGCGACACACGACACAGAAGAGAGGATAGGAAACACACAACGCTAAGCCTCTCCGGGTGACGGTGCACGCTACTACGGCGCCATCTCGTAACGGGTAGCCGCTGTGGAGCGCATCTCGTGTGGTACTCCGCTTTTCTCCTCACCCTTTGCCATGCTCTCCTCCTCTACTTTCCTCCTCATCCTTTCGCTGCACCCTCCTCTTCCACTCTCCTCCTCGCGCTCTCTTCGCTATGACCGTCGTTCATCCTCCGCTGCGCTACGCGTTCGCTCTCTTTTTACATCCTTCGATGGGCTCGTTCACCATGTGTGTCCAATAGCCTTTTCTGTGTCCTGCGTCGCTAGCGCTGTTTTTAAACATTATGCGAAAGCATTGCAGTTGTGGAGGCCGATGGCAGCACCGCTGTCATCGGCCTCCACATCCAGTACGGTCAGCAGCGCATCACCCAACGATTCCATAGAGATGGCTGTCGGCCAGTATAGAAAGGACGACCGCTTAAAATCATCTTGTTTTTGTCATATGTAAATTAGTGGTGAAAATGATTCTCGCACCCTCAGGCAAGGTACCACTGAGAAAGAAGAATCTGTATTTTGCTTCTATTAAAACGCGAACACAGTGTGCATAGTAATAGGCGATTCTACCGCAACGCTACTAGAGCGGGCAACTTTGAACCATTTTTGTGCCCGTAATATTACCATCGAATGCAACCATATGACGTATGTGCCGCATGATTTCTTACTATTTAGGTTTTCTCACGAAAAATTCTTTTGAAGTTTACGTAATCTATAATCTTCAAATCTATCACGTATTTAACACCTACCGCGACTTGTAAGCGTGCTTTTGTTAGAAAAGCGAACCCTCTGCCACGCTGGCACTGAATGCCTTCGAAGTGAGCTAATGCACGTCTATTCTCCGTCATGTTTGCGCATAAACCCAAATACAGCATTCACAACTTTAAATACGAAGCAGCATCAAACTATAAGTACGGAAGCTTTTCAACGTATGCAGAAGCATGACGTCACATAGGCGCCGTATACACGCGCTAGCTATTTGAAAAGGATTTTAGTGGTCTGCGTAGAGGTATGATAAAATCACTTGACCCTTCCGAAGAAGTTTCGATAAGGGACTGTTATGAGCGACAAGGCAGAGGCTACTGCAAGAGTCACTCAAGCCTGTACGCGAAGCAAAGTGAAGGTGATGAAGTACGGTCAGCGAAGCAAATAATTGCAAGTGAAGAGTTGAGTTTCGCTGCGCTGTGTTAGTTTAGATATCTATTAACTTCCGCATCGCATTTGTGACTTCGACATGTTCTTAATTGCAAAGTATACGAACAGTTGCGACACGGACGTATTTCCACCAATCACTGAAGCGGATAAGTAGCGCAATCTAATTGCGGTATTGGTTGACGTGCGAAAAGCACACGTTGTTACAGTACCGCATCGGGAGGCAGCGAATGGAACGCGTTTTAAAGCGCGGCTCTTAGGAGCCAGTTCCTGCGTTGATCGTAAACCTCGGCGTCGGGGGAACCAACAGAACGAACGAGCCCACTGAAGGATGAAAAAATACAGTGAACGCGCTGCGCAGCGGAGTATGAAAGACGGCGACAGCGAAGAGAGCTCGAGGAGTGCACAGCGGGAGCATGAGGAGAAAAGTGGAGGAGGAGAGTGGAGAAAAGGGAGTGCCGCTAAGTGCCGCGCGACACCCGCTCCACCGCGGCAACCCGCGAGGAGATGGCGCCATAGTAGCGTGAACCGTCACCCGGTGGCCGATGACGTCGCTATGAAGGCAGGCGGCGAGCGCGTGCAACCGTACCATAGATGAAAACAAAGCGCTGGAGTGGGCTTCGGACCCTCGGCGCATGCGCTACATCGCCTGCGTCGCCACCATCAGAGAATGCGCTCCTTGCGAGCCACGCGTTCCCGTGTTCACGCTTTCTTTCTGGTCAGTGAGCGGCGCAACCAGTGGAAGTGTTTCGTCTGCCGCCGCTGCTAAACGAGTTACCTGAGCAAAGGCTCAGCGCCACCGACGCCTCAATATATCGCGAATTCAAAACGCCTCAGAAGCTGCCGCTCAAATCTGGCATTATGTAGAGTTCCTTTTGGCAAACAGACATTCACAGATCGTGTACAGCAGGTTGCCATTATCGCTCAAGAGAAAAGTGTATAGCAGCTGTGTCTTACCAGTACTCACGTACGGGGCAGAAACCTGGAGGCTTACGAAAGGGGTTCTACTTAAATTGAGGACGACGCAACGAGCTATGGAAAGAAGAGTGATGGGTGTAACGTTAAGGCATAAGAAAAGAGCAGAATGGGTGAGGGAACAAACGCGAGGTAGTGACATCTTAGTTGAAATCAAGAAAAAGAAATGGGGGGGGGGGGGGCATGGGCAGGACATGTAATGAGAAGGGAAGATAACCGATGGTCATTAAGGGTTACGGATTGGATTCCAAGGGAAGGAAAGCGTAGCAGGGGGTGGAAGAAAGTTAGGTGGGCGGATGAGATTAAGAAGTTTGCAGGGACGACATGGCCACAATTAGTACATGACCGGGGTAGTTGGAGAAGTATGGGAGAGGCCTTTGCCCTGCAGTGGGCGTTACCAGGCTGATGATGATGATGATGATGATGAGATTTTTTTTTTAATGCGCGAATCTACGATGTAGGAGAGGGTGCGGCGTGCGGCACTTGTGGCAGGAGTGATGAACATGCCAATCAGCGCTGACTCGGACGCGCTCCAATGAGACACGCACAACAGGAACGCTGACGCAAGGGTTTGCGTATTTAGCAGTTCCGTGTTTTAATAACCGACGTATCTTAACGTGAAACATTCCGAACCCAACGAGAAACATCAGACGCACTTCCATAATAAAGACTGCCAAATTCGTCTTGCGTACCAGTAAACAAAGTTGGTGAGATACATCTGAAGTACCTTAAGCCGCAGCCAACCTAAGCTGAAACCTAAGGGCGAAGAAATATTTGTCTAATGCTCTATCATACGGATGATTGCAGTTTATACTTACCGTTTTTAACCTTGTTGCAGTGAGTGCCGGGGTGAAGATTGCTCGCGCCTTCTTCCACTCCTCACCTGACAGGTTCAAGATGGACTTCTTCCAAACGTCACTTCCTACAGTCTGAGATAACTGCAGCGAACAGGAGCCGCCACATGGTGTAAAATGAAAGACTTCCTTGTTTTTCCGTTTATAGCCGACAATATCGTCTTTTAAGCTTTTCGTTAATGTTCTCGACTTTACCGGGTTTCTTCTTTAGCTGCACCAAAGTTTTCAAAAATGCCTGTGGCAGGTAGCATAATTCTAACCCTTGACACGATGCAGCAGCGATTACTTCTACAAGAAGTCAGAATGCTTAACTCAATAATTAACATAAGAACTCTAATTAACTTATAAGATAATTACCTTATGGTGCATATTCCAATCTCTGAATTACACCCAGTGAGTTCACAAAGCGTACGGAACCAGTTGGAACGAGCTCTCAGGACTATACCTGTTCCGAGATATTAATTTTTAATGTCTGCCACGACATGCATTGGCGTTGTCGTTGATTTGTGCTTTAATTTATAAAACAGAGTTTTCATAAAGGAGTAAGTGGAAAAACAGTGAATTTTTATCAGAAATTTGACTGCGCATATCCTTAAACCGGTGTAACCATCAGAATTTTTTCCAAGTCGATATGCCCAGCAAACTCACTAGCTACAATTTGTGTATTGAAATTTGTGCAGTGAGATAATTCATGAAGTGCTAATTTGTGCACTTAAGTTGATTATTCAACTAGGCATTCAAATTTCTCGCTGAAACCGGTTGCTACGGCTACCGATATGTGGCATTTAGCGGATCCCTGTATGAATTTGCCATAATGTTCAGCCACATAGCCTGTTAGTGCAACAAACCAGGCTCTAGGTGGTCCGCTTCGATCCTAATTCGCCCCTGATACTTGCTGTCTTTCATGACAGGAAGCTATATATTGTAAAACTGACCATTCTCTGGTCTAATCTAACACCAAGAATAAAGTATAAGCCCTCTTTCGTCGTTATTAATGAGGTTGGTAGTTTGTTTTGACAGTGCTAGGCCTATAGGGAAGCCAACAAGGCCTGAAAGTGTGTCGATTTCCATCTAACAGGTGTCACAATATTACTGTGCAGCGTTGATTAACGCTAAATGGTGTGACACCATCTGTTATATCGAAGTCGACGCATTTTTCAGAATGATAGGCCTCCAAGATGGGGCGGTGACTGCGCGCGTCACCCCTCTATGTTTAGCAGCATGCCTATCAGCGTCAAAACAAGCAACCGATCTCAGTAATAACCCTAAAGGAGCGCGTATACTTTATCCAAGCCGCGAGATTAGACTAAGGCATGGACGCTTTTGCCATTCATTCCTTGCTGCCACGAAGGAGAGCAGTGTCGCGGGCGAATTAGGATCAAAGCTGCCAGAGTGGCAATGTAGGAGTGCAAGTAGGGTATACGGCGTATTCATCTTCATATAATATGAATTCGAGGCAGTGCGCTGATAGGGTGATCAGCTACACAGTTTATTGATTTATTGCAGTTTATTGCAGCAGGACTGATGTGGCGCCAGTGCTGCTGCCACTGCAGCATGTTCAGCACATGACGTCATAGCTGTGTGTAACGCTGGCTAACATTGTAAGGGTTGTTCTTGTAGACATGTGCAGATACCTAGGAAAGCTGACGGGAAGATGGCACTGCGGTAGCTTAATGCTAATACGCACCACGCGTAAAGCGGAATATGATGATAACAGAAAATAACAGAACGACCACGCGTGCTGAGCGGGCGTTCGACGGTACAACTCAGGTCCTCTCTCTTTAGTTTGAGCCTGGGTGACACTAGGGATAATATTCTTGTTTGTTGTTTTCAAGAGGGTCTTCAACGCCATTGCTCACATTCCTAAAAAAATCACAGTCCGCACGCACGCTCTGGCCTAGTGTGCGTTGGCCCGTTGCGGTCTTACTACGATACAGCACACTGCAGCGTCAGTGGGCAGCTTCTTCTGTGAACAACAAAATACTTAGTTTAGTACAACTACTAACTTGATTTGGCACCGTGGAAACTTGTTCGACCACATTCTTACAATACTTACCGATCTGTCTGAAAAGTTCTTGAATTTTGCGGTCAGGACCTCCCGCAAGATCTCTGGATCTCCAACCACTAGAGTAGGCACCGTGCCTTGATAGGAACTGCAAAAAAAAAAAAACCTTCCTTATTCTTACTCATGCACAGCATACTTTGCTAATGGTGAACGACATAAGCTTTTTCTACTCGATGAGAAGTCGAATGTACGCAGACCAGCCCGACAGTGTTTGCTTGTAATTTGTTAAGTGGCTCCTCCGACTTCACCAACTTTTATAACAACCTGCTCCGACGCTTTCTCAGCATCCACTAGCGTTTGCAAGAACTGAACTGCGGCTTTCCTGCCCTACAAGGCGGTCCGCATCGACATTGTATGGTTCATAGAAACTTCTCTATTCCACTTCCTGATGAAACTATTGTAATACAAGTGTTGGTGCCACAATAGTGTTGAGTTTTCACGAGATTTGCAACCAAAAACCCGCAAACTACACATGTAATGCAGCTAGTGAGGTAGACGGTCAACATGAAAATTACGACAGTATAGCCTAATTGCTTACAGAATCACAGGCGGTGTCTGGCTGTGTAGATACTTGATAAACGTCTATGAATATTTGCGAAGTTCTTTCATCGATTAAAATTTGTTTGTTTATTGTTTCGATCACACTTTTTTAATGAACATATCATCTGTACAAAATCTGGAGCCGAATTCACAAAGCTTTTCGTTCGTTAACTGGTCTTTGGCGGTGATCGGTCGCCTTCGCTAATAGTAAGTCCAGGATCAAGGTGGTGTGATATTCTATCTCATGAGCATTTCTAACGTAATAGCTTTTTTTGGATACGGACTCTGGGAGTGCAACACAGGGTGCCCCCACTTTGACGCTCTCCTGAGTTTGCCCGACGGTAGTCGGTGAACAAATCGCGCAACACGCGAAAGCCGCAGACAATGAAATGTCGAGATAAAGTCACGTGTGTCAGCATGAGAGCACCCTGCGTCCATCGCTTCGTCATTTCGAACACCGAAGACGCGGCAATGCTACGCGGCAGCTCCACTTATTGTTCTCAGCGCAATATCGGAATACCGTGACTGTCCCGCTATCTACCTACCTACATGCACGACACACTATCTATACTCACGGTGCCAGCCACTAGCCATGCCTTTCTGGGGCGCGTTTCGGGCACGTCTCCTCTTTCAGCCATTATGTCTCCATCCACCCTTCCCTCACGGTATAGTAGTACATGGCAAATTCTTTGAAAGCACATTCACTGGACATCTTGCACATTTCAAAGTGCTTGTAAACTGCCATAAAGTTTGTAATAAAAGTACACCAGAAAACATTTCTTCTATAACTTTCTTCCACAGGTAATGCACTGGGTGTAGAAATAATCAAATGAAAGAAAGCACCAACGGTCTGACCACGTGAATTCTTCCTTTTCCGTCGCCCATAAGGTAACGCCCAAGTGACGATAACTCGCGAATGAACCTAGACAAGCTAATAAAACTGCAGGCGTCTCGAGGGAAGAATTTATTGTCTTGATACCCTTCTCTCATTCATCTGAGTGCGTCGCCAGAGCTCGCGGAGATCTCGAACTTTGCCAAACTAGGGCCTTCCGCCATAGCACCCGTGGTCTCTAGTTTTCGCCCCACTTTTTTATGGCGCTCTAGTAAGTTGGTCTCATGACAGGAGATTCGCTTGTAATATTCCATTACACCTTAATAAGGGGCCACCAAAAATCAAGGGCTGGAGTAATAAAAAGATTTTTGTTCGTTAGTGCTGTTATGTCTATACTGACCAACTTCGCGAATAATGTGTCTGACATCACGATTATCTGGCCTCTTCTGTTACGAAAAGTTTTAACGTAAGAACTTATTTGTGAATATCCCCAATAAGGAAGGGGGTAGCGGGGAAGGGGCAGATGCGTTTTAAGAATGGATCCTTACCGCGGCAACCTAATCAAACAAAGCTCCCGGAAGCTATTTAGCACATTAACGACAATGTTCAAATCGACAACAAAGAGCATAATGTTTACTTACCCGTACACACGACCATACTTATTATAGGAACGGCGGATTACTTCGTTCACTGGCTGCAAGGAAGAAATGATACAAGGTGATGTTCCCACGCTAATGTGGATGCAGCCAAACATTTTGCAGGGTAAGGTTGTCGATTTATTCGCCATACCAGAATATAAACTCGGTGCTAGCCGCATGTAGCATGAAAAAAAGAGAAGTTTTGGGGTCGTTTTTGTTTCCTAGAGTGCATATGTAAATTTTTTGTACCTAAGAACCTATAATACCTTTTTTTTTTAGTTTCACCAACTGTGACTTTTTTACCCGACTTGTGTAGGGTCATCGGCTTGGTTGCTGTACCTGCGAGCTTTAAAGAGCTTTAACCCTTACTGCAGCTAATTGTCATAAACTTGATCGTAATTGGTATTTGCATAAGCTATAATAAATATTAATATTTGGCTAATTGGAATGACATTCAACGAAAGGCACATTTGTGATTTAAAAGCGAGCAAGCTGAATTCTTGGGTGCTGGGGTTTTTTGAAAACATTTTTATTCAAGTCAACTCTTGTCCTAATAAGTACCGATATGAAAGTCGCGTATAAAATTTTCAATGTACCGTCTTTGTTGGTCACTTGATTTTGAATTTCAAATATTGCGTTCTCTTAAAACGTTTTTTTTTAGTGAGAATTAGAATCATGTTATCGCTCAGAAGCTGTTCTGCGTCACTTGTTTACAGCCCGGCGTACAATATTCTCATTTTTTGATAACGTGTTCCTGGTACTCATACGAACTCGTAACTTTCTTTTTAAAGCTGGATGCGATACGGTAGCTCATACCTCGGAGTTCCAGAGCAGTTTAATGTTGTCTAAATTGAGTTTTGGGTAACATAAACAATTTTGGCGTAGGTTTCAGTGATAGAATATTCTAGACTTTTCCCAAAGATATAACCGAGCATCACTCCGTAAAATGACACCGCGTGAAAGGACACTGCCTTTGACATATCCTACCTTGGTGTAGATGTCGTAGGCGAAGCGCATGTACTGCCAGAAAGTGAGATATGCTACTCCTTTTCCATTCCAAAATGTGAACGTCCGTCGCCCCCACCTAAGAACGAGGCGAAAAATAAGAAAATGATGTTTACTTACGTGAGAGGCATGGCACGTGAAATATTCTTTCCGCCGTACACACCTTTACGTGGTACACCAGTAATGCTTCGTGGTGACGGACGGTAAAGCATTGCAGAAACAGGAGAGGTAAGTAACCAAATTTCTGTGACCAAACACGAAACCAATATTTTCTTAACACTGCCTGCATACTTCTGTCATTCATCCGCCATTATGGTTACAATCAAATTTGTTCACGCAGGTGTATTGACTGGCCAGAAATATTGAGTGGAAAGGCAGATACACTATAGTAGAATATTTGAACAGCTACTTGCGACGTCTGTGCCGCGTTGCTTGTATGGCGCAAGATAGTGTGAAATCTTTTTTCTTAAATGCTTTTCTTTTAATTGCATCTACAGCATCTGCTTCAGGTATTTGTCCATGCAAGGAACTGCCGGGAAAACACAAAGGTGTTCTGAAAGCTTCAGAATATTCTTTGTCAGCAGACGCCGGAACAATTTGTTATGAAAGCATGTGTATGTTTTTTTAGCCTAGAGGGGCGCAATGCGTATGAAATGTGACTCGCCATACGGGCCCTGCGAAGGATCATGTACAGTGAAGGTGATGCGAAACCACCATTAAAATGCTGAGGGGGGTGTACAATGCTTTACTGAGGGTTCGGATGCTTGTTTGAAATTGGCTCTGAAACGTATGTGTGTTGTAAGTGTGGTTTGAACGAAGGCATGTACTGTTAGATTGACTTTGCTGAAAGCTTGTAGCCTGCACCTTAAGGGAGCATGAGTCATTGCATTTTTTGCTTGCTTACGAGGGTGTTTCTCAGCAAAAATTTTTATTGAGTGTCCTGGGGATCTATGACCTCGGCTCAGGTCTCCCACGTCGGGATGTCCAGGCCATGCCTAGTTGTCGCTTCGCGGGCCTGATGGACGGCCCAGGTTTGGTCAGCGAGGGGTATGAGCCATTGCATGTTTGCTTGCTTACAGGGGGTATGAGCTATTGCTTACGATCACAGATCCTTGTTTTGAGCTATTTCTTTATTGAAACATACGCTCTTCTCTACGTTGTTTGCGTGATTCGAATGAATGTATACATCGTCAGCTTCACTTTACGCGGTGCTTGTAGCCTCTGTGTTCGGAGGGGAATCAGCCATTGCATTTTCGTTTGCTAAGGGTGGTAGGAGCCATTACTGACGATAATTTTTCTTCACGGATGGACACGAAAAATGCCTACCACCGAGAGGCTAACAGCTTTGCTGTAATATGCAAGTCACATTGCTTTTGTTTCTAATGTGTAAGATGAAGCGTCAATGCTACAATGCATTCTTATGTCGCTTATAAATGAAGAACATAGCGCAGGTAGCAAGGGGGCCGTAATAAAAATAAACCTGCGTGTTTGTGCCATGCGTGAGCTAATTCTACGTCGCAAAGAACACCATCAACGCCAAGCGATGCGACTTTTTCTCCCATAGAGAATGATTGACGTCAACGACTTGTTCGATACATTCATCAGCACCAGAGGACAGACATTTATTTCCATGCAGTTTCAGACAATTACATATGTAAGACATATGAAAAACGTTTGCTGCTCCGTAACCCACAAGGGCGTTGCAGAATCTGTCTATTGGGACGAAGCTTTCCCGAAAATCTAGGCAGACGTTTGTCAGCACTCTACGCATGCTGCGCTGCATGATGACAAATGGCCCCGGTTGCCTGCATTGATTCCTCGGAACTCCAACGTTAACATTTCGTTGTATGCCACTGTTCCCGGGCTACAACTGCAACACAATGCTTCGATGCAGTTACGTGGCAAGCTTCAACACAGCGGCACCTGATGACACTGTGAAGTTATATAACAGGCTGTAGACTGCAGCAGAAGTTGCTGAAGTAGTGATGGAGAAGGGGCCCATCAGAAGCACAGCTGCCTGTATCATAGCGAGCACTGTCTAAGCCGTCCTCTTCACCGTTGCGGGCGGAATCAACACCTAAAACCATTGTTACAGCGCTCTGAAACATTTTTATTCTTTTACGGCACAATCAAGGTGCTCCTTATCACAGCATGCGTTTTGAGGGGCCTCTTTGCCTCACATTCCTCAAGTGCTGTGTCGCACTAAGATGTCGACCCGGCGTATTCTTATACCACAGTCTAAAGTGCCTCCGTGCAAATTTAAACCTTTAAGCAACGAATTGTGCGCGGAAAAATGTACCCGATGTCATAATTTTTTTACGTAGTGATGATTCTTGATCTATCATTCTTATTCCGAAAATACCTTACTTGATTGGCTTCTGGTCATAATTATCACAAAAGTAAAAAAATAAACAGTAAAAGCTGTTTTTGATGGCACCTTTCATTCAATGCCGACCGTAACTCGTCTTTAGCAGCACAACGTCCGCCTGAACGAGCGTGACTCGTCATTACAGATATTGATACGACCTCCCATTACGAGAAAAGCTCGAGATCAGGTGTTAAAGGTTTCAACATTTCCATCACTTTCATTTCTTTTCCCTTTGAGCGAAGCTGTTATTGTTTGGTCGTTTCTCTGCTGTCCCACTGTGATGATTAGAATGGACTCTAACCAACTTTACGACGTCGTGATGCCGCAGGCACTCATTCAGCACGTGTCTAGCAATGTGGTGCGACAATCCTTGGGGACGCAACAGAATGAAGACGGCGCCGATTCTAATTTATTTTGATTCCGGGACTCGCAATGCGTTGCATGATTCAACGGCGACTGCATCATTCTGGCCGTCTGGCCTTGAATCGAAATCCCAATGACCTACTTGGCGCCTAGGTTACAGACAACGGTAGCCACTCTGGTGAACCATCAGCGTCTCTCGTTGCCTTGACCACAATTTTGAGCTTACCCGATGTACGCTGCGTGTCTAATACCACCTTACACATGGGCGAACTAAAGCCATTGGATGCAAATTCCTTTTTGTTCAGCTGAAGTATCCCTCATCGAAACGAGTTTCGCCGCAGGCAGATGGTACGCAGTGGAATATTTTATATGTTCTCAGCAAGCAACGCAGCAAAGTACATGTCTCTGCTTCTTCACTAATTCCCAGAGTGAGTTTAATTGAGAGCACGATATCCAGACTGCCCGCCAGAAAAACGTAAAAGATACGGCTTTCTCAGGCGGGTTCAAAAACAGTGTGTGACAGCCCGAAAAAATTCATAAAAGATGCCATTTGAGCCATTCAAGGTTTTGTTGTAGCGGAAAAGGGAGGCCGCTGGTACCATTCCAAATGAGGGAGGTTAAAATCGCCTCCTAGGCAATATAATCGGTATCAATTGTTTTCCATACCTACATCATCATCATCATCATCATCATCATCATCATCATCATCATCATCATCATCATCATCATCATCATCATCATCATCATCATCATCATCATCATCATCATCTTTTATGTCCACTGCAGGACGAAGGCCTCTCCCGGCGATTTCCAATTACCCCCGTCCTGCGCCAACCGATTGCAAATAACGCCCGCAAATTTCCTAATTTCATTGCCCCACCTAGTCTTCCGCTGTCCTCGACGGCGCTTCCCTTCTCTTGGTACCCATTCTGTAACCCTAATGGTGTAAAAACTATCTAACCTGCGCACTACATAACCTGCCCAGCGCCATTTTTTGTCCTAATGTCAACTAGAATATCGGCTTTACCCGTTTGCTTTCTAATTTAAACAGCTCTCCTTCGGCCTCTTAACGTTATACCTAGCATTCGTCGTTCCATCGCTCTTTCAGCGGTCCTTAACTTGTTCTCAAGCTTCTTCGTCAGTCTGCGATTCTCTGTCCCATATGTCAGCACCGATAAATTGCACTTATTGTACACCTTCCTTTTCAATGATAATGGTAAGCTTCCATTCAGGAGCTGACAATGTCTGCCGTATGCGATTCAACCCATTTTTATTCTTCTATCAATTTCCTTTCATGGTCAGGGTTACCTGAGATTAATTCCCCTACGTAAGCGTACTCCTTCAAAGACTAGAGGCTGACTGGTGATCCTGAGCTCTTGTTTCCTTGCCCGACTATTCATCATTATGTTTGTCTTCTGCATATTAATCTTCAACCCCACTCTTACACTCACTCTGTTAAAATCCTCAATTATTTGTTGCAACTCGTCTGCGGTTTTGCTGAATAGAAAAATATCACTGGCAAGCCGAAGGTTGGTGAGATATTCGCCGTCGATCCTTACCCTTAAGGCTTCCCAGTTTAATAACTTGAGCACTTGTTCCAAGCACGCAGTGAACAACATTGAAGAAATTGTGTCTCCTTGTCTGACCCCTTTTCTTATAAGTATCTTCCTGCTTTTATTGCTGAATTGAGGTCGTTGTGAAATCTCTGTAGTTATTTTCCAAGATATTTACGTAAGCGGTCTGTACTCCTTGAGTACGTAATGCCTCCCTGACTGCTGGTATCTATAATAAATGAAATGCCTTTTTGTAATCCGTCAAAGCCATACAGGGAAGCTGATTTTACTCTGCGGATTTCTCGATTACCTAAAAAATGACATGGATGTTATCCATTGTAGAGTATTCCTTCCCGAAGCCATCCTCTTCCCCTGGTTGGCTAAAGTCCAGTGTTGCCATTATTCTATTGCAAATAATCTTGGTGAATATTTTGTATAATACTGGGAGTAAGCTAATGGGCCTATATTTTCTCAATTGTTTAACGTCTCCCTTTTTGTGGAATAGTGTAATGTTTGCATTCTTCCACTTTCTTGGAACCCTTGCAGTTGATAGACATTTCGTAAAGAGAACTGCTAGTTTTATATTTATCAGCTCTAAAGAAAACGTCACTCAAACATGATGTCGATCGATAAGAAGAGCACACTATCCGATTTTTACTTCAATAAAAACTTACGCCAGGCACCACGGCGCCTCACATAACCTGTGTGCTATCTCGATTTCATCTGAAGCAATTTGATCGTCAAGGAGAAAACACACGCCCCCTCCGAGCGTATTTGCGAAATCATCTTCTACCTATGACTCTACACCGGATGACAGATGGTTACACCATGCCAATAGAACTGTAAAAGCCGCCTCTTTCATTTCTAATGCTTCGGCAATGAAAATTAAGAAAGGAAATGGCTTCCCAAGATGCATCGCTCTGCATTTTTCCTGCACTACTTTACTTGTGGAATCGTCATACATATATTTGACATCGTTGAAATTCAAGACATCATGTTAAAAATGAAATCGGTTGTGTCTCTGTGACCCCATGGCGAGATTCCAAAAAAAACTCTTTTTTTTTCGTCTAAGGTTTTCTGAACAGTCGTCTGACATAGTGATGCCTGATGGCCTCAGCTTTCCTGCATTGATCAGATCAGCCTGCCCTCGTTAAATGATGAAAATTTTGCTATTAGATCTTCGCTTTTACTGCTACGCTGAAATTTGCTAATCCGGAGAGCTCTTTCGACTGACTTGGGACAGCTGTCAAGTTCTACAGCACAAAGGTTCGACACCAGCTTTTCAGACACAGACCACGGTTTGTGAGTGTGAAAAGCTGTCATACAGTAAGTTCATATCTTCCTCGCGTATGAAGAGTCACCATTGAACATCAGGACACATGCATGAAAGCATTAGCTAACATAATGCACTTATGCTTGCGTGCGCGCATGTGCGCATGCGTGTCTGTTGTTGGGGGGAGGGGGGGTGATGTGTTTTACATAGCCAAATGCGCTATAGGTATTAGACTTACGTACGTACTTGTTGTCGTTGTTTACCGTTATGGCTGTGAGCAATTCTAGCATAAATCTGATTCACATGCAGTTACGCTTCGTATAAGATATCACATATTTTAATTTTAATTTTTGTTACTACTTCCTGTTACCACTCCCCTCTCTAATGTCAGTAGACCTGGGTAGCAGTCTTGGCATCCGAAAACTCATATATATTTCAGTATATATATATATATATATTTCAGTATATTGTTGCACCATTGCACGCGAGGTCGCGGATTCGAATCTAGAATATGGTGGCTGCCTTTTAATGGGGGGGGGGGGGGCGCAAACATGCAGAAACGATCGTGGTACCGTTCATGGAGTATATTATAAAGATCGTCAGGTGGTGAAAGTTAACCCATGGTCTTCCACTATATATGACGTGCCTCGTAATTAGATCACGGTTTTGAAAGGCAACACACCGCCAGTTTCTGCGGATCTTTAATTATCAGTGTTAACGTAGCCAGACACTAAAACATCAAGAGCACCGTGAGCCGGGGTCGTCCAGCTCTAAGAATAAATATTTCACTGTCACTGTCTTAAAAAGATGCCGAACCACTCAGATACGCAAGGGTCACTGGTGCTCTTATGCTGGCGATACAAGACACCAAGTATGGTGCCAATGATTATTTCAATAAATCCACGAGCAATTCAAACCGTCTGTTTAAATCACGCAAGATATAAACCTGCGGTAAGCGTTTATAAGGAAAGCAAGGGCAGTGTTCTTTTCACATTTCATCTTTCATTCTCTTCACAAATCGGGACTGGCTCTAATGCGCAGCGTCGTTACCACTGATATTTGCAGCTCGGGACGAAGGGCGGCTAGAAATTAATGGGAAATGAAATCTATCTTTACAAAATGCGGTGGGGCATTACGCTTTCAGATAACGAAGATAACAACGAAACTGTACGTACCAAGAGATAAGCGTCGATAAGAGCGCGAGAAGTGCGACGAGTGCGGAAAACATGGCATGGACCTCCAAAACCTTCTAATGCCGAAGAAGTTCTCGTTGGAAACACAACGGAGAAATTCGGATATACCAAATTTCTCCTTGCACGTACTCTCAGCCAACTGTCGTGCTCGCACGGACGCTGAAGTGATCAGACGTCGTTTAAGCTTCAATCTCTTGCGGCTCACGAGTGCTCTCTCTCCATGCCACAACTAAACATGGGGGCGTCGATGACAATATAAGAAGGATGCGAGAAAGGGCGGCGTTCGTATCGCCGTGGCAACAGATTGAAGGTTACGCTTCTCTCTCCATACAACGCTGGCGAGTCTGCTGCGCAATACGCCCTTCGCAGGCTGTTAGGAACGCCACGCCGCGCGAGACGGGAGAGCATAGAGAGATACAGCGACTGGGCATCTATATCTACTTCAATTTCATCACCACGTGGATCAATTTGATCGATAAGCCCAGGAAAGACAAAAAAAAAAAGGAGGAGAAACAAATCTGCTGATATACGTACTTCTGTGTATGATATATACATATAGGGGCGATCTCGCATCTATTGTGAACGAAATCGGCTTTCTATACACAAAGTAGCTCAGTTCTCGTGGGCAGACTTTATTTAATCCAGTACAACGTAGTGGCAAGATATTTCCCACATGTGTCACTACCAAAAGAATGTCAGCCTCAAACAAAGTCTTCAGAGAATTTGTCGAGCACTACAGCTCGGGGGATTGTTAGGTAAAGGAATAAAGGTCGCTATAATAAAAAAAAAATTAATTAATCAGGTGTTATCTACATCTGCGCCACATAATCAGAAATCAAAACATCATTCAAGCCACAGTAGATAGCGTGGTTCCTCTTGCGTTTTTCTAAAGATCTGGTATGCAATATAGCCTTGTTGATTCATAACCTAAATCGTCACGAATTCTCCATGAAGGTGCTAAAAGTGCGCCATATTTACCGTGCGCAATTTTTAAAGAACAGCTTGTATAGGACAAGCACACAGCGCTAAGCGCTAACAATTTGTGAAGCAGACATTTAATTTCTTTTCTGTATATTACGACAACAATTCCTTTCAATAAGCGCTTCATTTCTGACCTAGATTTATAAGCACGAGCATAGATTTTTTCTACCCAAATTGTTTAAATTTGTAATCAAACGTTTTTTTTATTATTTCTCCTTTCTTGAGACTGCAGATACGTGCTTCCGGGCATGCATATCGCATGTTGTGATTCTGGGCAAGAGCGCCGAGCGGATATTGCGAGAACTGCTCGAAGCTCCCTATATAAAGAAAGACAGCGCAAGCTCGCGTTTGCGGCGCGTGAGTCTCCTTGTATTCTACACAGATAGGTTCTTTTGACACACACTCCTCATGAGCATATCAAAGCAAAGAAAATCGCTTAAGGGTGTTTCGACGTGCGATGTATTGCAAACGCACAATCGGACATACATATATTCGCGTTTCTCGTGCTCTCCTTTTATTAAACTGAGGGAGAGTTGGTTCTGTATGTCGTCTCGTCCCTGAGGCGTTTTTTTTTTTCGCGGCATTAAAATGAATGTACAGTAAAGCGCTCCAATTTGCCTAGCAAGAACTTCTTTTCAGTAAACAAGGAGAAATCACGCTTTTTGTGCAAGGCACATTCGACATCATCCTGAAACGTTGTTCGCCGAGGGCTGACGGGTCACTGGCCGCAGAAGCAATGGACCGTCGAAAGAAGGAGACACTTGTGCAGGTTTCAACTTCAGCGGAATCTGTTGAGCAGAAGAAAGCACAATATTAAGTGTAGTCAACAGGCATTTAAAGGCGTTGTCTTTGACAAATATCAACGCTAGTTTTACACTGCGATTCATTAAGATTTAAAAGAGAACTAAAATAGCCTTAATGCTGCATGGAAGTGGTGTAACGTAGGGGGGATGAAGCTTATTAACAAAGAAACTCCATTCCTGCGCAGAAATTATAAAAAAAATCTTTGAATACGAATATTACACGCGGGGCACTCTATTAGTCGAAACCGACAGTATTATGGTTCTAGATATTACAATCGCAAGCCGACTAACCTGGTCCATGCACACTGATTCACTCGGTGCATCTGCGGCTCGCAAGCTCGGTCTTTTGAATCCCTATCTAAATAATCTTCTTAAGTTACTAGCCTCATATTATAATCAGGTCACTCTTAAATTATGCATGTGCGGTGTGGAACCCCTGCACAAAAGAAGATGTCGACAATCTTGAATAAAAAACCTAACTACTTTTATTTCTCTTTATATTCATCAGAAATAAGCGGCATTTTTACCGTGGCAACTTCATGCGAACTAATGGTAGGGTTACGATGAAAACACACAGAAATCTAATCAGACTAAAGTTTGTTTGCTAGTTATGATATCATGACCTTTGGCTAAATCCCTTATCTTATCTGTAACCGTTCTCAACTGGGAATACACGACGTTACAATTCGCACAGTTTAACCTACATCCGCAACCACGAATAAATTACAAGTATTCCTTCTTCACCAGAACAATAACAGACTAGAATCATTTTTCAAATGGCATATTTTTGTCCCACAATAGTAGTATAATATTTTCCATTGAAGTGACCGCTGGATATTCCCGCGCATTTATCGGCGTACCAGGTTACGTTGGTACTTTTTTTTCTTGTCCGTGATTGTTATTATGTGTTATAGTATTATGAACATTACCATGGACTAAATATTCCTTATCAGCATACATTGCTTCCACACCTGCTTTGGCTTTGCAAAAGTGGGCCCCAATATTTCACTGTACAGACGCATGAGGTTGCTTTTGCCGTTGGTGCCACCACCGTTGTGCTGTCTCGGTATCAAGTGGGCGGAAGGTTAGAAGGTCTCTAGTGACCTGAGAGACGTGCAATGCCTTAAACTGCGCAAATTTTATCAGAGTGTATTTCACGATGACTGATAAAAAAATTAAAGTGTAGCCTTTACATGCAAGAAACACGATGCGATTGTGAGGCACGCCGTACTGTGGGAGTCCGGATCAATTTTGACTACCTGGGGTTCTGCCTACAGGCATCTGCAAACATCACATGCAGGACTATCAGCCATTCCAATTAGTGCTGAGTAGACATTTGTGAAGGCAACTCCAAGCCACAACCGACACAGGACGGACGCTTCGCGTCGGTGCAGACTGGCCGGAGGTCTGAGTTGAAGTGACGGGTTTAGTCTGCGCAGTCTTGTGCGCCTTGTATGTACGGTATTCCACTCTGCTAAGGTGATCGTGCGAGCTAGACTGCGAAGTTGTCTCAAGGCGTCGGTCCTTGAGAGAGGAATAGGGACGCAGCGGTCTTATTGGTTTGACGTCCGAGCTGCCTTGTCTGCGTCAAGAGAACACTGACCACTTATTGTGCCATTGTACGCATTTTCAAGCACAAAGACAATCTTTGTCCAACACAATGAGGAAATTAGAGGATCGTCCTCTGAGTGAACAGACAGTACTAGAGCACCGTCCCCAGCCATCATCGGTCCAGAGGGCAGTGAAGGCACTTTCGTGTTTTCTCAGAACGTCTGGTTTGCGCGAGCAGCTTTAACTGAAGTACTGTCCGCACACGTATTTCCACCTTCTCTCTCCCTTCTCTCTCTTTCCCTAGCGCAGGATAGCCAACCATACTCTTAACTGGTTAACATCCCTGCCTTCCTATATTCCCTCTCTCTCTCTCTCTCTGGGGTTCTGTAGCGAGCACCTAAATGAAGGCACGCAAGCGTTACTGCATATTCGCCCCCGTGGAAATATGACCGACGCAACCGCGAACGACTCCACGACCTCAAGCTCAGAAGCAGAACGCCATAAGCACTGCGCTACCGCGGCGGTTGCGACTGTCGACGTTACTGCAACTAGCATTCAAGAATTGTAGCCTCACAAATTATCTCTAAAGACACCTTTATTTACGCGAGGATTTTGTGATTTCTATTGCTTCGGGTTCCTTAGCAACTGCACATATGAGGGGTTCGTTGTTCTACGTATATATAATTGATTTTCATTGTAAGCTAGGACCCCTTCCCACCACCATCACTGCTTAAAGGCCCTGCTCGACCTTTTGCGCTACTATCAGTGCATATCGTGCGGCATTTACTTCAGGTTATGCACCTGCGTACATGCCAGTGTTTTCTCCGTTATATTTCAGCCGTTCAGAAGTGCATATAATGATTTCAGGACTACAGGAGAAGTCAGATCTGCCGGCCCCTGCTTCAGAATCAACTGAGCTTACTCCTCTTGTATGAATAGTACAGCAACCACGTGCACATCTATAACGATGGATCGACTACGTCGTCCGGTTATGTGGTGGTGTGCTCTTTAAACCAACGCGAGGAATAACACTGTGGTTCAAGACATCTCATGTCACGACCTCAACGGCGGCAGAACTAACGGCTCTGCTTCGTGCGCTGGAATTCATTGATTCTGAAATAACTAGAAAATGGGCTGTGTTCCCTGTCTCAAAACCGCCATTACAGTGCGCGCAGTCAGTTCTCCGACGCGGATGTCATGACCAGCTGACATACGAAATCGTTAAACTTCACCATCACGTCCAGCAAAAAGGTTAAGAGGTTGCCCTTCATTGGGTACTTGGCCCTTCTGGAATCAGTGGCAATGATTCCACCTATAACGCTGCTCTCACATCACATCAAGAAGAGCATAGCGTTCCTATTCCGCTTGCGAGGAAAGCCGCCGCAAGGCAGCTTCGACATCTGGCACGCTGTCTCTCACTGACCGAGTGGAACTCGTCAAACTTAAGACTTACACAACTGCATCAATTAAACCCCTCACTGCAACTCCGACCTCCATACGGACTTCCTGGACGTGAAGCTACGTTTCTTTGTCGCCTTTGTTTAGGAGTTGCCTTCACAAAGGCATACTCTACATTAATTTGAGCGACCGATAGTGCAGCGTGCAAGGTCTGCGGTACCGAAGAAAATGTCAACCACCTGCTTTGCCAATGTACACGATATGCCCCAGAAACACAAGAACTTGCTCTCTGCAAAAACTGGACAATTGGCCGCTTTTCGTGCAGGTGCTGCTGGAACACCTCCCCCACCGCTCGTCGGTCCATAAAGCGGTGAAGGCAGTTTTGTGTTTCTTGAGAACAACGGGCTTGTGTGAAGGTCTGCGTCTATTAGTGCAATTACTATTAGACCACACGCGTCAGCAAACTCGAAACTAATTTCCTTCTTTCCTTCCCTCTTCCCTCTCCTTGTCATCTTTGTTTTCCCCTTTCCCATTCCCGCGGTGTAGCGTAGGCAACCGGACTTTATTCTGGCTAATCTCCTTGCCTTCTGCTTTTCTCTTTCGTTCCTTCCTTGTAACCAAGGCGAGTGCGAATTCACACTTTTATCAGTAAATTACTGCCTTGCGACGCAACTCTAGTTCAGAACGTCTCGTAGCGCTGATATGCACGATATAAGCTTGTAAATGTATGGGGGATTTCTATAGACGTGCCCATCCTGTACATCTTCTACGCAGTCTCTCTCTCTCTATCTCTCTCTATTTAATGGGTGCACAGCATCGAACTGTTGTGTCGGGGGTTCCAGGTTTAAAACCAACCGTTGAACATGTACTTTAATAATTTTCTTGTTTTTATTTCACGCGAGAAAGCGAGGTTTCAGGGGCTAGCTATATCAGCAGCAGCTTGCCAAAGTGGAGGCAAATAGCCTAAGAATGCTAACCGCATTAAAAGCGAATAATCTAAATCAACATGCACATCACGCCACTAAATCGACTATGCAGCAGAGCCCTAGAGCAACGTTCTGTTTTGCGCTGCTGGCATGAACGTTGTGCGCAAAAACGCTGGCTTTCCTGCTGCACAGCTGCGTGTATAACACCCCCGTGGCGCATACTGTGGTCAGAACGGATTGGGCAGCGCACTTCGAGCTACAAACGATGACGCTTTTCAAGCTGCCTTTTCTCGTTCACCGTTGAAGGGGAACCACGCGCCGATGGCGGCGCTCTTCATCACGCTAGCGTAGAGTTACTCTATAGGGCTCCTGGAGGGAGCCAGTCATATGCACTAACTCTACATTAGCGTAGGAAGCCTTCCACGCCTATACGCATTGCTTGAGCCTGTGTGCGGGGAGTAGGGGTAGGAGGGGGGGGGGCTAAAACCTGTGTACGCCAGCGTTGTGAGGCACCTAGTAGTTGTGAGGGCACTGTTTCTTTTTCGCAGCCGCAGGTTCCTCGTCGCACTAGGATGTCGCCCCGGTGCGTTCTTAAAACATTGTCTCAGGCGATTGAGTTCAAGGCTAAACTTTGCTATCTCTTTCAGTGCTTCGTATTTTTGGGCGAAATTGTGGTATTCTTATTCAGATAGCAACCATGCGGATGCTCGAGGCGCATTTGAGTCATCGGTGTATCCGCCGTCGTTTCCGCCGACCATGTCGTGAGTTTCCGCTTGATTGCACATGTAAAATAACAATGAAACAAAGTGAGCGCAGCATCAGTGACATTCCCAGTCACCTCGATGCCGTTCATGATTGCTGCCTTCTGCAGCAAGCATTTACGTTGTGCGCACGCGCACTATAAACACACTAGCGTTCCTGTTGAGCTGCTGTGTCCTGGGTCTGAGCGCTGCGGGCAGTAAACATCAAACTAACAGTAACGATTATTTCACAGGGCGCTGAATAACGTTAAACGGTTTCCCGTCGGTCTCATCTCATTCAACATCGTGGTGCGACGCCTGTGATGCCACTGTTGGTATTCCTTATTGGGCCAGTGTTGTGAGATGCCTGGTATCTTCCAATGTGCTGTTTTTCAGCGCAGCAGGAGTTTCCTTGCGTATTGCGTCGCGCTAAAATGTCGCACCCAAGTATAGGGAAATACACCTTCTAAGGATCTCAAACACGACTCTAAACTACGCAATCACTGTCAATGCTTCGCCCTTCGGGCTAAACTGCTAACTTTCTCAAAAATTATAGAGGCAGCAATGGAAATATTAACCTCCATGCCGATACGTCATCACGAGGTACGATGATTATTTTCGTCCGTCCGTCCGTCCGTCCGTCCGTCCGTCCGTCTGTCTGTCTGTCTGTCTGTCTGTCTGTCTGTCTGTCTGTGTCTGTGTCTGTCTGTCTGTCTGTCTGTCTGTCTGTCTGTCTGTCTGTCTGTCTGTCTGTCTGTCTGTCTGTCTGTCTGTCTGTCTGTCTGTCTGTCTGTCTGTCTGTCTGTCTGTCTGTCTGTCTGTCTGTCTGTCTGTCTGTCTGTCTGTCTGTCTGTCTGTCTGTCTGTCTGTCTGTCTGTCTGTCTGTCTGTCTGTCTGTCTGTCTGTCTGTCTGTCTGTCTGTAGACGTTTTCCGGCCACCTTGTGTCACTTGGTCAATGGCCTAGCGGATAGAGCATCACGCTGCTGTGATGCCAACCGCGTTAGAAACCAATTATTTGGCAAACTTGGGTCATGGGTTTTTTACTTCGTGAAAGAGGTTTAACGGCGTCATCCGTTGACCGATTTCACGCCTGGTTTGGTTACTTGGTGTAAGCCACTACTTATGTGCCATTCTTCAATAGCTAACCCCAACTTGGATCACTGCACATAGTTCGGCAGTGTAGAAGAATGCTCACTCACACGTACTCATCGTAATTTTTCCCAGGCCCCGCAATCAGTCACGTTCACGCTCACCTCCACTCTCACTGAAAATCGCTCACTCATGTCCACACTCACCTCCACTCACACTCACTGGCACTCACTCGCGCTCGCACTCACTTCCGCTAACACTTATACAGGCACTTACTCGCACTGAAATTCACAGACACTTACTAGCGCGCGCACTCGCCTCTTCTCCACTCGCTGGTACCTCACTCGCCCTCACCTGCACTCACACTCACTGGCACTCACTCGCACTCACCTCCACTCACATCATTGGCACTCACCTTCACTCACAATCACTAGCAACCAGCTCCCCTCACCTCCACTCACTTGCACTCGCACTCATTTCTACTCACCTCCACTCACACTCACTGCACTCACTTGCACAAACATTCACTCACAATCACTGGCACTCACCTCCACTCACCTCCACTCACACTCACTGTGACTCACTTGCACTCGCACTCGCTTCCACTCACCTCCACTCACACTCATTGCACTAACACTCACCTTCACTCACAATCACTGGCATTTACTCGCACTCAGCTCCACTCACACTCACTGTCACTCACTTGCACTCTCTTCCACTCACCTCCACTCACACTCATTGCACTCACTCTCACTCACCTCCACTCACAATCACTGGCACTCATTCGCACTCGCTTCCACTCACACTCACTGGCACTCACTCGTACTCGCACGCACGTATTTGAAGTGAGTGTGAGTGAGTGTGTGAGTGCTTGTGTGTGAGTGTGAGTGAGTGTGCCAACCTGTATTACCGGGTATGTGAAACTAGATTTGTGCAGCTCTTCAATGGAACCTCTTTCACGCGAACTTGATTGACTGTGCATGTTCAAATAAAGGTGATCCAATTTTCAACTATCCTGTTTGTGGCTAACAAGGGCCATTAGGCATGTGCCACGGGATAAGTGCCACTTTTCTATGATGAAATCACGTAAATTTAACCGATGGTGGGCAGAGTGGAACCTGCCTCGTAAATAGTCATCCTTGTCTGGATATATATTCACACAATCGTCGATCATCAATTTCGCTGCGGTGGCGCTAGATGGAGCAGCGTGTCTAGAGAAAATGGAGTTGCTGTATATGGCTCGGTGCAGGAGCTATATACAGTAACTCTAAAATAGAAGCCCGAGAAAGCCTCCTGGCTGAATAAACACCGTACATATAGGGCGTTTGGGCGGTTTCGACACCGTAGGTCCATAGATTCCTTCACTGCTAGTCGCAGCAACGTCGACATTCATGTTAGATTGGTTGTGCCAGATTTGTTAAGAATTACTCCATTTGACATGGGCATACCGCATCGCTGTTAGAGGAAGTATTTCACAGTTCTTTAAAACGATTAGCTCAGGCCAACGAGGCGACTTCTCTGTTTATATATCCATTAAACGGTGAATTACATTCGTTGGTAAGTTGCTAAAACACGTTAGATTTCTGATTCGAAATAAACCGTCCCAACTAAATGAGATATTGCCTCAGATTGTTATTTCAGGAATTGAAAAATTTTTTGGTAAGATATTGAAATCGTGAAACAGGAAAACACTTAGACATAGTTGAAATATAACAGAAAGAAACAAAATATACCGCCCTTACGTGATGTTCACTTCATAGAGCACCTAATGCAACCTGACTGTACATCTAGCAATGCCAATAAATATAGTCTATTTTATGAAAATAATGGTCGCAAAGCCTAAATTCTCCCCCTCTAAGCGCTATATTCCGCGTAATAAATAAATTTCAGATATTTTCTTTTCTTTCCGAGTTAGATATGTGCTCAGTGCCGAGGCAGTCTAAAATTTTGGCATTATTGCAAAAGCAATTATACGGACACTCCAGGCGCATTTCTTCCGTCGCTGTCGGCATCGCCGTGAGGTTCCGTAGCAAATCCGAGGACGATAAAATTGCCGCAACGCTCCGCGTGCTCTATGTGCGATTGAAATTGTGTGAGGATGAGGCGGCGATCGCCGCTCAATCTTGCGCACGCAAGCGAGGAAAGCGACGAGGAAGAGCGGCGTCTTGCGGCGTTCGCTAGGATGCGGGGGCAGCGTTCTACTCCGTGCCGCTGTATCTTGAAAGCCGTCTGCGACGGGAACACAGTCCGCCCTGGCGCTGTGTTTTCAAGGCTTAGTTCACGTCGATGCGAGACGCAGGAGGAAGGTCAATTTGCTCGCTGCTGCTGCTGCTGCGTTTCCTCAGTCCAGCGTTTTGACAGCGAGTTTCTGCGATCATCGAGTGAGTTGTGTTCATGTTTGCTTGCGCACGCGGCACACAAGGCTTGTTAATTTAGTTAGTAAGCGAATGTTTAGATGTTTATACGGCCAATAAAACTATTATTCTTAATTCGTATTTTAATTCGTATCTTATTCGTATTATTCTTAATTCGTAATTTGCTGTCGCAATCGATGCTTCGCCTTTCGAGCGAAACTGACTTTTCTTCCGCGACCTTAAACAAATCTGTGAGTCTATAAAGACCATCCGTCGGTTGACGGCATTCGCTGTTTTTATTTCAGTACAATAAGCATTATTCATATCGGTAGCGCTTTAATCTAGAAAGATAGCATCTTCTCTTTCATATGGCTGTCCAGATCAATATCGCCGATCCATGCCTAAATTTATTGGACGCAAATAAAAGCTAATGGTGCTTTCGAGGGCGTATGAGCCCGACTAGTCGTGTAATCCCCCACTTGAAAAAAAGAAGTTATCGATTTCTTCGAAACCATGAAATGTGATTCCAAAGAAAGCCTTCTCATATGGGCTATGCACATGACAGATTCAGAAAGGCAACAACGAATTTTCATCCTCCCTGCTTTTAAAGCTACACTCTAACGACGCCAAGGGCTATTTAACAAATAGGCTGGGGAAGCTTTGTAGATGAGGACGCAGTGAACTTTACGTCATTATAACATTATTCGGTGAGTGCTCAAAGTAGTTTTGTATAGGTTCTGAAGTTAGCCCTGTATGTCATTCTTTTGTCTGCCAAGTAGCCGGCGTAGCGGCATCCTGATGTTTTATTCGTTACCCACAATAAAAACTTGGCATAGCGGATTGTATTGCAGCATATCTTCACGGATGTCTGCATTAGAGCTAATTGGTAAAATGTACTTTAACACTTGCCATTGTTTCAGAGCACGTCTCAAACCTAACGTGCTGAAGCAGAGAAGCGAGAGTTGTCTTGGCTTGGATCATAGCGAGACGCATGCCGACACAGTTGCGTGGACCCGCTCCGAAAGGCAGGTATGTGAACGGCCTTATGGCATCCTTGTTCTCCGGCATGAACCTGTTGGCCAGTGTGAAGTATAAGATGTCATTCGTGAGCACTTTCAGCTAGGTACACCATAAACAAGGACTGTGCGTGGTGCAAAAGCGTAATTTGCAACAATGGAGCCACCAACTAAATGCGCGTGAAGCGCGAAACATAAAGAAACTAAACGAAATCTAGTTTTGTTCCACCTTTGCTGGACAGGCATCCAGGTGTGAAAAGGAGAGAGCAATGAACAAATACAAGCCGTGCACCACCTACCATATTAAGTACAGTGAGAACGCGCATTCTCTTTTAAAGTGCACTTACCACCGCTACTTGCGCGAAGCTGTTGACTTTCACAGCTGAGCTACTCACTGTGACACACCTCACTATTCAAGTTGCAAAATTTATCGGGTCTGCGACGCTCCAAGCAAGACAGCGTAGGTCACGAGTTAACATAGCGTGCTTGCCCGCTGGCTGGCTTGGAGAACACTGTTGGTGGGAGGCCTGAGTGTTTTTATTCTAACTTGTTTAAGCCGCAATGATGAGACCTCAACACAGTCATCAACGTAAGATGTAAACGAGAGAACTTTCCGCCCATATTTTACTTTTGTATGCTTCAACCGAGGCGCCGTGACGACAGGATGCGGTAAACAAAATTGCGAAAAGCAAGGAATTAGCACGCATGTTGTTGGATTGATAACATAATGACCGCTTACCTGTCTGGATTGAAATTCTCCGGTTCAGGAAAGTATTCCGGATCGTGGTGGATTCCAGCCAAGGGAATGTCGACGCTCATCCCTGGCTTGAAGTGGATGCCAGCCACTGTTGTTTCTTCGGTGCAAAGACGCATGGTTCTGTGGTATGAAGTTCAGATTTGAAATTGCGGCAATTCTGCGCTACGAACATATTCACATTTGAGAAATATTTGTATTAGACCACCTGATGACATTGCTTGTTCAAGAGTGCTGCCTGACAGTAACATTTCACTAACTGAGCATTCTAACTCGACAAATCCATTGCGCTGCCTTGAATTCTCATCCGATTCGTGCATAGCGAACTGTCTTGTTTCCTATTTTAACTTTATGTGTGAGAAAATTATAAATGTTCGTGGCTGATGGTACTTAATTTGTCATAGTACTTATGATTAGTGTCACATATAAGCTTTGCTCCTCATAACAAAAAGAAGATGAAAACAAAGAAAATAATACCTTAGACAAGGCATTGTACTCTTTGCAGGTTATTTTATAAAATGTGCATTATGAGTAAAACATGACTGAACAATCTGAACCCGTACTGCTCTCACACCATGGACGCCCACGCAATAATGAAACATATTAATCATCCACGTATCAGCAGTCATGACAACAATGTTATGCGATGACTCCTTTGATCAATCGTTGCATTGGTCAGGTTATTCCCGTTATATTTAAAGTTGTGCCCTGATCGTTCACATTTATGCAGCTTCGTAAACACCCACGTTTCAAAAGATATTCTGTTTGGTACAGCGCCCAGAGCCCCGCCTACATATTCGCACACGCGACCGCATAGGACCCTAACCTTGGCTACATGTGGTCTTACTCTTTTGCTTTGGGCTGTGAACGAGTGAATGCTAATGAAAGAGATACTGAAACACATTTTCATCACGCTCACATAGAGCCGGGAGTGCAAAGTCTCAACGCCTCCTTGAAGCAAGCTTCGAGATAAGGCATCTCTTGCAGAGAATCGTAGGTGACTTCTCCCTGAAAAAAAATGAAACGAAAATAGACATAAAACCTCATTTGCTTTTTGACTTCCATATTCGGTAAGTTAAATAGACTCATAGCATACGCTACGCGTTCTCTTGATTGGCTGCGTTTCCTAAATTGCATGAGCCCATTAGACGGCGTCCTGCAATCTGAATCCAAACAAATTGACTGACGTTTAAGTCCACTTCCTGAAAGAAAACAAACAAGCGCATGGGGATGAAAAGATCACACTCCTAGACTTTTGTGCTTCAAAAACGCAAGAAGACCATGGTGGCCTCAATACTCCAGTGACAAGGTATAGCTGGAGTAGCTGGGGCTGTCGGGTGAGCTTCAACGTGGCCGACGCGCGAAAAGCTCTGCTCCTATTTTTCGTCAACAGCACCGCACAGTGCCGGTAAAGCGTGCCAGCATTACTCGCATGGATATGGCCTAGCGAAAGCAGGTGCCCGTCAAGTGCACGGCTGTCTGCGCATGCGTAACGGCTGCTATGCAACTATAGCGCCCTCGGTGCAGTTACGGCCGGTTGTGTTGTGCAGCCGTAGAGCATAAAATTTTCGCCGAACTTCGGAGCGTCCACAGGACATAGCTACCTTCGGTAGGCGTACTTCATTGTTCTCAGAACGATGAAGCATAACTAGACCTTGAGAGACTGAGGATAAATATGTTTACTACAAAGAAGAATGGCAAGCAGATGAGAAAGAACAGAAGGACACGAAGGTTAGTCAGTGCAAGAACCACTGTTTACGCTGGTACTGGAAGATAATGGTAATAAAAGAAACTAAATATAATAGGAAGAAAACCCGTTCAGAATAAACATAGGTAAAGTGAAAGATTCCAATAAACGCTATACTGTGCTCTCTCATTCACAAAGTCCTCATGTCTTCGAGGAGAGGAGCAACTGGTTTAACGCTTTCTGTGTTGAGGATGTTCTGCACCAGTGTCCCAGGATTTTGTTACCTGCCAAGGGTCTATCGTCCAGTCTATCCAGCGTATTTGAGGGCGCTTTTCTGGACAAATTATGGCGATCGCATTCACACAGAAAATGTCTGATGGTCTCCTCGCAGCAGCAGATGTCTCATCCTTGACCGGGCCGCTCCACAGCGGAATACGTTGGAATTCATGAGCGCCACGCCGAGCCGCAGGCGACACAGGGGTGTTGCTTCAGCTCGTGGTATTTCGGCGCAAAATGAGCTGCATATGGGGATCGAAGCTATGCAGACGAGTGCTCGTAAATTCGTGCGAGATTCAGTGTCCGAAGGCAAAAGTGTGGGGCAGGAACAGCCTACTTAAAGGCCGTACTTATGACACCCTACTTATGTCCAAAATTAGGGTTGCCCGCCAAAACCGAATTCTTGCAGCTACATTCATTCCAGCCTGTGGCATTCGTGTACAATCGACATCATCGTGGGCAGTTCGGGGTGTCTCACTCGCACAGCCATTACCAGAGATGCAACAGTGTTACGACATGCAATAATCTACACAGCATCCCCACAATATGTACGCTGCCCCTTCAAGATGTTCATCCACTAATAGATATAAATGTTTCACTCATCAGCTGAATGCATGTAAAGCAGGTCGATCTGAACAACTAGTTTACTAGTTTTGTGGCGAAACGGTGACATATCACACTCAATCAGGCTAAAAAGAGACGGCGCACAATAGCAGGGCGGTGGGAGTTGGGGAATGGTGACGCACTACTATTTCAACAAGGATTTATTGCGAGCCAAATGAGCTAGCTTTTGAGGAATGTGGTTGATAAAACAGCCAGGCACAATGACAAATGACAATTCAACTCTTCAAGGCTGCCAATATAGGTGTCGCCTATGTATGTCGAAAGTCAAAAATGAAATATTTAATTCAGGGGGTACCCGCTTCGTTTACGTTAAAGTAACGGAACTTCCGTTTACAGCTTTCAAGAATTCTCACCCGCTCAGCGCAGCTGTTTCCTTTACATACGTGATATACACAAGACAGATTTTTAAAAAATTCATCCCATACCTCAGAGAGTGCCTTGTCTACTTCCGCAATGACTTTGTCTTGACATTCTGGATTGAGGGCGAGGTAGTAAGTGGTAATACTAAGCGCCGTCGAGACTGTCTCCACACCGGCAACGAAGAATACTAATCCCTGGGCAGTTATTTCTTCCAGTGACATCTCTGAAAAATGTGCTTACAAATTTACAAATCAGTCGTTTTTTTTTCATTCATATCACTTACGGGCGGAAAATATTTAGATTATTTGTGCGAAAGTTCACGGTTTACTTAATATGAACACATGCAGCTATGTACGCGTGAAATTCAGCGCTAAGAAAATAAGAAGCAATATGGAATGACGAAGAAAACGAATAACTTGAGTTTGAGGTTCAGAGGAAGCTATATAATGTTTGAAGCGACAAGGCTTGATGACGTATAGGGATGACGCTTTTAGGAAAGGCGATAATCCCAGGTAGTTTTCCTTAACGCTAACAGTGAGAGGTGAGCATGAAAACAGGACATACGGTGTAGCCGTATGCATTTTTTTTTCATTTCATCATTATCATGCTAGTATTGTAACAATTCGAGGGTCCAAAAAGCCTGACCGCTAGTTTCCATTATGCCGAAACATGGAAGTAAAATGTAGCATAATCAGAACACATGATATGACTAACGGCAAGTAATTTCTGCAACGAATTTACTTTGACAAGTCCATTCTGTACTTATATATTCAATTTTTCTAAAGAGAACTTGATTTCAGAAAATTTTCCTCAAGGACCTTTGCTTACAAAACCCTGCAAACCTCTGTGTTCAGCTATGTTTTATTTAAATGGTTACTCACAAAGTTAGCTTGCAGGCATTGCCAGCTCATTGACGGCCTATTACTTTAAGGTTTGCTTTCATTATCAACGTTATTTATTAACTTTGTGCGTGAGCAGTGTGTCACTTGAGCAACAGAAGCCTTATATCAGCGTGTATAATTACATAGGTCAAAAGAGAAGACCGAGCCTACTCTTTCGTACCTGCATTCTGACTGCACGTTTCACTTCAATTGGAACCGAATAGCCGAAGAAAATTTTTTTGTCGGTGTACTATTCATCGTGACCTTTTTTTATATATATGTTGAAAAGTGTGGCAATTGTCATCGACGTCGTTTGTGCCTCTGCTCTTACCTGCCCTGTAAATTTACATAAGGCTTAGTGGTGGGTAGAAAACTGTGTAGGAAGACATTTGAAATAACGAAGAAGCCCGGTCTAGTCGGAGACATATATCGGTCTTAAAGAAATTCGGGCGCAAGGACAAGGAAAAGAAAGTGTGGCTAAGACTCCTCCTACATATTGTCTTACGTCCCAAGCATCAAGATTACCTGTCGACATTTAGAAGAAACGAAATTTGCATATGCGATTAGGAAGAATCGCTTGCAACCTGTCTAGCCGTGTGTCCTTTCTCTTAGGCATTTCGCGGCGCATTTAAAAGGTTATCAGTTAACAGTAACAGTTAACATAGACAATACAGAACCCTTTTTCCAAAGCCCTGCAAACTTTACGTACTCAGGTTCACTACATTACAAAAGAGTGACGACAATAAACTTTGCCACCTTCTAGAGCGTTAGGTAGCAGCATAAAGCACAATCATTGCAAAGCATTACAAAACACCTGTAGATAGCTGTAACGCGGCTTTCAGGAGACCGGAAGCCCTTAAACAAAAAAAAAAAAGCTGCACGCTCTTGAAAGGGAAGGATTTTATTAGCCCTTGAAATCATTTGCTTCGGAACATTACGACAAAACGAGAACACTTACTGTTTGCTGTAGCATTCTCGGGCTTTTTCTGTGAATTATCTTCCCAGCTGTACTCAGCGTCCATAAAGATTTGAAGGAAGTCGTCTTCTACCTGCAATCAAAGAAGCAAAAAAACTAGAGGCAGCAAGCTTGTGCCTTCATTTCATCTCGACAGTGTAACTGAATGTGTGTACATGAAACCAATTTTGTTGTGCAACTAAAGTGATTGTGCAAAGTTTCCGTGCTCTTCGTTTTCGTTCCAAAAACAGGGCAAAACAAACTATTCATTTCGTATAGTCTGGGAAAATTGTTGTTCGCGCCAGAGTCTCTTATATTGTTGGAGTCTCTTAATCCGCTGAAGCCGCCCGTGCGAGTTTCTTAACATTCGGTGTGCGTGTACCGAAGGCCTTAATACAGGTGTGCGAGGCTTGTCTCGAGCTTGGCTTGGCCTAAAAGATGGCCATGTCTGAGCAGATAAAGTTTTGCAGATATTTATTCAGCCGTACTTCCATTCTTTCAACCTTGTTTTATAAGGTCAATCCTTCACCTTTCTGTTAAGGTTAATCACATAAATTTCAACGAGTGAGCGCGGAAAACAAACACAGCCCGTTGAAAACGACTCACAGTGACAGCTGATTTTTACATCTGTCCTCCAGCTGTCGTGGCGGGCCGGTTCTTTTTACATTTGGCATTTTTTTGCAATTCATGATCCAAATATAGAGCAGTGTCGCGAAGCTGGAACTGACGCCACTAATTTACGTGCAACGTGAACACAGCTCAGGTTTGACTGCAGCGTCGGCATTGAACGGTGTCAAATGGCGCAAACACGTCATGCCAGAAATACGTCAAAGAAAGTCGAATTTTTACTTGTGGCTGCAAATAAATATATAGCTGAAATGTTGGTAATGCGAATTACGAGTAGGGGCATCAATTACCACGTTCAAAAAGCTTTGAAGAAACTTTCAATATACGATTCCCATGTAATTTTCAAATTACTGAAACATGAATGGCGGGTTCTATCGTAACTTGCACCACCTTGTGCGGACTTCGTTGAAACCTCCACGTAGCCGCGAGTACGCTTCATGTGTCACGTATACTGATAATTCGACTTAAGTGTGAGCTTTATGCTAGAATAGTGGCTGGCGTTTATATGTCGGGCGAAAGGGCGCTAACGTTCATAAATTATAAACATCCCCATCCAACTGTTCATCACTTCACCTTGTTCTTTGACTTCCGATCTTCAATCAAGAGCGAGACGAACGCCTTGAACAAATCGGTGGATGACTTCGGAGGGTAATCAGGTTTCAGAATCTTGCACAAACTTGGCATGAGAACTGGAAGAATTGGGGGACAAATTGTGAACTTTCTCATCCCGTTCATCGACAGCGCAAAAAAAAAGCAGATTAAATCATGGATGCTCGAGTACTTTTGTGTTGCAAAATTCTGCCTGGCGGCTATTCAGAGAGCGCACATATTCCACGTCAGCAAACTATTTACGCAAACGCGCGAAAGTTATAGCTGTCTTAAAGAAAACGTAATTTTTTTCCAGCTTTCATGTCGGAAGAAATATATAACCTTGAAAGCCGGCTTTCAAGGTTATAAATGCGCCTACATGTAACTCAAGGAGAGCTTGAAAGTTTAGCAGAATACGAAGTCTTTTTACCTTCATAACGTCATAAGACTTCTTGCTTGAATATCTTGATTCGTATTTGCAGAACTCCGGTTTCATTTAGCGCGAGAAATATGCTCCCGGCTTGAAAACTAGAACAAAATTTTGCCAGTGCAACCAACTTCTTAGTTCTCAGATGATTTATGTATGACGACATTGCTGCTTCCCGTTACCTCAATTCTTCGGTAGGTGACATAGATATATGCATGAATGATTCATTGAAGAAGTCTGCATAATGATATTTATCTATTACAGTGGCGTGACAAAATTTCTGCTAGTCACCAACACATACGTTAGTACCATGTTGCCACGTTCTTGTGACGGTGAATACCGCAGTGGCACAACTGGAATTCACGAAACTAACTGCGTATTTGGCGAACTTGCACCCACAAAACAAATAACACTAAGAGCCCAGCGAAGCGACAAGCACAATCACTAATCCCCAAATTCTGGTTGGAGGGCCGAGTGCATCGGTTATTTGAACATGACTTGTTAAATAGCCTAGCGGAATCTCTGGTGCTGGGTTGTGTTCTAGAATGTTCATCTGTATTCGCGTCGTGCGTACAATACGATAACGCAAGGTTCGGCGAAACATATGCAAGAAATATAATTGTCGACAGCATTCGAGGGTGCTCAGATACAGGGATACGTGCCTTGCGCTGTGCGACAACATTGTAATATTTGTTAGCTTCTGATAAATGGCCGCCGAAAACACATGAACGATGCACACGTGTCATTATTGCTCCAATGCACAAAGAAAGTACTGGGGAAAAAGCTTGAGGAATATGTTTTCTACTTCGCTAGATCCTTACTGTATAGCTAAAGTTAATAGTGACATGTGCTAATGCAATGATATGTGCCTCTCGTTTCCTCTAAGCAGAAAATACACATTACTCACACAACATCAGTGCTCTCCAGCCACCCTCATTCATATAAATACCCTCTAGACATTTTAAGATAGGATGGTTGGTGTCATTCTCGCTGTTGATATCAATACTGTAGCTCAAAGCAGCCGTGATGTCGAGTGCCGTGTGTGTGGCGAGCCTGCAAGAAAAAAAAACACTTTTTTTTCACATCGTTCTAACATGAAAGTTAAGCCTATGCATGCACGAAAGATTAAAATGCGAATCACTGGGGTAAGTATGCATTCGTATGCACCACTATGTGTATTTGAATGCAAAGTAAGCACGCTACATGGCGTTCCTGTGACGTTGTGTGAGTTGTCGCGTGCTAGGCGACAGCTGCGATAGACACCGGACACCGGCGGCGTCGGCGGACACCATCGCCAACCGAAACGGCTTTTAGAATGAGCTTATACCAGCGTACGCTGTAAGAAAAAGCTTACACTCTTGCTGGGTGACAAGTTGTACCTTGTCACCCAGCAGTGCCCGACACGTGTCTTGTTTTTTCTTCCTTTCTTAAAAACTCCACTTGCTGCTTTCCTGTCAAGAATACTATGTCACGTTGATGATGCTTATATAATTCATGATCTGTAAAAATTCGGCAGGGACACTTAAGAGGAAGCTTTAGCTCGGGCCCAACTGTGACGCGGCCTATTCAAATACATGTAAAACGCTAAAATGTTTTCCCGAGATAACCGCTTGACCGATTTTAATGAAATTTGTCGCATTTGAGAGACAAAGTTAAATTCTAGTGACTGTTGGAAGCGGAATTTCAATTTAGGTCCTGAGTTAAGTTAAAAAGATTTTCAGAAATTCAAAAGTTTGAAAAAAATAGAAGCACGAAGTTAACAAATTCATAGATCCGCATCGAGAACAGATATCGCGGTTCTGTAAATGGCATCCATTATATAATTGAAAGCGAACAAATTCGATGTGTCATTTTACACCTTACATGAATTTGTTGCGTTGTTTACAAGGGTTCTGCAAAAGCTGTGTTTCTATATTACTAAATATTTTTAATTCATGTGGGGCATATCAATTTTGTCCGCTTTAGATGCACTATTAGGTGCAATTCACAGAATTGTGATATCATTTTTCGTTGCTGAGTTACAAAGCTGTAAACTGGATAGTTTCGTTTTCTGAAAGTTTGCGATTTTTGCCAATTTTTGATAAAAGATTGACGACCTAAACCAAAAATTCGAAACAAGCAGTCACTAGATTTTAAGTTTTCCTTTTGAATGCAACAAACTTCGTGAAATTTGGTGCCGTGGTTGTTGAGAAAAACGAATTCTCCTTTTGCATGTATTTAGATAGGAGTACCCGAGCTAAGGCTTCCTCTTAAGACTGCTTACGTGTGGAAACGCGGAAGCATTATAGTGGCTTTGGTGAAATGTCTTTTTCCTACGCTTTCCGTGCGCGCGAAAGCTCTCGCCTGCGTTTTAACTCTGCCTCGGTAAGGCCATATGAAAACGCGCCAAGCGTCTCAATGCGCTCGCGTGCCCGCGAGGAGTTCATAACTCAAAAGACCGCTCAGCGGCATTCAATTGGGAATTTACGCTTTTTTTACTTTATAAACTCAATTTATACAGCGCCACCTCCTACCCACCTCCTACCCGTCACTTGCCCAACGACTCACACACTAGGCCACACGTTTAATCAGCCAGGTGGCTACGACGTACACAATGACGCACGCCCTAGCCACGCATTTAGTCAACCACAACCGTAGAGCCGCCGTGGCATTTGCAGAATGGGACGCTCGCACACTCGAGGCATAAAACCTCCTTACCAGGAGACGTCTACAAAATGAAGAAGGAATCGCAGCTGAGAATAACGCACCCACTGAAGTCCACGGGCTTATTCTGAGCTGCCGCATCCTTGACTCGTGACGTCATCTTTCTAAGAACGCTTTTCGCCTTCTTCAAGATCTGAAATTCATAAAACTACTGTCAAAACAGTGTTGAAAAAGGAAAGGCACATAACGCTGTATTTCACAGCAAAGCTTTTAGTGTGACTAGAAGTGCTCAAAAACATTTTGTGCCTGCCCACTCGAGGTCCTGAAACAACAATGTCACTCACTGACATCACATCCAAATCAAATGCGGAATATGTTAGGTGTGATATGCTAGTATATTTTGACATGTGTGGGTTCATTAGGGCACGGGGCTAAATAAATATTGCTAAGCTCTCGTTTTGTGCCTGTTTCGAGGTTTTATATGAAACGCTATGTTTCCCCGCCTACCGGGGTGAACGAAAGGTAGGAAGCGATTCTATATGTAGTTGGAAAGATTGGTTGCGCTTTCTAGACGATCACAAGGAAGAAGACAGGACAGGCGCAATCCTGTCAATCCCGTCATTCTATATGTGTAGGGGAACACGGGTCTTAAGCAACTGCTTTAAAGCCATATACGCCAACAAATGCGAAATGGTCCCACGCTGACGCACCGTTTTTGGTGGCATAGAACGCGAGAGCACACTGGCTCGTAAATACCAAGCGGGGCAGTGTCAAAACAAAGTGATAAGATAGCAACGCAAATAGACTGTGTTATTTACGGGTGCAAACAAGTACTTTGAGAAACACTTCGTACACTGTAGTGCGCGCTCGGTTCGGTGACTAGCGTGAACGATAGACGTTTCAAAAAGGCGTCTCCGTGGTCTTGGGGTGCCACACGTGCCCGTTGAGTGAGGTTTTTTGCAATGAAAATATTTCAGCTTCCTCGCATACTTGATTAGCATATACATGGTTTCCAAATACACGTCCGAGCGATGGCTTCTTGCGGCTAACAGAAAGCGAGCTCGAATCTCGTCATGCTTTTGCTGGCGGCAAATGCCGGATGCAGTTTGACGGACCAGAAACACGCCATAAACGCCATATTTTTTTACACCCACCTGTTGTCTCTAAACAGCAAAAGCGTTCGCCCCAAAACCCCAACAGAAGCTTCATTTCCACCATTTCCACTTCAATCAACCACCACTTAGCAGCTGTAGTAATATGACATTTGCTTGAGCCGACATATTACTAGGAAAAGTGCAAAAAATTGTACCACGCGCCAGCAAAGACAGAGCAAATCCAAATATGTCTGCGTTCTATAGCCACGCAGTCTTGCGTTGCTTCTGGGATTATGCAGAACATACTAAAATGCAAGTATTCATAAGCAAGTAGGTTCCATAAAATGATAAACACTGCAAAATAATTTACACCCTTCAAAGTGAAAAAGCGTGTAAATGTGTCTATAACTCACACCCTTAGGATGTCGGTTATATAAATCAAACCCTAAGGATGTACGTTATAGACAGATTTACACCCTTTTTCACTTTTAAGAGTGTTACTTATTTTACAATGTATCTATAGATGCGCTACTCAAATGTTCGCGTAATACTTGACTAAACAGGATATTTTGGTGATTTATGCTTACCGTCTTCAACCTGGTGGCGGTGAACGCAGGAGTAAAGATCGTTCGGGCTTTCTTCCATTCCTCACCCGACAGATTCATGATGGTCTTCTTCCAAACTTCGGTTCCCACGCTCTGAGCCAACTGCAGCGAACAATAACGAGCACGCATCCAGAAACGGAAACATGGAATTTCCATTTTTTTCGTTCAGGCCGGCAAACAGGTCTCTTTGACGTTCCTTTATTGTTCTTCACTAAAGTGACAAAAATAACTGGAATTTCACAATACTTAAAACAAAATGGTTCTTACCGCCTCAAGTCTTCCCCGTTCTCGTTAATGTTCAGATGTCGGGAGGTCAATGTCGAATGTATTTTGCCGACAACAAAATTCCTAATTTTAATCTATCATCTGCTTACTTCGGCTTGAAAAACTTTTAACCACAATCTTACTACTCACCGACCTGTCCGGGAAGTTCTTGAATTTTGTGACCATCACCTCGCGCAAGATGTCGGAATCTCCAACCACAAGAGTTGGTGCCATTCCTTGGTAGGAGCTGCAAGAACTCGGTTTCTTACTACTTAAGAAAAACGTATTTTACCTAATAGAATATGATAAACTTCCTCTACAAGAATTTGCCGTGAACAGGTGGAGTGAAACGCCGACTGAACCGAGACGGCCAGGACCGCGTTTCCGTGAATTTGGTCAAGTGGCTCGACCAAGTTGACCCGGTAACTCCTTAAGTAGACAGCATCAGCCTCCCCAACGCTCACTCGACTCTACAGCTAAGTGCTCTCATGAACCCGACTAAAGTATTTCGATGCAATAAACCAGCTAGATTCGGCATTGTAGGATTCAAGTGATGTACCAACTGTCGATAAAACATTCGTAACACAAGGTTCTTGTGTTACGTTTAACTGTGTTATGCTGGCAGTTAGACAATAAGCTTTCGAAAATTTTCCGAAGAAGGGACTGTAAACATAATATGAAGTGTGGCTAGAGTAATGAATGGCAAGCGAGGAGAAAATCCTTCAGTTTTTCTTTGTCTGTGTGTGCTAAGATGTGGCGTAATCATCGCTGCACCAATCGCAATTTAGGGCCAGTGGGGTTATCGTTCTATTTAACGTTTCTGAAAAGGTCGAGCGAAACACCTTAAACAGCATTCGCACAATGATCTTACGATAAATTGTTTGTAAGAGAAAATTATAGTCAATATTAACGGTAGACGCATTATTAATGCGGTTGGCAGTCTTAGGGTACTTCTTGCACTTTTATGGCAGTCTGTCTGTCTGTCTGTCTGTCTGTCTGTCTGTCTGTCTGTCTGTCTGTCTGTCTGTCTGTCTGTCTGTCTGTCTGTCTGTCTGTCTGTCTGTCTGTCTGTCTGTCTGTCTGTCTGTCTGTCTGTCCGTCCGTCCGTCCATCCGTCCGAGTTAGCATGTGGTCACTTTGTACCACTCTTCAATGAATCTCTGAGGCAAATTTGAAGCCCTGGAGCCGAATTCACAAATCTTTTCGTTCGTCAGTGCTTTTGTACCTTGGTGGCCGCCTTCGCTCTGTCCAGCTTCGCGACTGGCTGGAATTTGCTCTTACAAAAAAATTCTCGCCTAAGAATTTTCCCTGAATACGGGGCCTGATTCATGCGCTGTCGCAGCAGAAAAATGATGTTTTGCTGATAGCTAATGAACATCTATAACAGTTTTGAGCTACTCTTCCGTCAAATTAGGTGTCCAGTTTCTGGTACAACGAAACTTTTTCTGCACATTCCATCAGCAACAAAACTTGCGAAATTCGCGAAGCTTTTCGTTCGTATAGGCGTTATTTGCCATTGGTAAGCCGTATTCGCTAATAGCATAGCCGGCATCACTATCGGCTTACCGGGACAGTTAAGAACAGTTTTAGCATTACTTTTTTTTTCAAATACAGGCTTTGGAGCCGAAAGACTAGAATTAGCTCCTTGCGCGCTTGCATTGAATATATTGATAAGCGGCAGCCGAAAATCAACGGCCGCCTAAGCATCGCTCTTGTGGAACTGCATCCTTCGCAAACAGTTTGGAAGCCATCTAGCGCAGAGCGACGAGCCAATAACGAGAAAGAAAAATCCATATTATTTACTTACCCGTACACACGGCCGTATCGGTTGTAGGAATTGATGATCACTTTGTTCACGGGCTGCAAGAAAAATAGATGCCAGCTGCGTACAAGGCGACGTTCTCGCGTTGATACGAATATGTAATGCTTGTCAACGTATTTGCCAGACCACAATATAAGCTTGTCACTCCCTGTGTGTAGCTTTAAGAGCCATATATATATATATAGGCATGCTCACTGAACAGAATGGCTACGCTAAGCAGCTCCAAAATCATGTACTCTCTGCACGGGCTACCGACATCTCTGTCATGTGATCTGCTGAATGTTTAAAAAACCAGTGCTGAGATCGGTTTTGTCTACACCACCACTGACTGCCGATTCAGTGTTGTCACTTTCTGCCCATTGAAGTGAGTTGTTTGCAAGTGCGAAGCTTCCAGCATATTGTCTGGTAAATAAACTTGAATTGGAATTGGAAGTTCCTTTACCAAGTTACGGCGTCAATTTTTGGTGGCATGACTAAACTTGTAGCTCTACAACGATGCGTAGAAAAGGTAAGCACGTGGGATGAGTTCTAGAATATGTTTGTTGTTGTCACAGATGTTAACTCAATTGTAGGCATAGACCTTATTTACGTGAGTTGTGCATAGAGGAAATTCTCAATTCCTTTTTTATTCCAAAATGTAATAGGTATCATTGACACAGATCAGACTGCCTTCTATCTCAAGCCTACAAAATCCACATGGGCACCTACCTTAGTGTAAAGATCGTAGAGGAAGCGCATGTACTGAGAAAAAGTAAGGTGCGCTATTCCCTTGTCCTTCCAAAAGGTGAACGTCCTTCGCAACCACCTAGATAATGGGGCGAGAATTGGTTATTTGTTTCGTGAGCTGCAGAACACGTAAAACGGCACCCATCCACGCCAAACACCAGCAACGTTTATGGTCGCGAACGCCAAAGGAGCACAAGAACACGAGAGGAGGCACGGCACGAGCCCTGCCTTTTACGAACACCGCCATCTTTCCTTTCGAAAATTTTTGATTTTTACGTGATAACGTACAACTATCTACCCATCTATTCGCCTTTATTCATTACTAAGGTTGGGCACAAATGCAGTTACAGCACGCAGAAATATGCAAGCGGCTCTTTTCCACGTACGGAGAGAGTTTACATGCGCGGTGGCAAGTAATAGTACTCGGTAAATGTTGTTCACGAAAACTGCCCCTTAAATCTCTGTAGTGACAATTCGCTTTAGATTCTTGCGCAGGATCTAGGAAGAAAAGGAAAGAAATGCAACCGTTCTGAACACTTTGGCTTACTAATTAAATCAGAGTAGCACGGTCTTTGTTAGAAGAGGTGAGCAGCTTTTGAACAAGGAATGCGGTTGAAGCGAACGTTTGGAGAACGGGACTTCTCCTTGCCGTACACTAAAATTACCTTGCTATATTGTTTTAAGTGTGTTATGTTCCAATTCACAAGTCAAGTTAGCGACGGCTCGTTATGCCGTAGAGCGGAGGGGTGATCCTTATTGAGCTGCCAAGTTTTCTTTCTTAGTAGTAAACTCCTTGGGTGAGTTGGTTATATGTAGCTTTTCTTTCTTACTTTATTTAGTTCGGGAAGCAACCGAATGGCAACATAGTCTACTACGTAGACAACATGGATCTCCGCTGACCAATTAGGCCTACTGTACTCTTAAACAATTATTTTTCAATACTTGCTTCACACTTTCGTCAGTACCAAGGTAGAGCCATTTGTTACCACGTAACTAGGGACATCTACATATAATAGTCCACCAAACCGCGCTGCGTAACATGAGCCATGGTTGCAAGCCAAGAGCTAACAACAAAACTGAAGCCTTCCCGGATATATGGGCAGGATCTGCTTGGAGCCTTACAAGCGCTGTACTGTATAATGACAAATGGCACTGACTTTCACCACTGACTCCCCCAAACCCACCGACTACCACCTATTCCAATGTATGATGACTCTGCAGAAGAGAAAATTTCACGACACTACACCTACAGAACGTTACCGTTAGCGACTTTTACCCCCTGCTATTAGGCAGGGCTTTTTGCTAACTAACGCGAGAGTGTACTTAGTCGTACGAATATGTTTCATTATGAGATGTACATGTGGACACACGTAGCCAGTAACGAAATGCGCACCAACCATCGCACGAAACGCTCATTCCAGGCACTATTACCATTCAGAATTCATGCGGCCCACATGTTAAATGCCTTTTCTCTAGTTGCGTCATCTCTAGAGGTTTCCACACTTATAAAAATCGTCATGCAAAAATACGATCTTATTGCACTTCTGAAACTGGTCATGTTGCGGTACGATGTGCAGCAACACAGGAGTCCTCACTTTGTCGCCACGATACAAAACTATTATTAGAAATTAAGGCGCGTAGGGCGCTTATCAACAGAACAGTGTTGATAAAAGCATAGGGACGTGGTTTTCATATACGAATGCTACTTCATCAAAGTAACGGGAGATAGGGAAGGTACAAGACGTGAGACAGGCAGGGGAATGTTTATAACAGAACGAAAACAGGACAGGGATGAAACAGCAACAGAGAGAGGCGGGCGAACATATAGGACATGCTTGAAGTACAGTCCAAAAAAATACATATAAGGAAAAGTAGGAGCGACAAGATTACCTTTCCTTGCTTACGTGCGTTTGTACAATTTTCATCGCATGTGTATTTTTGGGCGGTCCATTACAAATGTGTGACTCTATTGACCCAGTTACTCTATTCTTGGTCACCACACAAAACATGTCTGATCCACCACTGAATGCTCAATTAACGACATCATTAACAATGCCTGTTCAGTACAATTTAGCGAGAACCACTCCTACTTCATTTCTTTCCGGTGTCCGCTTTACTTCGTTTAAAAAAACAGTTTAGAACCTAAAGAAACACAACATTGCTTACTCCAACAAGATTCTATATCCTCGGATTATATATCCTCGGAGATGCCGGCGCTGCTTTTAAGAGTTTCCTCTTCAAATCAAATCAATGCAGGTACTTTCTCCTTGTTTGTTTTCATTTCTTTTAACATTTTGCTCCAATCATACTTCATTAACGCTTAGCCATTTTTACTAAATTATTTAACTATTTGTGCGCTTACATTTCCTTTTTTGGGACCCCTAATTTAGCATAACTATTATGGAATGACATTTTTAGATCTAACAGTGACATGTCAGACCGCGTCCAGAAAACGTTTCTAGGCATATATCATGAGCACTTTGCTGACACGGACACTCGACCTTGTTCTGACACTGTTTCATTGCCCTTATTTTGCTACCGACGTAATCAGGCTGACCTTCTCTTTCTTTTCAAACTCCTTCACGGTATCCTTACCTGCCCCGAACTCTTCAGTTGTATCATGTTTCATATTGTGCGCAAGATCACAAGAGAAAATAGACCTTCCTATGTTCCTGCCTGTCATCAACAACACACACTGTCCACACAAGACAGTGCTTATAACGCTTTTTCTTTAATGATCTCGATATTTTTTTCATAACTCGCTGTCACCGTTCTTTACGGAGCTTTGCGTTGTTGTGTCATAGTTTCACAATTGTTCAATTGCCCTTCTCTTCCTTCTTCTTTTATATTTACCTTGCGCTTTCCTGTATGTACAGTCAACCACAATATTTTGCTGAACGTGCAATCTGAGAAAAAGCTGAATATCTGCACAGCGTCATAACGCAGCCTAGTTTTCGCATTTACAGCCTCTACCAGGGGGCGCATTCTGTAACGGTGCGCTCTGGAACCGGTTCGCTCTGGCTGTTAAGTCTGGGTTACGTCACTCGGAGAAAAAGTGGAACGTTGAGGCGCGAGGGAGGGCAATGAACGAGCGGCGTTCTGCTGCGAAGTCGCATCATCATTTTTCTTTGTACTTTGCGAATGATTAGTAATTGGAGGATGTTGCTAGTTTGGTGAAAAAAATATTATTTCGTGTACAATACTCGCACATTTTTTTTTTTGCAGTAATAACTGTTAGCTTACGACACGTGGTTTATTCTATTTGGGTTGGATTCTTTTCTCTTTATTTTGACGCTAGATGGTGCGTCATACGTTTAGCAATCAAAGTGGTTCTCTGCGTGTAGGCCGCGGCTCTGACAGGATTTCGTTCAGCCGTGGCTGAGGTTCTTAGTGAGGACGATTGCGATGAGAGTTCCGTCCACACATTGCATAACTTCGAGAATCTCGCCGTGGTCAAGGAAGCGCTCTTGATTGCGGCTTTCTCCTGCAGCATGGAGAGAAATCTCTCACCGATTTTTCTTTTCCCTTAGTCGAAATGACCCTAGTGACGGCGCTAATGATCGGACTGACTGACGGTTGCGACAACCCATAGCTTCTACATTCCAGACGCACTGCTGTAAACAATCCATGGCACAAGAAAAAATGCAGCGCGCACTGAGCTTACGCTGTCGTGCCAACGCTACTAAATCTTGTGGTCCGCAATATTCTAGCTCGTGGCAAATCCATAGCACTCTGTGTTTGGAGAGCCTAAAATGCCTCGGGAACTCTCCTTCGCTCATATTGAACGGGTCGCGCCATTGCCTCGTCTCGTCGTAACGCTGGCCAGCAACACAACCAAAGAAGCCCCTATCGGCATCTCTCTCGTCGCGCCGGCGAGCGCGAGGCTAGCATTACGGCCACGGTTTCCCTAGCAGCCCTCTAGATCATGCTCGCGACCACACGCCACACTCGAGCGAACCACTTCGAGGTTCCCCTAGTAGCAGACGGCGCGTTCGCTTTCCAGATGATTGACAACCTGTGGGACGACAACAAAATTTGTAGTCACGCCCACCAGGCATGACGGCATCGAACCGTCGACCAATGGCGTTCGTGAGAGCGAACCGTTTCCAAAGCGAACCGTTACAGAATACGGGTCCAGTATGTGTCAACAAGATTGTGATGCTTAGTTTTACTGACTACTCTTACGTGCTGCCCTGAAATTTACCGTTTTCTGAGATCCCGTGGTCCGTAAACTTTTGTGCTTGACTCTACACTCATCTTTTTACACTTGTTCTTACTATTCATTGTTTTTTTTACTCATATTCTTCTGCCGTTGTTTTTAATGTATGACTGCGCCATCACTCCGACCTAAGGTGTATTCCTGCACTAATAATAATAATAATAATAATAATAATAATAATATTATTATTATTATTATTATTATTATTATTATTATTATTATTATTATTATTATTATTATTATTATTATTATTATTATTATTATTATTATTATTATTATTATTATAGATAAGAAAGGGGTGAGGGATGGAGCACCACTGAAAAATAAAACATCCGTGTGCGCCACGCACTCATTGGGTGGCAGTTAACATCCCACAGCAGTCTGGATGATCTCATGATTCGTGTTGGTCCCGCATCCAAACCTGATCAAGCACGCTGAGCTCTTCTACCATATTTGAAGGCTAGGAATCTAGACTCCCGATTAGAGCCGACGATATTGCGCCTAACGTTTGTAGTAGCATATGTACGACTTTCCTCTATTATGTGGCTAATCCCTCGCGGCTTGTGTAGGCTACTTCGCAGAAAAATATATATTAGCAGAATTAGAGCAAGCGCGAGTTGTTGATATTCTAGTTGAGATTCAAACGAAGAAATTGAGTTTGGCACCCCATATAATGCGCAGAATAGATAACCGTTGGTCTATCACTAGCACAGAATAAGTCATAGAGAAGGGAAGCGAAGTAGGGGATGGCAGAGGGTTGTATAAGCTCCGGGTCACCGACTGGGACAAGTTTTGCAAGATTAGGGAAGAATGTGTGGAAGACGCGGACGTGAAGCCCGATTTTGAACGCTGCACCGACGATATCGGAAGAGATTTCGAGGCCGCCACCAAGGAAGTTAGGACGGACCACCCTGTAGAGAAGATGGATAGCAGACTCGCCCGTCTGCTCGAGGCCAAGCAGTCCCTCCTTTCTAGGTGGAAGGGGCAGCGTCTCAACAGAAGGCTTCAAAAGAAGATTCCCGAAGTCAACAAGAAAATAGAGAAGCATTGCAAGCTCTTCTCTAGACAGAAGTGAGACGATATCTCCCATTCGATAGATGGTCAGATACGGAAAGGGGTGTCTTGGAAGCTCCTCATGCACTTGCTGGACGAGACTTGCTATAGTTGGGCTGGACTTAGAGAAGGCGTTCCCCAACATCCTCCATTCCTTTGTCTTGGAAACGATCTCGAGCCTTGGTTTGGGCAAGCACTTTCACAACTTCACTAGATCTTTTCTGGCGGACAGGGAAGCCATGCGCCTCGATTTTAGAGGGACGCCACGGAGGTCAGTCATATCTCCGAGCCTCTTCAAGCTCGCCATGATTGGTCTATAGAGGAAACTTTCCGAAGTTGACGGCATTAAACACACGATATATGCAGATGACGTCACTATGTGATGCACCAGTGACAGCCAAAGACGCTTAGAGGCTGCGCTTCAAGAAGCCATCGAGGTCACAGAAGACTACCTGAGACAGACCGCCCTGAGATGCTCGCTGTGGAAATCAGATCTACTACTGTACAAACACAAGCTCAGGGGCCCCAAACCGAAAGGTTGGAGTACTGTAAAGGACATCGAGCATCACACTAAAGACAAGTGATGGCTGTCGTATCCCCAGGGTGGACTCTCCGCTTTCTGGGTATGACGATCGAATCGAACGGCTACAATAACCACTGAAACTCATCAACAAAAGCGACAATGCCATCAGGTTGATAAGTAGGGCTAGCAACCCGCCGCATGGACTGAGCGAGGACAATCTTGTCCAGTTGGTTCACGTTTTCGTGATGTGTCACTTTACCTACGCCGCGGCCATGTACAACTGGAAGATGTCGGAACGGAACAAGCTGAACGCGTTGATCTCAAAGGCGGTCTAGATAGCCCATGGACTTCCCATGTACCCAAGCTCGGAGCGACTGCTCCGCCTTGGCGTACAGAACACCTCAGAAAAGATAGCGGAGTCACGAGAGAGGGCGCAGTTTATCAGACGGTCTACCACGAGGGCCGGGAGAAACATCCTGAGAGAGTTTGGAGTTCACTCGATGGAGATCGAGGCCCGTTTCTTCAGCATACCTCGAGAATCGAGAGAGGGCGTTACCGTTGCCGCCGCTTCTCAAAATGTTCACCTCAAGTACAACGTGGGCAGACAACGAGGTAGGGCTAAAGACATACTGAAAGAGGCCGGCACACGCGCCCGGAATTCCTGCTTCGTCGATGCTGCCTGGTACCCCTACGGAAAGGCATTCGCTACAGTCAGCGTCTATCAAGAAGGGAAAATCACAAACTCCTCGATGGTCCGGACGACGGTGGCCGAGGTTGCGCAACAGGCCGCAATAGCGTTTCCCTGCTGGACGACGGCAGAACGACGATATACAGCAACTCGAGATCGGCTGTCCGAGCCTTCGCCAAGGACATAGTCTTGAAACCGGTCTTGTGGATCCTACGGGACAAGGAAACCAAGCAACGCACGATCATCCGGTTGCCGGCTCACATTGGATAGCTCAAGGGCGGCCCGCTCAACCTCAACAAGTCAGTCCACGGAGCTGCACGAAGAGTCGTTGACTGCGTAGCTAACGAGTGGCGTGGCACTAAGGTTCCGGACAACAGGTATCCCCCTACCTCGTACAATGAACTCACAAAGTACCTTTATTTGGGGAGGCGGAACTAAATTGAACAGGCCTCAGGTATTGAAACTCAGACTATCGCAAGTCGGGTCATCTGCTAGCCCCGCCCTCTTACACCGGATCGATCCCGAAATTCAAACATCAAACACTTCCGCGCTTTGCTCAGACTTTGCCAAATGAGAACACATGCTCTGGCGGTGCCGCACGTTACGGGGCGACGGAGAAGTTACGTCGGTGAAGCGGGAAGCTGCCCTACGCAGTGCCGATTGTGAATCCCAACTATGGGCAGTCCAATGGGTCTTCGACGTGGCGGAGAGGCTAGGCCTCTCTGTCCCGACATTGGAGAGGCCCGCTACGCGCTGGTGGACGTTTCGATGGGCCTCAATAAAGCTTTTAAAGCTATGACAATAATAATATCATGACGATTATGACGGCGACGACTGCCAACGTAGAACAGCAGACACGTCAAGAGTATGAAGCTCTACAGGGTCGGCAGAGTAAAGTCCAAAAAATATGGTTTTTTTCAAGACAGGATACACCCACACACCACCCCCTCTCCGCATCCACACACACCCACCTTTATGTATAAATAATTTATCGTCCTTGCATTTCAATGCGATTAACAAAGCGACAACAATGAGGCGACCCCAATGATGTCGATGGCAACGTTAGCATAAATGACGGTTTCTCGGCTGTAGTGACGGTGGCCGCATGTTTACAGTGGCACGGCAACAACATGAGGGCAGCTTCAGGAAATTTGTTGACTGTCATGGGAAGGACTCATAAGATAAATTCTAGGAATTACCCCTGTGCTGAAAGCAGCGCTGTAAACGACTGTAACTTAACGTTCTATGATTAGGTTAATTATTCCATAATTTTGATATTTAGCATTTATGCAGACTCCATTTTATTTGTTTAAAATACTTTAATACTTTAAGAATACTTTAATACTTTAAAATATTTTAATGTTCATAGTATTCGTCATAAGTCGTCGCCATAATTTTATGGCACGTATATTTTACGCACTTTACAGCAACTGTTTTTAGGCCCCTTTACAGCCAAGTCTCATCTTCTTTACAGAAATTATCATTCCACCGCAAAATCACTAACACTGTCTTGGTGTTCTTTGGCAATATCTGGCCCTTGTGCCACTAAACCACACACATTCATTCATTCAAAACTACCGAGGTATAGCCCTCTTAAGTGCGTGATGTGTCCGTGTATAAAATATGTGTTTCCGGGATGTTTGCAAGCATGCGGCTAATGTATCGTACACGGGCTTTGCGCCGCCCTTTGTCATGCTCGGGGTGCATATTACGTTACAATGGATGAATACTTAGTGCTTGGCGTATCGCTGACGACAAGATCGTTGGACGGGTTTCAGACTCAAGGGGTGGGACAGAGTATCCTAGCTGTGTGAGAAGATGGCGGCCAGTAGGAGTGAGTAGGAGTCGCTGGCGATGGCTGACCCAATGTGCCTCTAGCAGCTCGCCTAGTGTGTTATATGTCCCTAAGTTAAGGAGACGGCGTGTGGAAGTATAGTTCGGGAGGCCATGGGCCAGCTTCGTTACTTTGCGAATCATTGCGTCCATGCGAAGTTGTTGCGCTTGGGTCAACCGCTGAAATAGGAGATGGTATGTAAGGCGGCTGATCACGCATACCTCCACCAAGCGCAGCAGGTCCTCTTCTCGAAGGCCCGAGCGCCTGTTGAGGACCCTCCGGATCATGGCCAGAATTTGCTCAATCTGTCTAGATAAAAGGGAACCAGTGTAGTTTGACCTGCCATCCGCTTGGACTTGTAGGCCGAGGATGCGAGCACGATTAACCTGTGGTATCGGTGTGCCATCCACGTGCACAGTGATAGGTGGAGTAGAGGAGCGGCTCCGGGGGCGAATGATTATGAGCTCCGACTTTTCCGGAGCACATCTTAAGCCGCATTTTCTCGCGCACTCGGAAACTGTATCGACTGCTTGCTGGAGTCGGTCCTGAATGGCTCCGTCGGAACCACGTGTCGACCAGATAGTAATGTCGTGCGCATAAATAGCGTGGGCGACATCAGGGATCTGGTCGAGTAACCGGGGGAGCCCTGCAAGCGCGATATTGAATAGAGGAGGGCAAAGAACTGAGCCCTGGGGTGTCCCATGTCCTACAAGGCGAATCGTACCGGATCGATGCGGTCCCCTTCCTACGGTGGCTGTGCGATCTCGAAGAAATGCGCGGGTCTAGTTGTACATACGAATTCCACAGTGTGAATGTGCAACACTGCGAAGGATGAGGTCATGTTCAACATTATATCGAGTGCCCCTTTTAGGTCTAAGGCGATGAGTGCTCTCGTTTTGGCGGACGACGGAGGTCCTATGACCTCCTCCCGTAATTGTAGAAGCACACCTTTGGCAGACAGATGAGCCCGATATCCGAATTGAGAGTTAGAAAAGAATGATTTTTCTTCGAGAAAGGGCTGCAGACGCCGCAAGAGTACATGCTCCATGAGATTACCGATGCAGGATGTTAGGCAGATGGGTCGTAAGTTTTCAACTTTAACAGGCTTGCCCGGTTTGGGCATCAGTGTGATGCCGGCGTGTCGCCATGCTTGTGGAAGCATGCCCTTGCGCCAACAATCATTGAAGATATGGGTGAGGTGGTTAATATGCGCGTCACTGAGGTTACGAAGGGTGGCGAATCGGATGTGGTCGGCTCCCGGTGCCGTGTTGCGGCGTAGGACCACCCGCACCTTGTCAGATGTGATGTCTGCATCGAGCAATTCGTTCGCCTCGCCTACATAAGGATAGTCAGGGTACTACAGCGGCGGGCCTGTGGGTATGAAATGCTTCTCTAGTTCTCTGAGGAGTGTCGAGACATCGTCCCTCTACTCGTGTATTAGGATGTGCAGCTGTTGAAATGTTTTTTCCCTTTATTGTGGTGGGATCTGTGAGTGAGCGAAGAATCGACCACGTTTTTACTGTGCTCAATGTGCCTGAGAGGTGATCGCAAAATCCTCGCCAGTTATTCCTCGTAAGGATCTCTGCATACTGCTGAGATTCCCGTGTAATTCGATCTATACGTTTCCTAAGTTTGCGGTTGAGACGTTGTCGTTTCCATCGTCGTGTCAACCCTCTGCGGGCGTTGCGAAGGTGAATTAAATGCGAGTCTATGTCTGGTGTCTCCGTTGTGGTGCGCAGTGTGCTCGTGGTGGCTTGTGCGAGAGAGTCAAGCCAGCGTTCTTACCATTGGCGCTCAGGTGGGTCCTGGCGACGTTCCCTGAATTTCGCCCAATCCGTTATACGCACATTTCGCTCGGGCCTGCGCGCACCCCGTAATGACAAGGTGGTCCCCACAATGTAGTGGCCACTACCAAGGTGCTCCTCTAAAGGCCCGTGCGCAACGACTGGGCCAGTATTGCGCACGAAGGTAAGGACAGGGCAGGTGTCACGAGATACGCTGTTGCCCATCCGAGTGGGGTGCTCTGGGTCGGTAAGCAGTGTGTATCTCATTTTACAGATGGCATTCCATAAGCGGGTCCCTTTAGCCTGCGATTTAACGTAACCCCATGCAGTATGCGGAGCGTTAAAGTCGCCGGCCACCACACAAACCCGTCCAAATCTACCAAATTCTGTTAGTAGGTGCTGAGCACAGTGCGTTCGCGAACGTAGGGAACTGTATGCATTGAGTATAAACAGACTCTCTCTGCGTTTACCTTGCGTAATTATTTCCAATATTTGTTGAGGAATGTCAATGTTAGTGGTATGCATGTGACATGTAACATGTTTAGAAACTAAGGCTCCCACAAGAGGAGAGACACCCGAGAGCGTGCTGTAGCCGGATAAAGAAGGGGCGCAATTGACTTCCTGTAGGAGGACGACATCGGGAGGGTTCGTGGATGTGGCGATATACTGCTGTAGGGAACCTCGTTTTCGGCGGAGTCCCGTACAATTCCACTGCCACACCACTAGTTGCTCCGCGTTACGTGGTGCAATCATCATCGCCAGAGGAAGCAGGCGGTCGTGCATAGGAATGCGGGCGCCGGGTGCCTACATTTGAAGGTTGCGGCCGAGAGCCTTGGTCGGAAAGCGCGCTGTCGTTGTTACCGCTAAGCTCAGGAACTTGCGCGCGTGCGAAAGTGCACTCTATGCTTGATATCACTTGCTCCTTAATTCCTATTTGAAGGGCCTCCATTTGGCGTTCTATCCTGTCCAGAGCCGCCTGCATACTAGTGCTCATGTCTGCCACCAGCGCGGCCAGTTTTTTTTTGCAGGCGCTCACAGCGCGCCTCCATGTCACGACGTAGGCGGGCTATTTCTATTAGAGGATCGGGATTTGGTAACGAATTGGTAAAAGGGGAAGGGGTAGGGAGAGATTTACGGGGCGGAGCGAGCTGTGGGGGACCCTGCGCCCGACCTACCTCCCGAGGCGCCTCCATTGCTGTTTGCTGCACACTATCCGATTTTTACGTCAATAAAAACTTACGCCAGGTACCACAGCGCCTCACATTACCTGTGTGCTATCTCGATTTGATCTGAAGCAATTTTATGGTCAAGGAGAAAACACACGCCCCCACCGGGCGTATTTGCGAAATCGTCTTCTACCTATGACTCCACACCGGATGATAGATCGTTCGATCATGCCAATAGAACTGTCAAAGCCGCCTGTTTCATTTCTAATGCTTCAGCAATTAACATTAAGAAAGGAAATGGCTTCCCAAGATGCATCGTTTTGTCATTTGTCCTGCACTACCTTACTTGTGGAATCGTCATACATATATCTGACATTGTTTAAGTTCAAGAGATCATGTTGAAGATGAAATCGGTTGTGTCTCTGTCACCCATGGTGACATTCCAAAAAACTCTTTTTTTTTTCGTCTAAGGTTTTCTGAACAGTCTTCTGACATAGTGATGCCTGATGGGTTCAGCTTTCCTGCATTGATCAGGTCAGCCTGCCCTTCATTAAATGATGGAAATTTTGCTATTAGATTTTCGATTTTACTGCTACGCTGAAATTCGCTAATCCGGTGAGCTCTTTCGACTGACTTGGGACAGCTGTCAATTTGTGCAGCACAGACGTTCGACACCAGCTTTTCAGACACAGACCATAGTTTGTGAGAGTCAAAACCTGTTATACCGTAAGTTCATATCTGCTTCGCGTATGCAGAGTCACCATTGAACATCAGGACGCACGCATGAAGGCATTAGCTGACATATTGCACTTATGCTTGCGTGCGCGCATGTGCGCATGTGTGTGTGTGTGGTTGGGGGGGGGGGGGGTGAGGTGTTTTACATAGCCAAATGCTCTATAGGTATTAGGCTTACCTACGTACTTTTTTCCCGTTGTTTACCGTAATGGCTGTGATCAATTCTAGCAGAAATGTGATTCACGTGAAGTTACGCTTGGTATAACATATCATTTTGTAATTTTTGTAACTACTTCCTGTAACTACTCCCCTCTCTAATGTCAATAGACCTGGGTAGCAGTCCTGCCGTCCGAAAACTCATACATATATATATATATATATATATATATATATATATATATATATATATATATATATATATATATATATATATATATATATATATATATTTCAGTATATCGTTGCTCTATTGAACGCGAGGTCGCGGATTCGATCTCGAATACGGTGGCTGCCTTTTAATGGGGGCAACATGCAGAAACGCTCGTGGTACCGTTCATGGAGTGTATTATAACGATCGTCAGGTGGTGAAAGTTAACCCATGGTCTTCTACTAAATATGACGTGCCTCATAATTAGATCACGGTTTTGAAAGGCAACACACAGCCAGTTTCTGCGGATCTTTAATTATCAGTGTTAACGTAGCCGACAGTAAAACATCAAGGGCACGGTGAGCCGGAGTCCTCCAGCTCCAAGAATAAATATTTCTTGTAAACGGGTGGGTAAGTCACTGTCCTAAAGAGATGCTGAACCACTCAGATACGCAAGGGTAACTGGTGCTCTTATGCTGGCGATACAAGACACCAAGTATGGTGCCAATGATTATTTCAATAAAACCACTTACAATTCAAACCGTCTGTTTAAATCACGCAAGATATAAAGCTGCGGTAAGCGTTTGTAAGGAAAGCGTTGTAAGAAAGCAGTTTTCTTTTCTCATTTCATCTTTCATTCTCTTCACAAATCGGCACTGGCTCAAATGCTCAGCGTCGTTACCACTGAAATTTGCAGCTCGGGCTGGAGGGCGGCTAGAAATTAATTAAAAATGAAACCTGTCTTTACAAAAAGCGGTGGGGCATTACGCTTTCAGATAACGAAGATAACAACGAAACTGTACGCACCAAAAGGTGAGCGTCGATAAGAGGGCGAGAAGTGCGACGAGTGCGGAGAACATCGCATGGGCCTCCAAAACCTTCGAGCACCGAAGAAGTTGTCGTCGGAAACACAACGGCGAAATTCGGGTATCCCGAATTTCTCCTTGCACGTACTCTCAGCCAACTTTCGTGTTCGAACGGATGCTGAAGTGATCAGACTTCGTTTAAGCTTGAATTTGTCGCGGCTCACGAGTGCTCTCTCTCCAAGCCACAACTAAACATGGGGGCGTCGATGACAATATACGAAGGATGCGACAAAGGGCGGCGTTCCTATCGCCGTGCCAACAGATTGAAGGTTACGCTTCTCTCTCCATACAACGCCGGCGAGTCTGCTGCGCAATACGCCCTTCGCGCAGGGTGTTAGGAACGCAACGCCGCGCGAGACGGGAGAGAGGAACAAATCAGCAGAGAGAGATACAGCAACTGGCCATCTATATCTGCTTTACTGTCAGCACCAAGTGGATCAATTTGATCGATAAGCCCAAGTAAGACAAAAACAAAAGGAGGAGGAGAAACCAATCTGGTGATATATGTAGTTCTGTGTATGACATATACATATAGGTGCGATCTCACACCTATTGTGAACTAAATCAGCTTTCTATACACAAAGGAGCTCACTTATCGTGGGCAGACTTTATTTAATCCAGTACAACGCGGCGGCAAGCTGTTTCCCACATATGTCCCTACCGAAAGAATGTGAGCCTCGAACAAAGTCTTCAGAGAATTTGCCGAAAACTGCAGCTCGGGGGATTGTTGGTTAAATGAATAAAGGTTCCTATAATAAAAAAAATGAATTAGTCAGGTGTTATCTACAACTGCGCCACATAATCAGGAATCAAAACACCATTCAAGCCACAGTAGATAGCCTGGTTCCTCTTGCGTTTTTCTAAAGATCTGGTCCGCAATATAACCTTGTTGATTCATGACCTAAATCTTCACGAATGCTCCATGAAGGTGCTAAAAGTGCGCCACATTTAGCTTGCGCAATTTCAGAGAACAGCTCATAATTAAGACAAAGGTAGCGGAAAACGTCAGGGGCTTGTATAGAACAAGCACACAGCGCTAAGCGCTAACAATTTGTGAAGCAGACATTTAATTTCTTTTCTGTATATTACGAAAACAATTCCTTTCAATAAGTGCTTCATTTCTGACCTGGACTTATAAGCACGAACATAGATTTTTTCTACCCATCTCGTTTAAATTTGTAATCAAACGTTTTTTTTTTCTCCTTTCTTGAGACTGCAGATACGTGCTTCCGGGCATGCATATCGCATGCTGTGATTCTGGGCAAGAGCTCAGAGCGAATATTGCGAGAACTGCTCAAACCTCCCTATATAAAAAAAGGACAGCGCAAGCTCGCGTTTGCGGCGCGTGAGTCTCCTTGTATTCTACACAGATAGGTTCTTTTGACACACACTCCTCATGAGCATATCAAAGCAAAGAAAATCGCTTAAGGGTGTTTCGACGTGCGATGTATTGCAAACGCACAATCGGACATACATATATTCGCGTTTCTCGTGCTCTCCTTTTATTAAACAGAGGGAGAGTTGGTTCTGTATGTCGTCTCGTCCCTGAGGCGTTTTCTTTTTTCGCGGCATTAAAATGAATGTACAGTAAAGCGCTCCAATTTGCCTACCAAGAACTTCTTTTCAGTAAACAAGGAGAAATCACGCTTTTTGTGCAAGACACATTCGACATCATCCTGAAACGTTGTTCGCCGAGGGCTGACGGGTCACTGGCCGCAGAAGCAATGGACCGTCGAAAAAAGGAGACACTTGTGCCGGTTTCAACTTCAGCGGAATCTGTTGAGACAAAAGAAAGCACAATATTAAGTGTAGTCAACAGGCATTTGAAGGCGTTGTCTTTGACAAATATCAACGCTAGTTTTGCACTGTGACTCATTGAGATTTAAAAGAGAACCAAAATAGCCTTAATGCTGCATCGAAGTGGGGTAACGTTGGCGGGATGAAACTTATTAACAAAGAAACTCCATTCCTGCGCAGAAATAATAAAGATAATCTCTGAATACGAATATTACACGCGGGGTACTCTATTAGTCGAAACCGACAGTATTGTGGATCTAGATATTACAATCGCAAGCCGACTAACCTGGTCCATGCACACTGATTCACTCGGTGCATCTGCGGCTCACAAGCTCAGTCTTTTGAATCCCTATCTAAATAATCTTCTTAAGTTACTAGCCTCATATTATAATCAGGTAACTGCTAAATTTTGCATGTGCGGTGTGGAACCCTTGCACAAAAGAAGACGTCGACAATCTTGAATTAAAAAGTCTAACTACTTGTATTTCTCTTTATATTCATCAGGAATAAGCGGCGTTTTTCCCGTGGCAACTTCATGCGAACTAATGGTAGGGTTACGATCAAAACACCCAGAAATCTAATCAGACAAAAGTTTGTTTGCTATCTATGATATCATGAACTTTGGCTAAATCCCTTATCTTTTCTGTAACCGTTCTCAACTGGGAATACACGACGTTACAATTCGCACAGTTTAACCTAGATCCGTAACCACAAATAAATTACAAGTATTCCCTTTCACCAGAACAATAACAGATTAGAATCATTCTTCAAATGGCAAATTTTTGTCCCACAATAGTAGTATAATATGTTCCGTTGAAGTGACCCACCGAATATTCCCGCGCATTTATCTGCGTACCAGGTTACGTTGGGTACTTTTTTCTTTTCCGTGATTGTTATTATGTGTTATAGTATTATTGAGCATTACCATGGACTAAATATTCGTTATCAGCATACATTGTTTCCACTCCTGCTTGGGCTATGCAAAAGTGGGCCCCAATATTTTATTGTATGGACGCATGAGGTTGCTTTTGCCGTTGGTGCCACCACCGTTGTGCTGTCTCGGTATCAAGTGGGCGGAAGGTTAGAAGGTCTCTAGTGACCTGAGAGACGTGCAATGCCTTAAACTGCGCAAATTTTATCAGAGTGTATCTCACGATGACTGATAAAAAAATTAAAGTGTAGCCTTTACATGCAAGAAACACGATGCGATTGTGAGGCACACCGTACTGTGGGAGTCCGGAGCAATTTTGACTACCTGGGGTTCTGCCTACAGGCATCTGCAAACATCACATGCAGGACTATCAGCCATTCCAATTACTGCTGAGTAGGCATTTGTGAAGGCAACTCCAAGCCACAACCGACACAGGACGGACGCTTCGCGTCGGTGCAGAATGGCCGGACGTCTGAGTTGAAGTGACGGGTTTAGTCTGCGCAGTCTTGTGCCCCTTGTATGTGCGGTATTCCACTCTGCTAAGGTGATCGTGCGAGCGTGACTGCGAAGTTGTCTCACGGCGTCAGTCCTTGAGAGAGGATTGGGGACGCAGCAGTCTTATTGGTTTGACGTCCGAGCTGCCTTGTCTGCGTCAGGAGAACACTGACCACTTATTGTGCCATTGTCCCCAATTTCAAGCACAAAGGCACTCTTTGTACAACAAATTGAAGAAATTAGATGATCGTCCTCTGAGTGAACAGACAGTACTAGATTACCGTCCCCACCGATCATCGGCCCAGAGGGCAGTGAAGGCACTTATGTGCTTTCTCAGAACGTCTGGTTTGCGCGAGCAGCTTTAGCTTGTGGGGGTTCCACTCTGCGTGCGGCTAGGGCTGAAGGCAAGCTCCGGATCTAGCCCCACGCAGTCGCTTCGTGGTACTCCCAACCCGTAACGTGGGAATAGCGGAGACGCCGGGCTCGAACGAATAAGGCAACCAGCGGCATCAACGGTAATAACGTTTATTGCTATTAACAGTAACGAACAATCGCAGAGGGACGTCCTCTCAGTAATAGTAGTAAATAGTAGTTGCCTCGTTGCCTGGGTGGGTCAGACAAACGAGATCACTCACGGGTTGCGGCAGGTGCTTCCGTCCAGGTGGTCCAGGTGTCCGGCGTCCCAAGAGAGTCTCCCCCGGTGGCGCGCTTTTATGCCTTTTTACCTTTTTGCGAGGGGAAGTCCTCCTCGCCCGCCCGATACGTATCCCGTTCCCGTGAGCCACGTGGGGGGGGAGAGGGGTACGCGGGTCAGAAGAGCGACGGAGAAAGGGAGGGCGCGTATTGCCTCTGTCCCTTGTCTACGCCTGCTCAACCCGTCCGCCACGTGCGAATGGGACGACGCGAGTACGCGGCGGGAAATGGGGGCAGGTGCTTCCCACAAACTCAAGTACCGTCCGCACACGTATTTACACCTTCTCTCCCCCTTCTCTCTCTTCCTCCAGCGCAGGATAGCCAACCACACTCTTAACTGGTTAATATCCCTGCCTTCCTATATTCCCTCTCTTTCTCTCTGGGGTTCTGTAACGAGCACCTAAATGAAGGCACGTAAGCGTTACTGCATTTTCGCCCCCGTGGAAATATGACCTACGCAGCCGCGAACGACTCCGCGACGTCAAGCTCAGAAGCAGAACGCCATAACCCCAACGCTACCACGGCGGTTGCATTGACTGTCGGCGTTACTGCAACTAGCATTCAAGAATCGTAGCGGCACAAAGTAGCTCTGTAGACACCTTTATTTAACCGAAGATTTTGTGATTTCTATTGCTTCGGGTTCGTTAACAACTGCACACATGAGGGGTTCGTTCTTCTTTATTTTCATTGTAAGCTAGGACCCCTTCCCACCACCTGACGAGCCTGACTGCTTAAAAGCCCTGCTCGACATTTAGCGCTACTATAGTGCACATAATGCGTCGGTTACTTCAGTTTGCGGACCTGTGTACAAGCCAGTGTTTTTTCCGTGGTGTTTGAGCCGTTCAGAAGTACATATAATGATTTCAGGACTACTGGAGAAGTCAGATCTACCAGCCCCTGCTTTAAAGCAATTGAGCTTACTCCTCTTGCATGAATAGCACAGCGACCACGTGCACATTGTCAGGATTGGGGGCTCAATCCCATCGCTCGTAACCCGTTGTCAAGATTGGAGTCCGGCATGAATTCGAAAGTAGCTGGCCCATGGCGTCGTCCAACTTATCCACGCTGAGGACGTTGATGAAGGGAAGAACTGCTTCTCATCGAGAACGAGGAATAGGGTATATTTACAGTATTTACATACGGTTCATCAGTCTAGCATGACTGCGAGAGAAAGTACGTCAGTCTAACACGACTGCTTGAGAGAGTGTCTCAGTCTAACATGACTGCTTAAGAAAGTGAGTCGAGCATCCGCACAACAGCCGTTTATAAACACTCGGTCCTGCCCCGATTCCAAGGTGGCGATAACGTTCGTCCAGTCATCGTAAACACGCCGCCTCTCCCCGGGACGGCTTGCACACACACACACACACGCACACACACACAGGTGCACGGTCCGGAGCCGACGTCAGAGGGGTTTCGTAGAACTCGGAGCTGACCCGGGTAGCAGCCCAGGTAGCCATTGTCTTGCGTCTTGGTCGACGCGTGGGAAGGGGTCTCCGACGAGGTTCCCGCGGCAACTCCCCCACTCATAGCAGATCAGGTGCGCGTTGGTGGGTTCGGTAACAATAGCTGGCCCACCGAACTCACTCAGTCACAACGGCGACGAGCCTAGAGCGTAACGGAGGCGTTCCTTGTAAGTTGACGCCGCCGTCGTCGCAACTGGCTGGCAACACTTGCACCTCAGCTGGGCCGTTCTTAACAACTTGTATATCGATGGATCGACTACTTCGTCCAGTTATGGTGGTGCGGTGGTTATACCAACGCGAGCTAACACCGTAGTTCAAGACATTTCATGTCACGACCTCAATGGCGGCAGAATTAACGGTTCTGCTTCGTGCACTGGAATTGATTGATTCTGAAATAAGTAGACAATGGGATGTGTTGCCTGACTCAAAACCGGCATAACAGTGCACGCAGCCAGTTCTCCGACGCGGATGTCATGAGCAGCTGACATACGAAATCGTTAAACTTCACCATCACGTCCAGCAAAAACGTTAAGAGGTTGCCCTTCATTGGGTACTTGGCCATTGTGGAATCAGTGGCAATGATTCCACCTATAACGCTGCTCTCACATCACATCAAGAAGAGCATAGCGTTCCTATTCCGCTTGCGAGGAAAGCCGCCGCAAGGCAGCTTCGACATCGGGCACGCAGTCTCTCACTGACCGAGTGGAACTCGCCAAACTTCAGACTTATGCGACTGCATCGATTAAACCCCTCATTGCAACTCCGACCTCCATTCGGTCTTCGTCGAAGTGAAGCTACGTTTCTCGGTCGCCTTTGGTTAGGAGTTGCCTTCACAAAGGTATACTCTACATTAATTTGAGTGACCGATAGTGCAGCGTGCAAGGTCTGCGGCACCGAAGAAAATATCAACCACCTGCTTTGCCAACGTACACTATATGCCCCAGAAACACAAGAACTTGCTCTCTCCAAAAACTGGACAATCGGCCACTTTCCGTGCAGGTGCTGCTGGAACACATTCCCTACCGTTCGTCGGCCCATAAAGCGGTGAAGGCACTTTTGTGCTTCTTGAGAACAACGGGCTTGTGTGAACATCTGAGACTATTAGTACAATTACCATTAGACCACACGCGCCAGCGAACTCACCGCTAATTTACTTCTTTCCTTCCCTCTTCTCTTTCCTTGTCATGATTGTTTTCCACTTTCCCATTCTTCCGGTGTAGGGTAGGCAACCGGACTTTATTCTGGCTAACCTCCTTGCCTTCTGCTTTTCTCTTTCCTTCCTACATTGTAAGCAAGGCGTGTGCAAATTCACCCTTTCTTCAGTAAATTACTGCCTTGTGACGCGACTCTAGTTCAGAACGTCTCATAGCGCTGATATGCACGATATAAGCTTGTAAAAGTATGGGGGATTTCTATAGACGTGCCCATCCTGTACCTCTTCTACACAATCTCTCTCTCTCTGTCTCTCTCTCTCTCTCTCTCTCTCTGTCTATTTAATGGGTACAGAGGATCGAAATGAGGGTACCGGGTTTGAAACCAACCGTTGGACGTGTACTTTAATTGTTTTCTTGTTTTTATTTCGCGCGAGAAAGCGAGGTTTCAGGGGCTAGCTGTGTCAGCAGCAGCTTGACAGAATGGAGGCAAATAGGCTAAGAATGCTAACCGCATTAAAAGCGAATAATTCAAATGAACACGCACATCACGCCACTAAATCGACTCTGCACCAGAGCTAGAGCAACGTTCTGCCTTGCGCTGCTGGCATGAACGTTGTGCGCACAAACGCTGGCTTTCCTGCTGAGCAGCTGCGTGCATAACACCCCCGTGGCGCATACTATGGTCTGAGCGGATTGGGCAGCGCACTTCGAGCTAAAGACGGTGACGGTTTTCAAGCTGTCTTTTCTCGTGCACAGTTGAAGGGGAACTACGCGCCGATGGCGGTGCTCTTCATCACGCTAGCGTAGAGTTACTCTATATGGCTCCTGCAGGGAGCCAGTCATATGCACTAAGTCTAAATTAGCGTAGGAAGCCTTCCACACCTATACGCATTGCTGGAGCCAGGGTGTGGGGAGTAGGGGCAGGGGGGGGGGGGTAAAGACTGTGTACGCCAGCATTGTGAGACACCTTAGTTGTGAGGGCGCTGTTTCTTTTGCGCAGCCGCAGGTTCCTGGTCGCACTAGGATGTCGCCCCTGTGCGTTCTTAAAATATTGTCTCAGGAGATTAAATGCAAGGCTAAACTTTGCTATCTCTTTCAGGGCTTCGTACTTTGGGCGAAACTGTGGTATTCTTATTCCTATAGCAATCATGCGGACGCTCGAGGCGCATTTGAGTCGTTGGTTAATCCGCCACCGTTGCCACCGAACATGTCGTAAGTTTCCGCTCGATCGCACATGTAAACGAACAACGAAACAAAGTGAGCGCAGCATCAGTTACATTCCCAATCGCCTCGATGCCGTTCATGCTTGCACACACACTATAAACCCACTAGCGTTCCTGTTGAGCTGCTGCGTCAAGGGTCTGAGTGCAACGGGCAGCAAACGTCAAACTAACAATAACGACTATTTCACAGGGTGCTGAATAACGTCAAACGGTTTCCCGTCGGTCTCATCCGACACAACATGGGGGTGCGACGCCTGTGATGCCACTGTTGGTGTTCCTCATTGGACCAGCGTTGTGAGATGTGCATTATAAACACACTAGCGTTTCTGTTGAGCTGCTGCGTCATGCGTCTGAGCGCAAAGAGCAGTAAACGTCCAACTAACAATAACGATTATTTCACAGGGTGCTGAATACGTCAAACGGTTTCCCGTCGGTTTCATCCGATGCAACAGCGGGGTGCGACGCCTGTGATGCCACTGTTGGTGTTCCTCATTGGACCAGTGTTGTGAGATGCCTGGTAGCTTCCAGTGGGCTATTCTTTCAGCCCAGCGGGAATTTCCTTGCGTGTTGCTCCGCGCCAAAATGTCGCATCCAAGTATCGGGAAAGACACCTAAGGATCTGGATCTGAAAGTTGGCAGTCTCGCCCTGGGGCGAGACTGCTAACTTTATTAGTAAATAATAAAGGTGGCAGTGGAAATCTTAACCTCCATGCCGATACGTCATCTCGAGGCATGATGATTATTTTCATGTCTGTCTGTCTGTCTGTCTGTCTGTCTGTCTGTCTGTCTGTCTGTCTGTCTGTCTGTCTGTCTGTCTGTCTGTCTGTCTGTCTGTCTGTCTGTCTGTCTGTCTGTCTGTCTGTCTGTCTGTCTGTCTGTCTGTCTGTCTGTCTGTCTGTCTGTCTGTCTGTCTGTCTGTCTGTCTGTCTGTCTGTCTGTCTGTCTGTCTGTCTGTCTGTCTGTCTGTCTGTCTGTCTGTCTGTCTGTCTGTCTGTCTGTCTGTCTGTCTGTCTGTCTGTCTGTCTGTCTGTCTGTCTGTCTGTCTGTCTGTCTGTCTGTCTGTCTGTCTGTCTGTCTGTCTGTCTGTCTGTCTGTCTGTCTGTCTGTCTGTCTGTCTGTCTGTCTGTCTGTCTGTCTGTCTGTCTGTCTGTCTGTCTGTCTGTCTGTCTGTCTGTCTGTCTGTCTGTCTGTCTGTCTGTCTGTCTGTCTGTCTGTCTGTCTGTCTGTCTGTCTGTCTGTCTGTCTGTCTGTCTGTCTGTCTGTCTGTCTGTCTGTCTGTCTGTCTGTCTGTCTGTCTGTCTGTCTGTCTGTCTGTCTGTCTGTCTGTCTGTCTGTCTGTCTGTCTGTCTGTCTGTCTGTCTGTCTGTCTGTCTGTCTGTCTGTCTGTCTGTCTGTCTGTCTGTCTGTCTGTCTGTCTGTCTGTCTGTCTGTCTGTCTGTCTGTCTGTCTGTCTGTCTGTCTGTCTGTCTGTCTGTCTGTCTGTCTGTCTGTCTGTCTGTCTGTCTGTCTGTCTGTCTGTCTGTCTGTCTGTCTGTCTGTCTGTCTGTCTGTCTGTCTGTCTGTCTGTCTGTCTGTCTGTCTGTCTGTCTGTCTGTCTGTCTGTCTGTCTGTCTGTCTGTCTGTCTGTCTGTCTGTCTGTCTGTCTGTCTGTCTGTCTGTCTGTCTGTCTGTCTGTCTGTCTGTCTGTCTGTCTGTCTGTCTGGTCGTTTTCCCACCACCTTGTGTCACTCGGTCCATGGTCTAGCGGATAGAGCTGTGACTCGAACCGCGTTAGAAACCAATCATCGAACAAACTTGGGTCACGGCTTTTTGACTCCGTCAAAGAGGTTTGACACCGTCATCAGTTAAACGGTTTCACGCCTAGTTTTACTTGGTATACGCCACTACTTATATGTCACTCTTCAATAGTTAACGCCAACTTAGATCACTGGACATAGGTCGGCAGTTTAGGAGAATACTCACTCGGACGCACTCACAATATTTTTTTTTCCTGGCACCGCATTCAGTCACGTTCACGCTCACCTCCACTCACGCTCACAAGCGCTCACTTATGTTAACATTCTCCTCATCTCACACCCACAGCACTCATTCACCTCCACTCACGCTCACTGGCACTCACTCGCACTTGCACTCACCTCCACTCACGATCATTGGCACTCACTCGCACTCACCTCCACTCACACTCGTTGTCATTCACTCGCACTCCCACTCGCTTCCACTCACACTTACTGGCACTCACTCGCACTCACCTACACTCACTGGCACTCACTCGCACTACCTTCACTGGCACTTGCTCGCGTTCGCACTCGCCTCCACTCACCCTCGCTGGCACTCACTCGCACTCGCACTGAGCTCCACTCACACTCACTGGCACTCAGTCGCACTAACCTCCCCTCACAATCGCTATCACTCACTCGCACTTACGTCCGCTCACAATCACTATCCCTCGCACTCAGCTCCACTCACACTCACTGGCACTCACTCGCACTCACACTCACTGGCACTTACTCGCTTTCGCACTCGCCTTCACTCACACTCCCTGGCACTCACTCGCACTAACCTCCCCTCACAATCGCTGTCACTCGCACTCGCTTCCACTCACACTCACTGGCATTCACTGACACTAACCTCCACTCCCACTCACAGGCACTCACTCGCACTCGCACACATCCCGTTAAAGTGAGTGTGCGTGAGTGTGAGTGAGAGCACTCATGCGTGAGTGTGCCGACCTATGTCACTGGGTATGTGAAACTAGGTATGTGCCGCTCTTTAATGAACCTCTTTCACGCGTACTTCGGTGACTGTACATGTTCCACTAAGTGTGTGCCACTTTTCAGCTATCCTCTTTGAGGCCAACAAGGGTCATTAGGCACGTGCCAGTGGATAAGTGCCACTCTTCGATGACAAAACTGTTTAAATTTCTCCGATGGTGGGCCGAGTGGAACCTGCCTCATAGATATTCAACCTTGTCTGGATATATATTCACACAGGCGTCGCTCATCAATTTCGCTGCGGCGGCACTAGATGGCGCAGCGTGTCCAGAAAGAATAGAGTTTCTGTATATGGCTCCCTGTGGGAGCTATATACAGTAACTCTAAGAGAGAAATGCGAGAGAGCCTCCTGGCTGCATAAACGCCTTACATATAGGGCGTTTTGGGCGGTTTCGACGAGGTGGGTCCATACATTGCTTCACTGCTAATCGCAGTAACGTCGAAATTCATGTTAGATGGGTTGTGCCAACTTTGTTAACAATTACACCATTTGACATGGGCACACCGCATCGGTGTTAGAGAAATTATTTGGGAGTTCTTTGAAACGATCAGCTCCTGCCAACAAGGAGATTTCTCTGTTCAAATGTCCATTAAACGATGAATTCCATTCATTAGTAAACCGCTAAAACACTTTAAATTTAGATGTCTGATTCGAAATAAACCTACCAACTTTAATGAGATATTGCCTCAGAATATTATTTCAAGAATTCCCATATTTCTTGGTAAGACATGCAAATCGTGAAACAGGAAAACACTGAGACGTAGTTGACATATAACAGAAAGAAAAATATGCCACCCTTATGTGATGCTCACCTCACAGAGCGCCTAATGCATCTAGCACCTAGTACATCTAGCAATGCCAATAAATAATATCTATTTTGTGAACAGAATGGTCGCAAAGCCTGAATTCTCGCCCTCTAAGCACTATATTCCGCGTGTTAAATAAATTTCAGATATCTTCTTTTGTTTCCGAGTTACATAAGGCGGCCTAAAATTTTGGCATAATTGCGATAGCAATTGTATGGACACTCTAGGTGCATTTCTTCCGGCGCTGTCGGCGTCACTGTGAGGTTCCGTTACAAGTCCAAGGGCGATAATATCGCCACCACGCACGGTGTGCTCTATGCGCGAGTGAAATTGTGCGAGGAAGAGCCAGCGATCGCCGCTCAATCTTGCGCACGCAAGCGAGGAAAGCGGCAAGGAAGAGCGCCGTCTTGCGTCGTGCGCTAGGATGCGGGGGCAAGGTAGGGATGGAGGCGCGTTCTACTCCGGGCCGCTGTATCTTAAAAGCCATCCATGACGGAGACAGAGTCCGCCGTCGCACTGTGTTTTCATGGCTTAGTTCGTATGCGAGACGCAGCAGAAAGGTCAATTCGCTCGCTGCTGCTGCTGCGTTTCCTCACTCCAGCGTTTTGACAGCGAGTTTCCGCGGCCATCGAGTGAGATGTGTTCATTTTTGCATGTGCACGCATGACACAATGTTTGTTACTTAATTAGTAAGTGAATGTTTAGATGTTCTTACGGCCGATAAAACGACTATTCTTACTTCCTATAGCTATCTACTAATTTGCTGTTGCAATCGATGCTTCGCGTTTCGAGCGAAATTGCGACTTTCTTCCTCGACTTTTTAAAAATATTTACTAGTTTAAATCTACCATCCATGAGTCGACGGCACTCGCTGTTTTTATTTCAATAGAATTACCACTACTGATATCGATAGTGCTGCTACCTAGAAATATAACATCTTCTCTTTCATATAGATGTCCAGATCAATATCTTCATTTCCATGCATAAATTTATTTAATCAAAATAAAAGGTAATGGTGTTTTCAAGGGCCATATCATGGTCCAGACTGGTCGTATAATGCCACCCCTAAAAAAGAAGTTATCGATTTCTTCAAAAACTGCAAGCGTGATTCTAAAGAACGCCTTCCCATATGGGCTGTGCACATGACAGATTCAGAGAGGCAACAAATAATTTTCATCCCCCCTGATTTTAAAGCTACACTGTAACGATGCCAAGGGTTATTTATTAGTCTGGCCAAACTTTGTAAATGCGAACGTAGTGAACTATGACGCCATTATAATAATATTCGGTGAGTGCTCAACCTAATCTTGTGTAGACTTATAAGTTAACCCTGTATGTCATTCTTCTGTCTACCAAGTAGCTGGCGTGCGACACCCTGATGTTTTATTCGTTACCCATAATAAAAAACTTGACATAGCGGATTATATTGACGCTTATCTTCTGGGATGCCTGCAGTACAACTAATAGATAAGAAAGTTCTTTAGCACTTGCCATTGTTTCAGGGCACGTCTCAAACCTAACGTGCTGAAGCAGAGAAGCGAGAGTTGTCTTGGCTTGGATCATAGCGAGACGCATGCCAACACAGTTGCGTGGACCAGCTCCGAAAGGCAAGTACGTGAACGGCCTTATGGCATCCTTGTTCTCCGGCATGAACCTGTTGGCCAGTGTCAAGTATAAAATGTGATGCGTGAGCATTTTCAGCTAGGCCCGCCGTAAACAACAGCTGTGCATGGTACAAAAACGTAATTTACGACACCGGAGCCACCAAGCAATTGCGCGTGAAGCGTGAAACGTAAATAAACTAAACTAAGTCCAGTTTTATTCCACCTTCGCTGGACAAGCATCCAGGTGTGAAAAGGCGAGAGCAATGAACAAATGCAAGCCGTGCACCACCTACCATATAAACTTTAGTGGGAACGCACATTCTCTTTTTAAGTGAAGTTACTATCGCTACTTGCGCGAAGCCGTTGATTCTCCCAGCTGAGCTATCTCACTGTGACACACATCGCTAGTCAGTTTGCAAAATTTTTCGGGTCTGCGATGCTCCAAGCAAGCCAACGTATGTCAGGAGTCAACATAGCGTGCTTGCCCGCTGGCTGGCTTGTAGCACACTGTTAGTGGGAGGTCTGAGTGTTTGTATTCTTACTTGTTTCGGATTCAATAACCAGACAGCAACAGGGTCATCAACGTAAGGTAGAAATAAGAGCATTTCCCGCCCATATTTTACTTTTGTATGCTTCAACCGTGCCGCCGTGATGGCAGGATACAGTCAACAAAATGGCGAAAAGCAAGGAATTAGCACGCTTGTTGTTTACTTGATAACATAATGACCGCGTACCTATCTGGATTGAAATTCTCCGGTTCAGGAAAGTATTCCGGATCGTGGTGGATTCCAGCCAAGGGAATGTCGACGCTCATTCCTGGCTTGAAGTGGATGCCAGCCACTGTAGTTTCTTCCGTGCAGAGACGCATGGTTCTGTGGTATGAAGTTCCGATTTGAAATTGCGGCAATTCAGCACTACGAACCCATTCGCTTTTGACGAATTGTAATAGACCGCCCGATGATTTTTCATGTTCAAAAGTGCTGCCTAATCGTAACGTTTCACTAATTGAGCATTCTAACTCGATGCATCCATTGCGCTGCCTTTAATTGTCATCCCGTGCGTGCATAGCGATGTTTCTCATTTTCTATTTTACCTTTATGTGTGAGCAAATTATAAATGTCCGTGTCTGATGCTACCTCATTTGTCGTAGTACTTATTATGATTGTCACATATAAGCTGTACTCCTCATAACGAAAAGATGAAAACGCAGAAAACAATGCCTTAGACAAAGAATTGCGCTCTTTGCAGGTGTCTTTATAAAATATGCATAAAGAGCAAAACATGACTGAACTATTTGAACACGTATTGCTCTCACACCATGCACGCCTACGCAATAATGAAACATGTTAATATTCAACGTATCAGCTGTCGTCAACAACATTGTTGTTTATGAGATGAATCCTTTGATCAATCGTAGCATTGGTCAGGTTATTCCCGTTATACTTAAGCTTATACCCTGATCTTTCATATTTATGGAGTTTCGTCAACACACGCCTATCAAAAGATATTTTCTTTGGTATAACGGCATGTTGGAGAGCCACCTGCATATTCGCACACGCGAGCGCATAGGACCCCAATGTGCCTACATGTGGTCTTACTCTTCTGCCTTGTGCTGAAAACGAGTAAACGTTAAAGAAAGAGATACTAAAACATGTTTTCCTCATGCTCACATCGAGTCGGGAGTGCAAAGTCTCAACGCCTCTTTGAAGCAGGCTTCGAGATAAGGCATCTCCTGCAGAGAATCATAGGTGACTTCTCCCTGAAATGAAATGAAAAAAAAAAAATACATAAAACCTCGTCCCTTGCTTTTTGACTCTCATAGTCGGTAAGGTAAATAGACTGATAACATACACTACGCGTTCGTTTGATTGCCTTCATTTACTAAATTGCGTGAGCCCATTAGACGTTGTGCTGCACTCTGAATTCAAACGCATTGATTGACGTTTAAGTCCTCTCCCGTAAAGGAAAGAAACAAGCGCATGGGGATGAAAAGACCACACGCCTCGACTTTTGTACTTCAAAAACGCAAAAGGACCATGGTGGCCTCAATTCCACAGTGACACAATACAGCTGGAGTAATTGGTGCCGTCGGGCGAGGTTCAACGTCGCCGACGAGCAAGAAGCTCCGCTCCTATTTTTTGACACCAGCGCCGGACAGCATGGGTCAAGCGTGCCAGCATTCCTGGCGTGGATATGGCCTAGCGAGAGCAGGTGTCCGTAGGGTGCACGGCTCTCTGCGCATGGTTGGCAGCTGATATGGCAAGTAGCGCCGTCGGTGCAGTTACGGCCGGTTGAGGTGTACAGCCGTAGAGCATAGAATTTCTGCCGAGCTTCCCAGCGTCCACAGGAAATAGGTACCTTCGGTAGGCGTACTTCGGTGAGCTCAGAACGCAGAAGCGTAACTAGCCCTTGAGAGACCGAGGATAATTTTGTCTACTAGAAAGGAAAAAAACAGGCAGATGAGAAAAAACAGAAGTACACGAAGGTTAATTAGGGCAAAGAGCAGCTGTTTACGCTGGTACTGGAAGAGAATGGTAATTAAGGAAACTAAATATAATAGGAAGAGAACCCATACATAATAAACATAGGTAAAGTGAAAGATACCAATAAACGCTATACTGTGCTCTATCATGCACAAAGTCAGCATGTCCTCGAGAAGAGAAGCAAATCCTTTAAGGCTTTCTGTGTTGAGGATGTTCTGAACCAGTGTCCCAGGATTTTGTTACCTTCCAAGGCCCTATCGTCCAGTCTATCCAGCGTAGTTTAGGGCTATGTTCTCGCGGTATTGTGGTGAGCGCATTGACACAGAAGATGTCTGATCGCCTCTTGGCGGCAGCAGATGTCGCATACCTGATCGAGCCGTTCCACAGCGGAATGCGTATAGGCATTCATGAACGCCACGGCGAGCCGCAGGCGGCAAAGTGGTGTTGCTTCAGCTCGTGGTATTTCGGGTGGAAAAATTAGCTGCATATTTGGATCGATGCTATGGAGACAAGTGCTCGTGAATTCCAGGGAGCTTCACTGTCCCAAAGCAAAATTGTGGTACAGAAAAGGCTACTTAAGGGCCACACTTTTGAGACCCTACTTATGTCCCAAAGCAGGGTTGCTCACCAAAATCGAATTCCTGCAGCTTCATTCATTCCAGCCTGTGGTATCGGTGTACAGCTGACATCATCATGGGCAGTTACGGGTGTCTCACCCGCACAGCCATTACCAGAGATGGAACACTGTTACGGTATCCATTAATCCATACAGCATCCGCACAATATCTACGCTGTCCCTTCAAGATGTTCATTCACTAACAGACATAGATGTTTCACTTATCAGCTGAATGGAGGTGAAGCAGGCTGAACAACTAGTTGTTTATTATAAACAACTAATTGCTTATAGTTTCGCCACATAACTACTAGTTGTTATGTGGCGAAACGTCGACATATCACACTCAATCAGGTTAAAAAGAGATGGCGCAAAACATCAGGGCAGTGGGAGTGGGGGAATGGTGACGGACCATTTCAGCCAGGATTTATTGCGAGCCAAATGAGCTAGCGTTTATGCAATGTACTTGATAAAACAGCTACACACAATGACGAATAACAATTCATCTCTTCAAGGCTGCCATTATAGGCGCCGCCTATGTATGTCGGAAGTCAAAAATGAAATATTTCATTTAGGCTGTGCTCGCTTCGTGTAGAAGATAACGGCACTTCCGTTCACATTTTTCACGAATTCGCACCTGTGAAATGCAGCTGTTTCCTTTACATACGTGATATACACAAGACAGACAGAAGAACATTTATCCCATACCTCCGAAAGTGCCTTGTCTACTTCCGCAATGACTCTGTCTTGGCATTCGGGATTGAGGGCTAGGTAGTAAGTGGTAGTACTAAACGCCGTCGAAACTGTTTCCACGCCGGCAACGAAGAATACCAAACCCTGGGCAGTTATTTCTTCCAGTGACATTTCTGAAAAATGTGTTTACAAGTTTAAAGTTAGTCGGGTTTTTTTATTCAGATCGCTTACGGGCGGAAAATATTTAGGTTCTTTGTGCGAAAGTTGATGGTTGACTAAATATGTACAAACGCAGCCACATACGCGTGAAATACAGCGATAAGGAAATAAGAAGCAGTATGGAATGACGAATAAAAAAAACTACAGTCTGAGGACTAGTGGCAATGATAATCTTTGAAGCAACAAGCCTTGATGACATATACTGCTGACACTTTTGGGAAAGGCGATAATCACAGGTAGTTTTCCTTAACGCGAATACTGAGAGGTCAGTATGAAAAGAGGACATGCGGTGTAGCCGCATCCATTTTTTTCATTCATTCATTCATTCATTCATTCATTCATTCATTCATTCATTTCATTTCATCATTATCATGTTAGCATTGTTTCAAGTCAGGGGTCCAGAAAAGCCTGATCGCTAGTTTCAATTACGCCGAAACGTGGAAGTATAAAGTAGCATAATCAGTACACATGATATGAGTAACGGGAAGTAATTGCTGCAACGAATTTGCTTTGACAATTTTATTCTGTACTTATAAATTCAATTTTTTGCGAAAGAATTTGATTTCAGAAAAACTTCCGCAAGGACCTTTGCTTACAAAACCCTACAACAGTTCTGTGTTCACCTACGTTTTGTTTAAATGGTTACTCGCCAATTTAAATTGCAGGGAAAGCCAGCGCATTGGCGGCCAATTATTTTAAAGTTTTTTTCATTATCAAAGTTATTTGTTCCCTTTGTGCTTGAGCAGCGTGTCATCTTGAGAAACAGAAGCCTTATATTAGCGTGTATCATTATATAGGTCAAATCAGAATACCGAGCCTACCCTGTCGTACCTGTATGGGCATAGGCGCTATAACGTAAAACTCTTCCAAACTTTTCTATTCCAATCCCGCAATCAGCCCTCCGCGATTGGGGAAAAACGTTGTTGGACTACTCCCACTTCACCTGTCTGTCAAGCGACGTCACGATAACCACGATAGCTCCCCATCTGATATGACGTGCACACAATCATCATGTATGATTTGACTGAACAAAGGAAAAATAAGTACTTATGATACGACGCCTTTTCGCCATTAGCTCTCGCCTATTGACCAAAAGTTTTCGGGTTGCACCCACTTCACCTGCTTGTCACGCGACGTCACAAAACCGCAAAAGCTCACCACGACTAAGGGACGTGTACGCGTTAAAGATGCATTAATATGCCGACCAAAACTGAATTTTTTTCTTAATAGCCGCAGGCTGCCCCGTTCCGAAAGGAATAAAAGATGGCTGCCGCCGATCGCTCAGGCACTGGCTACTCGCACTTGCCGGAGAGCATGGGTTTATTTGCGTGTAATAAAACTTTTTGCATGGCCATGTAACGTTTTCGAGAACTTTCGGCACGTTTACAACCTCGTTCTACCAACACTTGTTTGCTGAGGATCCGTTTCAGCATCATTCGTAAGCTTCCGTTGTATGCCGCCGCGGTTTTTGACGAGCTACCATAACCTGAGTAAAGGAAAGCGGACCAATCACAGACGCCAGCACCATGCTTTTCATCCAGATATCGATTTGCAGTGCAGTGGCTCGGCCCTATCGAATCCATCTCCACTTGAGTGTGCTCCTCACCTCTTGTGAGACAAGTAGATAAGACAAGCCGCTCAGTGTAGGCAATGTTATTCGTTTTTCAAGCAAACAAAAGTGACCTCCTATGAACGAGGAGAGCACTTGATTGGTCTGTTGAGACACCCCTGCTGGTGACCGCCCAATGCTTGCGTCGGAGGTTACGCAAATTTGACGTCAGGAAATTGAAATAAGAACATATAGGACTAGTTTTACGTTATAAGGCCCCATATTTCTCTTCAGTTGGAACCGAGTAGCCAACGAACATTTTCATGCGGGTGTGCTTTTCATTGTGAGATTTCTGGGGCATCTGTTGGAAAGTGTGGCGATAGTCGTAAACGTCTTCTGTCCTTCAGCTCTTACGTGCCCTGTAAATATACATAAGGCTTAAGTTGGAGTGGTGGGTAGAAAACTGTGGAGGAAGACATTTAAAATAGCGACGAAGCGCGGGCTAGTCGGGAACCGGGAACATATCCCGGTTCTAAGTAAATTTGGGCGCGAGGACAAGGAAAAGAAAGCATAGCTTAGACACCTCGTACATTTTATCTTACGTCCCAAGGCTCAAGATTACCTAACGACATTTAGAAGGAATGAAATTTGCATATGCGATTAGGAAGAATCGCCCGAAACCTGTCTAGCCGTTTGTCCTTTCTCCTAGGCATTACGCCCAAAAAAGGTTCGCCATAACCCTTTTTTCAAAGGCCCTGCAAACTTTAGCATGTACTGAGGTTCACCAGAATACCAAAGAGTGACGACAATAAACTTTGTCACGTTTTAGAGCGTTAGGTAGCGGCATAAAGCACAAGCATTACAAAGGATTACAAAGCACCCATAGATAGCTGTAACGCCGCTTTCACTAGACCGAAAACCCTTGGGGAAAAAAAGACTGCACGCGGTTGTAAGGCAACGACTTTCTTAGCCTTTGAAACCATTTTCTTCGGAATATTACGACAAAATGGGAACACTTACTGTTTGCTGTAGCGTTCTCTGTCTTTTTCTGTGAATTATCTTCCCAGCTGTAGTCAGCGTCCATAAATATTTGAAGAAAGTCGTCTTCTACCTGCAAGCAAAGAAGCAGAAAACTTGAGGCAGCAAGCTTGTGGATTCATTGCCATCTCAACTGTGTAACTGAATGTGTGTGAAGAAACCATTTGTGTTGTGAGAGTAAAGTGATTCGGCAAAGCTGTCGTACTCTTAGTTTTCGTTGAACAAACAGAGCAAAACAAACTATTCATTTCGTCTATCCATAGTCTGGGAATATTGTTGTTGAAGCCAGAGTCTCTTATATTGTTAGTCTCTTAATTTGCTGAAGCCACCTATGCGAGTTTCCTAACATGCGCTGCTCAGGTTCCGAAGGCCTTAATATAGGTATGCGATGCTTGTCTCGGGCTTGGCTTGGCCTAAAAGATGGTCATGTCTGAACATACAAAGTTTTCTTAACATGAGGTGCCCGCAAAAAATATTTATCCACCCGCACTTCCCCGTCTTTCAATCTTGTTTCATCAATCCAATCTTTCACCTTTCTATTAAGGTTACTCACATGATTTTCAACAAGTGAGCGCGGGAAACAAACACAGCCCATTGAAAACGACTTACAGTGACCGCTGATTTTTACATCTGTCCTGCAGCTTTCGCGGCTACTCGCTTTTTCTTACATTTGGTATTATTTTGCAAGTAATGATCGAAATATAGAGCAGTCTCGTGAAGTTGAAACTTACGTCACTAATTTACATGCAACGTGAACACAGCTCAAGTTTGGCTGCAGCGTCAGCATTGTGTGGTGTCAAATGGCGCAAACACCTCATGTCAGAAATACGTCAAAGAAAGTCGCATTTTTACTTGCGGCTGCAAATAAATATATACCTGAAATGTTGGTAATGCAAATTATCTCTAGGGGCATCAAGTACCACGTTTAAAAAGCTTTGAAGAAACTTTCAATATGCGTTTCCCATGCAACTTTCAAAATACTGAAGCGTTATTAGAGGGTTATACCGTAACTTGTACCGGCTTATGCAGACTTTGTTCAAACCTCCACGTAGCTGCGACTACGCTTCGTGTTGTCACGTGTACCAATAATTTGACTTAGGTGTGAGCTTTATGTTAGAATAGTGGCGCTTATACTTATGTCGGGCGAAAGGGCGCTAACGTTCATAAACACCTCCATCCAACTGTTCATCACTTCACCTTGTTCTTCGATTTCCGATCTTCAATCAAGACTGAGACGAACGCCTTAAACAAATCGGTGGATGACTTCGGAGGATAATCAGGTTTCAGAATCTTGCACAAACTTGGCATGAGAACTGGAAGAATTTGGAAACAAATTGTGAGCTTTCTCATCCAGTTAATAGACAACGCTAAAAAAAACACATTAACTCATGCATGCTTGAGTACTTTTGTGTTCCAAAAGTTTCCCTGGCGGCTATTCAGTGAGCCCGCATCTGCCACGTCAGAAAACTGTTCACGGAAACGCACGAAGGTTTTAGTTGCCTTAAAGAAAAGATGAGTTTTCTTCTTAAAAACACTTGTTTCCTTTCACTTCAGATATCCGCTCCGCGCCTTGAAAACTTCCAGGCGCTCGAGTACTGAAGTACCACTTTAGCAGCAAAAAAAAAAAATAATAATAATAATAAGTGAACCGAAAGCCTTCTCTGCGACTTTTCTGGTTATATACAATTGTGGTGTACAGCGCACCAACATTTCCGCCTTAGACGCGCGCTTAGTGACACTATTATTACGGACGACCGCCATCGGAATATTGAAAGGATGCCGCGTGTATTTAAGTGGCCGTACTGTAGTAAACACCACAAATACGCATTACTCTCTACGCTAACCTGTGGGCTTCTGGCTTCACAAACTGCAGGGCATGTTGCAAATAACATAATACTGCTAAAATATTTGGATCTTAGTAAGAGCACGTTTGCAGTATTCCTGAGCGTCACATGCAAGCCCAAAGCACCAGATTTTGTAATGTGACTGAGAGGGCAAATTTACAAAGCTTTTCTTTCATAAATTTTAATCGTCATGCTCCAGCCGCCTTTGCTAATAATATGCGGAACATTAAGATTGCCCCATTTCTTTTCTTACGTGCGCATGGGTCTGCACAGGGACAGCGTGTACTGAGCCAGAGCATGTTCATGGAAACCCGGCTTTCAGGATTATAAATGCGCCTACATGCAACTCAAGGAGAGCTCTCGTACAACACGTAGCAGAATGCGAAGTCTTTTTACCTTCGTAAGGTTCTAACACTTCTGGCTTGGACGTCTTGATTCGTATTTGCAGAACTGCGGTTTCATTTAGCGTGAGAAATATGCTCCCGGCTTAAAAGCTGAAACAAAATTTTGCCAGTGCAACCATCTTACTTCTTCGCCCTGAGAGGATTTGTGCATGGCGGCATTGCTGCTGCACGGTACATCGTCTTCGGTAGGTGACGTAGATACATGCACGAGTGATTCATTGAATAATTGCGCCTAATGATATTTATCTATTACAGCGGTGTGACTCGATTTCTGCTAGTCGCGATAACGTAGGTGAGTACCATATTGCCACGTTCTTGTGACGGTGAAGAATCACAGTGGCACAACTGCAATTCACGAAGCTGACTCCTTATTTGGCGAACTTGCGCTCACAAAACAAGTAATACTTAGAGCACAGCAAAGCGACAAGTACGATCGCGAAACTCTGGTTGGAGGGCCAAGAGCGTCGGCTATTTGAACATGACTCGTTAAATAGTCTAGCGGAATCGCTGGTACTGGGCTGCGTTCTAGAACGGTCAACGCTATTCGCGTCATGCACGCAATAAGATAACGCAAGGTTCGGCGACAGAGAGGCAAGAAATATAATCCGCAACAGCATTCGAGGAAGTTCAGATACAAGGATACGGCCTTGCGCTGAGCGACAACTTAGTAATATTTGTTAGCCTGTGATAAATGATCGCCGAAAACACATGAACGATGCACACGTGTCTCTATTGCTCCAACGCAGAAAGAAAAAAAGAGGGAAAAAGCTTTAGGAATATGTTTTCTACTTCGCTTGTACCTTATGGCATAGCCAAATTTAATAGTCATATATGCTAATGCAATGATATTTGGCTCTCGTTTCCTCTTATCAGAAAATACACGTTACTCACATAACATCAGTGCTCTCCAGCCACCCGCATTCATATATATACCCTCAAGAGATTTTAATATAGGATGGTTGGTGTCATTCTCGCTGTTGATATCAATACTGTAGTTCAAAGCAGCCGTGATGTCGAGTGCCGTGTGTGTGGCGAGCCTGCAACGAAAAAAAAAAAGCTTTTTTTTTTCACATCGTTCCAATATAAAAGCTAAGTCCATGCATGCACGAAACATTGAGACGCGAATCATTTGGGTAAGTATGGGTTCATATGCACCACAATATGTAACTGCGTGCACAGTGAGCGTGTATCGACGCTACACGGCGCGCCTGTGACGTCGTGTGAGTCCTCGCGTGCTAGGCGACAGCTGCGATGGACACCGGACACCGGCGGCGGCGGGGGACACCGTCGCCAACCGAAACGGCTTTTGGAATGAGCCCATAACAGCGTACGCTGTAAGAGAACGCTTACACTCGTTAAGGTGTACCTTGTCACCTAACAATATCCGACACGTGTCTTGCTTTTCCTTCCTTTTTTGAAAACTCCACTTGCTGCTTTTCTCTCAAGAATACTTTGTCACCCTGATTTTACTTGTATCATTCAGGATCTGGAAAAAAATTAGCTGAGACACTTGATGATGATGATGATAGCTGAGACACTTAAGACTGCTTACATGTGCGAACGCGAAAGCATTATAGTCGCTTTGGTTTTCTTCCTGCGCTGCTCTTGTGTGCGCAAGCTCTCGCCTGCATTTTAACTGTGCCTCGGTAAAGCCACATAAAAACGCGCGAAGCGTCTCAACGCGCTCGCTTGCCCGCTAGGATTTCATGACTCGAAGGCCCGCTCAGCGGCAATCAATTGGGCACTTGCGCTTTTCTTTATTTTATAGACTCAATTTATGCACTCATGACGAGGCGCCACCTCCTACCCATTGGCTGCGCCGTCACTTGCCCAACGACGCACACACTAGGCCACACGTTTAGTCAACCACAACCGCGGAGCCGCCGTGCATTTGCAGAATGACACGTTCGAACGCTCAAGGCATAAAACCTCTTAACGAGGAGACATCTACAGAATGAAGAAGGAATTGCCGCTGATAATAACGCACCCACTGAAGTCCACGGGCTTATTCTGAGCTGCCGCATCCTTTACTCGTGACGTCATCTTTCTAAGAACGCTTTTCGCCTTCTTCAAGATCTGAAATTCATAAAACTACTGTCAAAACAGTGTTGAAAATGGAAGGCGCATAACGCTGTATTTTACAGCGAAGCTGTTAGTGTGACTAGAAGGGCTTAAAAACATCTTAAGCCTGCCCACTCATGGTCGTCAAACAACAATGTCACTTACCGACCTCGCATTTAAATAAAATGCAGTATATGTTAGGTTTGATGTGCACGTATAGTTTGACATCTAAAAGGGCCCGCGGCTAAATAAAAACTGCTAAACTCACGTTTTGTGCCTGTTACAAGGTTTTATATGAAACGCTAAGTTTCCCCGCTGCCATGGGCGAATGAAAGGTGAGAAGCGATTCGGTATATGCAGGTAACAAGGGCCGTAATATACGTTAAGCAACTGCTCTAAAGCAAGGATGCGCCGCCATTGGTGGCTGGGAACGCGAGAGCACACTGGCTTGTAAATACCAAGCGGGGCAGTGTCCAAACAAAGCGATGGGACAGCAACGCAAACAGACCGTGTCATTAATAGGCGCAAACAAGTACTTTGAGCAACACTTCGTACAATGTAGTGAGAGCTTGGTTCGGTGACTAGTGTGTACAATATACGTCTCAAAAAGGCGTGTCCGTGGTCTTGGGGTGCCACACGTGCGCGCTGAGTGAGGTTTTTCGCAGTGAAAACATTTCAGCTTCTTCGAAAATTTGATCAGCATACACATGGTTTACAAATACACGTCCGAGCGATGGCTCCTTGTGGCTAGCAGAAAGCGAGCTCGAATGTCGTCATGATTTTGCTCGCTGCATACGCCGGAAGCAATCTGAGGAACCAGAAACACGTCATGGATGCCATATTTTTTACACCCACCTATTGTCTGTAAATAGCAACAGCGTTTCCCCCAAACGCCAACAAAAGCTTCACTTAAACAGACTCCCAGAGTGAGTGGGATCTAAATGCTTTTTTTTTTCCAGGCAATCAGTCACCACTTAGCAGCTATAGTAATATCATATTTGCTTTAGCCTATATATTAGCAGGAAACGCGCATAACATTCTTAAATTTTACCAAACGCCAGCAAAGAGAGAGCAAATCCAAGTACGTCTGAGTTTTGTAGCCGGGAAGCCTTGCTTTGCTTCTCGGATTATGCAGAAGATACTAAAATACAAGTGTTCATAAGCAATTAGGTTCCAGAAACTGATATACGCTTATAATAATTGGCACCCTTAAAAGTGAAAAAAGGGTAGAAATGTCTCTATAACTCACACCCTTAGAATGTCGGTTATATCAATCACACTAAGCGTGTAAGCTATAGAAACAATTACACGATTTTTCACTTTTAAGAGTGTAAATTATTTTACAATGTACTTATCAATGTGCTAGTCAAATGTTCGCGTAGTACTTGACTTAACAAGATATTTTGGTGATTTATGCTTACCGTCTTCAGCCTGGTGGCGGTGAGCGCAGGAGTAAAGATCGTTCGTGCTTTCTTCCATTCCTCACCGGACACGTTCATGATGGACTTCTTCCAAACTTCGGTTCCCACGCTCTGAGCTAACTGCAGCGAACAATAACGAGCACGCAACCAAAAACGGAAACATCGAATTTTCTTTTATTTTTTTGGTTCAAGCCCACAATCAGGCCTCTTTGACGTACCTTTATTATTATTCACTAAAGTGACAAGAATATCTGGAAGTTCGCAATGCTTTAAACGAAAAGGCTGTTATCAGCTCAAGTCTAGCACGTTCTTTTTAATTTTCAGGTTTCGCAAGGTCAGTGTCGAATGTATTTTGCGGAGAACAAAATTCATAATTTTAAAATATCTTCTGCTTACTTTGGCTTGGCGAAAAACTTCTAACCGCAATCTAACAACTCACCGATCTGTCCGGGAAGTTCTTGAATTTGGTGACCATCACTTCGCGCAAGATGTCTGGATCTCCAACCACAAGAGTTGGTGCTATTCCTTGGTAGGAGCTGCAAGAACTCGCTTCTTTACTACTCAAGAAATACGTAGTTTAACAAACAGAATATCATAAAATTCCTTTACAAGGATTTGCCGCGAACAGGTGGAGTGAAGCGCCGAGTGAACCGAGACAGCCAGGACCGCGTTTGCATGAATTCGGTCAAGTGGCTCGACCTAGTTAACTCGGCAGACAGCTTCAACCTCCCCAACGCTCTCACGACTCTGTACAGCTAAGTCCTCTCCCGAACCCGACTAAAGTATTTCGGTGCAATAAACCAGCAAGATTCCTCATTGTATGTATTCAAGTGATATCGCAAGTCTCGATGAAACATTCGTAACACAAGTTTCTTGTGTTGTGTTTAACTGTGTTATGCTGGCAGTTGTTAGACGATAAGTTTTCAAGAATTTTTTGAAGAAGGGACTGTAAACATAATCTGAAGTGTGGCTAGAGGGATTAATGGTAAGCGAGGAGAAAATCTTTCAGCTTTTCTTTTTGTGTGTGTGGTGAGGTGTGGCGTAATCGACGCTGAACAAATCGCGATTTAGGGCCACTGCGCTTTTCGTTCCATTTAAGGTTTCCGAAAAGGTCGAGTGAAACACCTTACACAGCATTCGCAAAAATGTCTTATGATAAATTGTTTGTAGGAGAAAATAATAGTCAATCTTAATGGTACACGCAATATTAATGCGGTTGGCAGTCTTAGGGTACTTCATGCAGTTTCCTGGGAGTATCTATCTATCTATCTATCTATCTATCTATCTATCTATCTATCTATCTATCTATCTATCTATCTATCTATCTATCTATCTATCTATCTATCTATCTATCTATCTATCTATCTATCTATCTATCTATCTATCTATCTATCTATCTATCTATCTATCTATCTATCTATCTATCTATCTATCTATCTATCTATCTATCTATCTATCTATCTATCTATCTATCTATCTATCTATCTATCTATCTATCTATCTATCTATCTATCTATCTATCTATCTATCTATCTATCTATCTATCTATCTATCTATCTGAATTGTTTTCCCGTCTACTTGGGTCACTAGGAGTGGGTAGACCATGGTCTAATGGGTACCGCATAGGGCTTCTGTGCTGATGCAATAGGGTTTGAAACTAACCGTAGGACCAACATCGGTCACTCGATATGAGGCCCTGGGTATGTGCCACTGTTCAATGAACCTATCTGATGCCAACTTGGAGCAGTGAGCATGTGTCACATTGTACCGCTGTTCAATGAATCTCTATGAGGCAAATTTGAAGCCCTGCAGCCGAATTCCAAAATGTTTTCGTTCGTTAGTGCTTTGTTAGCTTTGCGGTTGACTGGAATTCGCTCATACTAAAAATTCTCACGTAAGAAGTTTTCCTGAATATGGGCCCTGATTCAGATGCCGTCCCAGCAGAAAGAACGATGTTTTGTTGATAACTAAGGAACATCTATAACAGTTTTGAGCTACTTCTCCGTCAAATTAGGTGACTACTTTCTGATGCAACGCAACTTTTCCTGCAGATTCCATCAGTAACAAATCTTGCAAAATTCGCGAAGCTTTTGGTTCGTATAAGCGTTATTTGCCATTGGTAAGCCGTATTCGTTAATTACATAGCGGGCATCACAATCGGCTGGCCCCGACAGTTAAGAACCAGTTTTAGCATAACTTTCTTTTTTTTAAGCATGGGCGTCGGAGCTAAAATGCTAGAATGAGCTCCTAACGCACTGGCCATATTGATAAGTGGCAGCCGAAAATCAACCGCCACCTAAGCATCGTCCTTGTGGAAATGCATCCTACGCAAACTTTTTGGAAGCAATCTAGCGCCGGGCGACGATCCAATAAAGAGAAAGAAGAAGCCATAGTTTTTTACTCACCCGTACACACGGCCGTACCGCATGTAGGAACTGATAATCACTTTGTTCACGGGCTGCAAGAAAAACAGATGCCAGCTACGTACAAGGTGACGTTCTCGCGTTGAGACGAATAGCACAAATGAATCCACAGGGTAATGCTTGGTTGCGCATTTTCCAGACCACAATATAAACATGTCACTCCCTGTGCGTAGCTTGAAGAGCTATATATATATATATATATATATATATATATATATATATAATACGCTACGCACCTCTACAACCATGTAGCCTCTGCATGGGCTACCGACATCTGTGTCATGCGATCGACTGAATGTTTAAGAAAGCAGTGCTGACATCAGTTTTCTCTAGACCACCACTGACTGCTGATTTAGTGTCGTCACTTTCTCTTTATTCAAGCGAATTGTTGTTTGCAAGTTCTTTTATCAAGTGGCCGCGTGAATTATTGGTGGCATGGCGAAACTTGTAGCTCTACAACGGTGAGTAGAAAGTGTAAGCACGTGGGATAAGTTCTAGGATATGTTCATTGTTGTCGAAAACGTTAACTCAGTTGTAGGCATAGACCTTATGTACGTGAGTTGTGCTTAGAGGAAGTTCTCAATTCCTTTCTTATTCCAAAACGTAAGTAGGTATCATTGACACAGATCACACTGCCTTCTATCTCAAGCCTACAAAATCCAAATGGGCACCTACCTTAGTGTAAAGATCGTAGAGGAAGCGCATGTACTGAGAAAAAGTAAGGTGCGCTATTCCCTTGTCCTTCCAAAAGGTGAACGTCCTTCGGAACCACCTAGATAATGGGGCAGGAAATTGGTGGTTTGTTTCTTGAGCTGCCGAACACGTAGAACTGCACTCATCCACGCCAAACGCCAGCAACGTTTATGGTCGCGAACGCCAAAGGAGCACAAGAACACGAGAGGAGGCACGTCACGAACCCTGCCTTTTACGAACACCGCCGTCTTTCCTTTTGAAAATTTTGATTTTTACGTGATAATGTATAACGATCTAGCTATCTATCTGCCTTTATTCATTGCTAAGCTTGGGCACAAATGCAGTTACAGCGCGCAGAAATACGCAAGCGGCTCTTTTCCACGTACGGAGGGAGTTTGTATGCGCGGCGGCAAGCAATAGTACTTGGTAAAAATCACGAAAACTGCCCTTAAATCTCTGCAGCGACACTTCCCTTTAGGTTCGCGGACAGAGATGAAACCATCATCTAGGAAGAAAAGAAAAGAAAGGCAACCGTTCTGAAAACATTGGCATACTTGTTCAATCAGAGTAGCAGTCTGCATTAGAATAGGTGAGCAGCTTTTGAACGAGGAATGTGGTTGGCGCCAACGTTTGGACAATGGGACTTCTCTTTTCCGTACACTAAAATTACCTTGCTATATTGTTTTACGTGTATTCTATTCCAATTCGCAAGTCGAGATAGCGACGGCTCGTTATGGGGCCGCAGAGAGGAGGCGTGATCATTATTGAGTTGCCAAATTTTCTTTCTTACCCAGGTAGCATACAAAGTCTTGAAAACGTCGTTTTAAGGGATTCAACGTCTGAAACGGATTTTTGACCAAAATCGACGCATCAAAAACGTTCCAAACAAGATAGCTTAAAAACGAGGGGTGAATACGTTTTGATAACGTTGGAAGCCAGACAGCTTAAAAACGAGGGGTGAATACGTTTTGCAAACGACTCAAAACGCCACCGCCACGCCACGGCGCGTCAGCCTCTTTAGCGGCTTCTACAATATTCAACAACCCATCAACGCGATCCAACCTTGCGCAAGGTGGCGATACCGTCGTCAAATCATGTGACCAAGGTGGCCACGTGATTCGTGATGCCGGGCAGCCGGGCGAGCCGGGGCATAGTCGCGTCGTCATGGCGTCGTCGCGTCACCGCACTCGCATTGCGCTGTGGTGTGTTTGCGGCTGTTCTGAACGTGCTGCCGCTGCCCTTTGCTATGTAAGTGTTGCAGTGTTTTGCTGTCAAGAAAACGATATTCTGTGATCAGTTTGGGTTGTGCGATATGTTTGTGTGGTTTTAATTTGGAAATCAGTAGTGTTTTCAATTGTTATGTGATCAAGGCGGCCACGTTATTCGTGAAGCCGGGCATAGTTACGTTATCGCACTCGCATGGCACTATGGTCTGTTTGCGACTGTTCTGAATGTGCTGCCGCTGCCCTTTGTCATGTAAGTGTTGCAGTGCTTTGCTGTCAAGAAAACGACATTCTGTGATTAGTTTGGGTTGTGCGATCTGTTTGAGCCGGGCATAATAACGTTATCGCACTTGCATTGCGCTGTGGTATGATAGCGGCTGTTCTGAATGTGCTGTCGCTGCCCTTTGTCATGTAAGTGTTGCAGGGTTTTGCCGTCAAGAAAACGACGTTCTGTGATTAGTTTGGGCTGTGCGATCTGTTTGTGTAGTTTAATTTGGAAATCAGTAGTGTTTTCAATTGGAGGGCGCGGAGTGGAGGGCACTAATCAGCTCTTCAAGTTCATTGTCATGTTATGTGAGGCGCCTTTTCACTGACGCTGTAATTAAGGCGTTAAGGGCAGTATAAGGACGAAAGTTAGAGGGACGAAATCGTGCCTCTGTGTCCCTAGCGTCGGGGTCGGCCGCTATGCGTGATCCTAACAAGAAAGCATTTTGCAGAATGCGAAGGAAGGCGGCAAAATTTCTGTCTGTGCGCACCTTGCCGATCTCCGCAATAGAGCCATCATCGTGGTATCTTAGTCTCCCGTTTAGCAAGAGTGTTGGAGACAAGGGAACTGGTTCAAACAGTCTTTTTTTTAATGATTCACTACTAGTGCGGTATCCCAAAAGGTGAGGTCAAGTGCTCGCCCTATTTTCTTCCCTCGCGCTACAGCGCACTGACAGAATTTTGCGTGCACCATACCGTGCTTTTATCGTTTGCGCTTCAGGTTCTCGATTGTGTTTTCGCCCCCTTTACCCACGTGATGGGTATTTCATGGTATTACCGGGTACCACATGTGTCCATATATTCTGTCCAATATATGAAACGGCCAAATTCGATTTTATTTGACGCCTCAAATGGTAGTAATATATTGAGTCCCTTGTAGCTTTGTGCTTGTTATCAATTTTACTATTTGGCGAATGGATACAGCATGTACGCTGCATAACTCGCTTGTGCATACTGCATACGTGAGTCGAGTATGCCCTTGGTATAAAATAACTTGTATGCTTTAGGTAGTACGATTGTTTGCAGTTTGGGACATGTGTCGGAATGTACGCTGTGCGCCCTTCGCGCTTTAAGGCGGCCTGCCGAGTTCGTGCGGGTGCCATGTGTGCGCATGGAGTTCGCGAAGCGCTCTCGCAGTTTTTTTTATATATATATATATATACATGTGTTCTGTTCACGCGCTTCGCACAACAGGGCATGTCGCAGTTCTTTGTCCTTGTGCAACATATTTTCCTAGCGTACGTCTTTGCATTATTTGATACCGGTTTCACACGGGGCTCTTTTAGCCGCTATCCAGTCCGTTACAAATCGAATTTCTCGGTCGTGATGGCTCCTCTGCGCAAGCTACGAGAGTGAGCCAGTCGCATCGATAATTTCGATCCGGATCGGGCTTGATCGCGATCGAGAGTGGTCGTGTGACACCGGTTTTACACATGGCTCCCACATAGGGAACACTAAGTTCAATGCTACTGAGTGAAGAGCAAGTGCATATATATGCCAGTGGTGGTATGTGGGCAAGTCTCTCTGGTGAAGCCAATACTTGTGCATTCAAAACATTTCAATTACCAGCGTAGTGCATCAATGTGTCTACTTCGACAAAATGGAGCACCAGTGCAGATATCTGAACATACCTGTCCAGGGCAGCAATTGTGTCTAGATTGAAACCACTACCAGCATGTGCGGCAGTTCTATTTCCAGCAGCGGGACTGCACAATAATCAGTAGGGTGCTCTCAAGCTGTTTATCTATGAAGCTCTGCCTGGACTGTGTGCCAAATATTTTTGGACGTGAAAGTGGGGGTGAATTGGTAAACATCAGTGGAACTGTGCCTGGACTTTGTGGCAAATGTTTTTGGATGTGAAAGTGTGAGTGAACTGGCAAAGAATTTGCTCTGGGCTACATGTGTTAAACGTTTTTCTCATTCAGAGTGCTTTCTTTTACTTTAGGAGACTGGAGATGTGCGCAAAGTGTGACATGTCAGTGTGCTAATTAATGTATTTGCTGGTTTGCAAATTATTCGTTGCAACTTTATTTTTGCCAGAGAGGTACAACTTTGCCTCTTGTAAAGGGCTTTTTAGATAATACACTTACTATGTATTATGACCATTGCTTCCTTTGTTACACAAATGCAGCTTCCAGTGCATTCCATTTTATTTCCATGTTTATGTAAGTTTCTAATATGAGGCTTGCATATTCATTTCTCACGTTCTGGAGTGGCAAGATGCAGCATTACTGTCTCATCGTTCGCTGTACTGCAGTAGTGTTCACTTGTTACACTGAATCCCCCGTTTAAGTATTCTGTACTAATTTCACTTTATTGCTTTTTTGTTGTATGGTTATTTTTCTCGCCATTACCTTCTTTGATATATCCTAAAGGCGATATTTCCAATTTTGCATTGTTCCCATTTTTTTTATTTCTTTCACAGGATTGTTTTATGATGGTATGCGGTGGTATTTCTTTTTGTGCTCTTTTCAAGCTTCTAGATGACTGGTAACATTGCTTGGAGGCAGTTACCATCCAATTCATGCTCTTGCATTTTTCAGTCTACTTCTTCCATTCGCTCCGATGTCACTTCTGCGTAACTCTAGTCCATCTAATAGCACGCGCACTTTACTATGATAAATTAGACACTTTAGTACACTCCAGGTTTTTCTGTTCATTTTTGTATGTGTACTTGGAATTTTGTTTATGTGCTAGTGAATGTTCACTTTCGAGTTCATTACGAATCCTTTCTGCGACTTTTGTCATTGTTGATGTACTTTTATTTCTATTTGCATTTCTCACACAGTTTGTTCGAACCTTGCATAAGCATTACATTTTAATAAAGTGTTCTTGCTTTGTCACAATGTTCTCATTTCATGCACTCTTGGCATGAAAGGCTTGGTCTGGCCACCTGCCAAGACGTGGCCATTTCTTCTTTGCAGGAGGTCGTTCCCATTGTGGTTGTAAGCATCGTAGCTTACTAAAGGCGGTATTAAGGATTTATTATTCCTAACAGGCTCATTTTCGTGCGACTTGGTAGACGATGCGCCGGCCATGCGGGGAACAGTGCTTGGCACTGCGCCATGGTTCTTACAGTCAACACCGACGCTTCTACTCATCTGGGGCGCGATTGGAGATCGTTGTTCGAAACGCCCGATCAGTTTCACCTCACGCGATTGGCCTAGGCCGTGCCAACGGGTGCGGCTGACGACGTCTGCGCGGCATAGGCCACTCGCGTGAGGCGAAACTAAACGCGTGTTTTGAACAACGATGTCTGATCGCGCCCGTCACCCGCGAAAATTAGCTTCAGATGATCGTAAACCTTTCAAGACCGCTTCTAGACCAGCTTTTTGATAACGTCCTAAAAACGTTTAGAAATTGGTTACGAATAGTTTTGGCAAAAGGATTACTTGTGTCTTTCCCAATCCTATTTCTAGACCAGCTTTTCGAATACGTCTTGCAGACCTGTTCTAGATCGTCTCAAGAAAGTAATTAAGCCGGACATTAGCAGAGATATACGACGTTTTCCCGCCGAAGTTCTCTCATTCGTGTCTTCTTTAACCCGTTTTTATCGTCTTGGATAAACGCTACGAAAACGTTACGTATCTCTTTTGTGCTACCTGGGTAGTAGTGAACTCCTTGGGTAACTTGGTTGATGTGTATCTCTCCTTTCTTACTTTATTTAGTTTCGGAAGCAACCGAATGCCAACATGCTCTACTACGTAGACAACGCTGATCTTCGCTTACCAGTTTATGCCTACTTTTTTCTTAAACAATTATTTTTTATTACATGCTTCACAATTTCTTCAGTACCAAGGTAGAGCCATTTGTTACCACGCAACTCGGCACATTTGCACATAATAGGCCACCAACCCGCGCTGCGTAACCTGAGACATGGTTGCAAGCAAAGAGCTAACAACAGCAAAACTGAAGCCTTGGCGGGTATATGGGCAGGATCTGGTTGGAGCCTAACAAGCGCCGTACAGTACAATGACAAATGGCACAGATTTCCAGTACTCAGTCCGCCAAACCCATCGACTACCACCTATTCCAACGTATGATGACTGTACAGAACACAAAATTTCATGGCACTACACCTACAGAACGTTAGCGATGAGAATAAGCCGACGTTCAGTTTTACTCCTTGCTAGTAGCTAAGTCTTTTTGCTAACTAACGCGAGAGTGTACTTAGTCGTACGAATATGATTAATTATGATATGTACATGTGGACATACGTAGCCAATATGTGCACCAACTATCACACGAAACGCTCATTCCCGGCATTATGGTTGCTTATCTCTAGTTGGTATTCGGCCGCCAACTAGAGATTATTATTTTTACTATTATTATTATTATTATTATTATCATCATCATCATCATCATCATCATCATCACACATAAGAAAGGGTTCGGGGATGGAGCACCACTCAAAAATAAAACAGCCGTGTGCGCCACGCCCTCACTCATTTCGTGGCAGTTGACATCCTACAGTAGTCTGGATGATGTTATGTTTCGCGTTGGTCCCGCATCCAAACCTGATCAAGCACACAGAGCTCTTCTACCATATTTGAAGGCTACGAATCTAGACTCCCGGTTAGAGCCGAAGATATTGCGCCTAACGTTTGTGGTAGCATATGTACCATTTTCCTCTAGTATGTGGCTAATCGCTCGCGGCTGGTGTATGCTACTTCGCAGAAACATAGAGATTAGCAGAATTAGAGCAAGCGCGAGCAGTCAATATTCTAGCTGAGATTCAAACGAAGAAATTGAGTTGGGCACCCCATATAATGCGCAGAATAGATAACCGTTGGTCTATTACTAGCACAGAATGGGGGATAAGAGAAGGAAAGCGCAGTCGGGGATGGCAGAGGGTTGTATGAGCTGCAGGTCATCGACTTGGACAGGTTCAGCAAAATTAGGGAGGAATATGCCGAAGACGCGGAGGTGAAGCCGGATTTCGAATGCTGGACCGAACAGATCGGAAGAGATATCGAGGCCGCCACCAAAGAAGTTAGCACGAACTTCCCAGTAGAGAAGCTAGATAGCAGGCTCGCCCATCTGCTCGAGGGCATGCAGTCCTCGAGGGCATTTCCATGTGGAAGGGGCAACGTCTCAACAGAAGGCAACAGAAGTCAACAAGAAAATAGAGGAGCATTGCAAGCTCTTCTCCAGACAGCAGTGGGACGATATCTGCAATTCGATAAATTGTCAGATATGCAAAGTTGGGATCTTCGAACCTCCTCAAGCATTTGCTGGACGAGACGTATACCCTATGCACTACGCCACTATGCACTACCAAGTCGACTCATCTTCGTTGGGTTGACTTGGTAGTGTATAGTTGGGCTGGACATAGAGAAGGCATTCGACAACATACTGCATTCCTTTGTCTTGGGAAAGATCTCGAGCCTTTGTTTGGGCAGGCACTTTTACAACTTCACGAGATCTTTTGTGGCGGACAGAGAAGTCATTCTCCAAGCCATCCTCGCGTCAGACTCGGTTAGGCTCGGTTCTAGAAGGACGCCACAGAGGTCAGTCAAATCCCCGACCCTGTTCAACCTCGCCATGATCGGTCTATAAAGAAAACTCTCCAAGGTTGACGGCATTAACCACACGGTATATGCAGACAACGTCACCATATGATGCACCAGTGACAGCGACAGACGCTTAGAGGCTGCGCTTCAGGAAGTCATCGAAGTCGCAGAAGACTACCTGAGACAGACCACCCTGCGATGCTCGCCGTGAAAATCAGAGCTACTACTGTACAGGCACAAGCTCAGGTGCCACAAACCGAAAGGTTGGAGGACTGTAAAAGGACATCGGAAAAACACTAAAAACAAGTGAGGGCTGTCTTATCCCCAGGGTGGACTCTCTCTGGTTTCTGGGTATGACGATCGAAACGATTGGCTCCAATAACCACACCGTAATGAAGCTCACCAAGAAAACCGACAATGGCATCAGGTTGGTAAGAAGGGTTACCAACCAGCCGCACGGACTGAGCGAGGACAACCTCGTCCGGTTGGTTCACGCTTTCGTGATGTGTCACTTTATGCCACTGCAATGTACAACTGGCCGAGGTCAGAACTGGACAAGCTGAACGCGTTGACCCGAAAGGCCGTCGAGATAGTCCATGGGCTTCCCATGTACACAAGCTCGGAGCGACTGCTCCGCCTTGGCATGCAGAACACCTTAGAAGAGATAGCGGAGTCACCAGAGAGGGTACAGTTTATCAGACTGTCTACCACGAGTGCCGGTAGAAACACCCTGAGAGAGTTTGGAGTTCACCCGACGGAGATAGAGACCCGTTTCTGCAGCATACCTCGAGAATAGAGAGAGCGCGTTACCGTTGCTTCCATTCCTCGGAATGTCCACTTACAATGTGGGCAGACGACGAGCTAGGGTTAAAGCCTTCCTGAAAGAGGAGGACGCACGCGCCCGGAAATCCTGTTTCGTCAATGCAGCCTGGTACCCCAACGGAAAAGCATTCATTACAGTCAGCGTCGATCAAGAAGGAAAAATCACACTCCTCGAATGTCCAAACGACGGCGGCCGAGGTTGCGGAACAGGCCGGAATAGCGCTGGCCCTGGTAGACGACGGGAAAAGGTGATATACAGTGACTCGAGATTGTTTGTCCAAGCATTCGCCAAGGACAACGTCTCGAAAACGGGCCCGTGGATCCTACGGGACTAGCAAATCAAGCGACGCACGATCATCTGGTTACCGGCTCACATGGGACAGATCAAGGGCGGCCCGCACAACCTCAACGATTCGGTCCACACAGCTGCGAGAAGAGTCGTTGACTGCGTAGCTAACGAGTGGCGGGGCACTGAGGTTCCGGACAACAGGAATCCCCCTGCCTCGTACAACGAACTCGCAAAGTGTGGAACTACATTGAACAGGCCTCAGGCATTGAAACTCAGACTATTGCATGTTGGGTAATACCCTAGCCCCGCACTCTTACACCGGATCTGTCCCGAAATTCAAACATCAAAAACTTCCGCGCTTTGCTCAGATTTTGGCAACTAAGAACACATGCTCTGGCGGTGCCCCACGTTACGGGGCCACGAAGACATTACGTCGACTAAGTGGGAGGCTGCCTACGCAGTCACGATTTTGAACCCCAGTTGTGGGCAGTCCAATGGGCCCGCGACGTGGCGGAGAGGCTAGGCCTTTCTGTCCCTACGTTGGAGAGGCTCACTACGTGCTAGTAGATGTTTCGATCGGTGGAGTAGCCAGAAATTTCGTTCGGGGGGAGGAGGGGGAGGAGGGGGCTCACGTTGCAGCTTGGCCTCTTCCATAAGAGAAAGCTGTATCTCGGATGCTCCTATCTAAATACATGTAGAAGGTGAATTAGTTTTTCTCGGCAGCCACTGCACAAAATTTGATGAGGTTTGTTGCATTTAAAAGAAAAACTTAAATTCTACTGTCTTCTTGTTTCGAATTTTTCATTTAGGTTGCCAGTTTTTTATTAAAAATTGGCAAAAATCTCAAATTTTGAGAAAACGAAACTATCACGTTTAAAGCTCTGTAACTCAACAATGAAAAATAAAATCACAATTCTGTGAATCGCATCTAATATTAAACCTACAGCGGACAAGATTGATATGTTACGAAGGAATCTCAAACAATTTAGCATTATCGAAATACGGCTTTTGCAGAATCCTTGTGCACCACGTAACTAATTCACGTAAGATACAAATTGACATACCGAATTTGTCCGCTTTGATTCTTATAATAAATGCCGTTTGAAGAACCGCGATATCTGTTTTTGATGAAGAGCTTTTAGTTGGTAAACGTCGTGCGTCTATTTTTTTCGCACTTTAAATTTTTCAAAACGTTTTAAACAATATTCAGGCCCTAAATCGAACTTCCGCTTCCAACAGATACTAGAAGTTAACTTTCTCAAATTCAACAAATTCCAATAAAAGTGATTCAGGGGTTATCTCAGAAAATCGTGTCTGCGTTTTACATTTATTTGAATAGTCCGCGTCCTAGTTGGGCCCGAGCTAAAGCTTCCTTTTAAACAATTTGTCGAGAGATCAAATACATGAATAATAACCGCATTGCCATTGCCAAAGATGCTGCAAATAAATTCTTGAACGCTACGCACCGCCAAAACAAGTAATATATGTATATTTAAATAAAGAGATATACTCGTATGTGCCAGAAATTGTGCTCAGAATAACAGATACCAATGCTTCCATGTTTTTGTCTATTTAATAAGTAAAGAAAATATCACACGACCCTTAGAACTATATCATTTCGAAACCAGCAAAGCAGTGTATGCCACTGATATGAAAAATGTAAAGGCCATGAAATGAACAAGTTGAGGAGAAATATGTTAATGAAACTTTGTCATTCAACACCCTTGTTTACATTTTTGTACATATGCATTGGCCAGTGAAAAATCTCAATTACGCTGTCATTTAGTCCAATGTATTACGCACGAGCACCTGTCACCGGTCGTGTATCGTGAGTAATTGCACCGAAATTATTGTCCCAACAGAGAGCACCTATATAAAGCCGTTCTGCAAGATATACGCGGGCGAGTCAAATGAAAGTGAGCCAATGCAAATATATGACTATCGGGGTACTCAATTTAAAAGTAGTCTCCATGAGCATTTAGGCATTTATCCTATTGACTAACGAGTCGGGTGATTCCCGTCTCATAAAACTCCTTAGGTTGCTGCTTCAACAAATCTGCAACTGACTCTTTCACGTCATCGTCCGACACGAATCTGTTTCCCTTAACTGGTTTTTCATTTGCCCCAAAATATGGAAGTCGCAAGGTGACAGGTCTTAGCTGTGTGGCGGATGTTGCAGCGATTCCCACTCAGACTTTGCCAGTTTTGTATTAACCACATCAGCGATGAGGGGACAAGCATTGTTGAAAAATTAAAATTAAATTATGGGGTTTTACGTGTCAAAACCACTTTCTGATTATAAGGCACGCCGTAGTAGAGGACTCCGGAAATTTCGACCCCCTGGGGTTTTTTAACGTGCACCTAAATCTAAGTACACGGGTGTTTTCGCATTTCGCCCCCATCGAAATGCGCCCGCCGTGTCCGGGATTCAATTCCGCGACATCGTGCTCAGCAGCCCAACACCATAGCCATGTCGTGGAACAAGATGACCCCATTCGTCAATTTTCCACGTCGTTTGTTCTTGATTGCGACACGCAGCCTATCCGGCATTTCACAATATCTGAAACGATTGATAGTCTCTTCGGCTTTAGAAAATTCTATCAGTAGTGGCCGGCAGCTGACGATCGATAAAATATAGTAAACAACACCTTTGCGGCGGAAATGACGGCCGTTGCTTTCTTTGGGGGCGGTGAATTTGAATGTTTCTACTGTAAGCTTTGCCTTCGTGTTTCAGGCTCGTAGTAGTTGCACCATGGTTCGTCCCCGAACACAATTGCAGACGAGAAGACGTCACCCTCATTGTGATACATGATCAGATGAGTCAATAAGCCAGCGCAGAACCTTCTTCTGGCGATGTTTCCAAATCTTGGGCATCCATTGCGCGCACAAAAGCCGATGACAGAGACGTTCATGAATTATGGTGTGAACCGAATCGTGACTGATGTTCACACGCTCTGCCAGTTCATCGATGTTTATCCTCCGTTCTTGTCTCATCAGCTCATCAACTTTTGCACTTGTGTTGGCGGTGATTGCACGATGGCTTTGGCCCGGTCTTGGATCGTCTTTGCAACTTTCACGTTCTTTTTCAACTGTTTCCTACAATGCTTCACAGTGACCAATGAAATGCAATGTTCAACGTACACAGCAGCCGTACGGCGAATAATTTCCTTTTGGGAAACACCTTCAGCTGTCAAAACATTCACGGCACTCCGCTGCTCAACTTCTGAAGTGTCCATTACGTCACCCAACCATGTTCAATCCAGTGTATGAGAGCAGTAAAGAACATTTACCCTTGCACCTGCGTGTCACTTTTGTAAATGAAAGATGCCTGTGTGCTACGCGCATGCCTCGCAGATAATGAACCGAACTGTTATTGCGCGGGGTGGGTAGGCTCACTTTCATTTAACTCGCCCTCGTTCATTAGAAATGCGAAGACACAATGGAATATACAAATTCTTGATAAAGGGCAAAAAAGTATCACTGGAAAGAAAGTTCACTGCGCGTTTACACGAAACCTCGCAACAGGATATTTAAATACACGTATAAGTCTCCAATAAATCTACGTATCCAAGAAAAAGTCACTGTATATAATGCGTCGAACAAGGCAAATGAACATGTAGCGCAATCACAGATTCACAGAATCCTAGATCCCGTCCCCATTCCATCCACTCCATAGGATGTATCGCGTGTGACGGAAGGCGGCGCGCTTGCTCCCCGCTTTTCTCCTTTGCGCACGCAAAACTGAGCCACCATCGTCGGCTCACCCATTGGAACTTTGTGCTCGGATGGAGCTCCTTGCGTTACGATATGTGACTCCCGGTGCATAGGCTTGCCACGAAATCCAGCCCGATTTCGCAATATTTGCGCTAAAGTGCTTTTTCGAGCGTGAAAAGGACATTCTAGACCAAATCGAGCATGATTTCCGGCGCCCGGGGTTGTGTTGGCCGGCGGCGCATGGACAGCACGAAAAATTTCGGGAGGTGGTGGGGGGGCGGCTGAAGCGCCATAAGCACCCCCCCCCCCAGGCTACGCCCCTGGTTTCAATGGGCCCCAATAAAGTTTTTCCATTATTCCATAGGATGGGGGTCAGCTGCCCGAGACAGAGCTAATTGGAGATCGCTGGACGGAGCTTTCGTCCCGCATTGTGCGTACGTTAGGCTGATAATACCAATATGATAATTATGACGGCGATGACAGCCAACATAGAACAGCAGACATATCAAGATTATGAAGCTCTACAGAGCTGGCAAATTAAAGAAGTAAAAAAATGTCATTTTTTTCTAGACATGACACATCCACACACCCCCACCCCATCTCCGCATGCATACACACACCTTTATGAGTAAATAATTTAGCGGCCTTAGCATTTCAATGTAATTGCAACGCGACAACAACGAGGCGACCCCGATGAGGTCGATGGCAGCGTTAGCATGATGACGGCTTCTCGGCTGTCATCAGGGTGGCGCCATGGTTACAGTGGCATGACAACATGAGAGCAGCTTTAGGACAGCTGTGGACTCACATGTGAAGGATTCCTAAGATAAATTCTAGAATTATAAATTTGGCTATGGTGTTAGGCTGCTGAACACGAGGTCGTGGGATCGAATCCCGGCCAGGGCGGCCGCATTTCGACGGGGGCGAAATGCGAAAACACCCGTGTACTTGATTTAGGTGCACGTTAAGGAACCCCAGGTGGTGAAAATTTCCGGTGTCCCCCACTACTGCGTGCCTCATAATCAGAAAGTGGTTTTGGCACGTAAAACCCCATATATTATTATTATTATTATAAATTCTAAGAATTACCACTGTGCTGAAAGCAGCGCAGTAAACGACTGTAAATTAAAGTTCTATGATTAGGTTAATTTTTCCATAATTTCGATATTTAGCGTTTCTGTAGACTCCAGTTTATTTATTTAAGCCCTTTGTGTCAATTTCTATATTTATAACACCCTATGCTCGAGTACTTCCAGCACTACACTTAAGCATGGCGTTACGAATCCCACTATCGCATGATCTTCAAAATTCGGTAAACCTATTTCCATTTCAGTGGCTGTGTGTAGCCTGAATTGGCGTTCGTTGTGCTACAAGTGATAAAGTGCTGTGATAGCCTTCGGTGATAGCTAATAACCAGCGGTTATCGTGCGTCTTTGCTCCCTGTCTCTCTGTGTCTATACATTTTTATCCTTTTTACTTTCTGAACCCCTGTTTTCCTGTGTAGGGTAGCACACCAAGTTTCCCGTTCTGGTGGCCCTGCCCTTCCCCCTTACTCTGTCTGTCTTTCATCTCGAACTTTGTTAACTCTACCCTCTATTCATTCATTCATTTATTCAAATAACTTTATTCAGTGCCCTGCGATTTGGTGGGGTGGGCCTGGACCCCGCCTTGGTTTCGGCGAAGGGTTGTTGGTCCTTGGCGGCTTCCTCGGCTCGCTGGACGGCCCAGAGTTGGTGCTGTAGGTCAGAGCTGAGCAACGCAGACTCCCAGCGCACGCCGAGGCTGTCGCTGCTTGAGGCTGCATCACCGTTATACTGTATTACAGCCGTACATTCCCATAAGACATGCTCCAGGGTGGCAATAGAGTCGAATTGTCTACACTTGTCGGTCGTGTATAAATCTGGGTGTATTAGGTGCATAATAGCTGGACTCGGATAGGATCTGGTCTGTAACTGCCGCCATTCTAAGACTGGTGTTTCCTTAATTTTGGGTGCGGCGGCAGGAATGTACGCCTCTGCAATATATGGTGTTGTGTAATTTCGTGAAATCTGGTCATTCAATCTTCTCAGTTCCACTCATCTGTAGTCGGTGGGGCGGGGCTAACCCAGGCTCGCTCCGCAAGTTCTCGAGCCATGCGGTGCGCCACTTTATTGCTACCGTCTGGTAGTGTGTGAGCGGGTGTCCAGATGAGATCGACAATTCTGCCACGGTTATTAGCTAACTTTAGGAGTCGTAGTTCCTCTGGGGAGATTCGACCGTTGGAGAAGTTTCGTATGGCCGTCTAGGAATCACTGATGATTATGCCCGCTGGTGTTTGTGGTATGGCTAACGCAATAGCTATTTCCTCTGCGGTTTCTGCGTGTAGCGTGTTGACTGTAGCGCTCGTCGTGCATTTTCCCTCGTAATTTATCACCACTGCTGTGTAGGCGCCCTTGTGCTGTATCTATAGCGGCGTCTAGAAATGTGGTGTCCTTGCTGTTACCGAATTTCTTCTGTATATTGCGTGCTCAGCTTTCCAATCTACCCTGATGGTGGGCAGGATGCATATTCATGGGTATTGGAAGGATGGTTATCATGTCTCTGATGTGTCTGGGCATATCTACTTGAACGCCATGTTGGCTATGATACCTTATACCTAGGCGATCCAATATTTGCCTACATGTTTTGGTTTTGGACAGACGTTCGTATTAGGGGGTGCTATTCGTTGTGCCTCGATTAGCTCATCCAGTGTATTGTGGAGACCTAGCTGGAGTAGTCTATCGTTGCTGGCGGTGATGGAGAGTCTGATTGCTTGCTTGTAGATTTTTGTGATTAAGCAGTCTAATTTGTATTTTCCTGACTAGTAGCATCGTAGGTACGGTGCCACGTATACTATTCTGCTTGTTGCGAACGTTTGGACTAATTGAAGCAAATTGCCTTCTTTCATTCCACTATGTTTGTTAGCTATTCGTTTAAGTAGCCGCATGATTTGAGATGTTATATTGTCTAATTTGCCAATGGTCTCCTCATTGTAGCCGTTACTTTCAATGATGAGGCCCAATACTTTTTCGTGTGACTGTCTGTCATCGAATTACCGCTGTGAACAAGATTTGCGCGTTGCTTTCCTTTCAAGCATAGTTCTCCCAATAAGGACTTCGATTCGAACTCGCACTTTTGGCAGTGTTTCTGGTTTTTAACTGTCCCTACAATGTAATAACGTTATCCCCGTACTTGGGAAACTTAATAAAGCGATTTAAATTATTCACTCAGCGCACAATTACGGAAATTCAAACCATATAAGTTATATCACTGCTTTGCGCAGTAACAAAATTTTTTTTTACATGTTTCACTCGCCTCGCACGTAATACATTTTGGTAAGTTGTTCATCCTGCGGGTACTTGTTACGTCACCTGCCAACGGGAAAATACTTCACTAGGGAGTCCGCAAAATACCACAAATGTTCCTGTGGCATTTCACACCTGATTGTTCTCGTTTTTGCTGTGGCTGTCAAAAAGATTTAGTCTGTATACAGCAGACGCTGAACTAACATACTGAATTTCCGTTAACTAATAGAGAGGCGTGCAAACATTGCTTTGTGAGCTTAGGATAGGAATCGCCTTCACCAACCGCTTTCTACACTAAGTATTGTGTAGAAAGCAATTGTGTATTGTGTATTTCTAAGTATTGTGCTGAAATATTGTGGTTGACCACATCAGGATATCTAACATGAGCTCGCCTACTTTATGTGCAGCAGAGACGATAACTTTGCGCCAAGTTTAGAGCAACGGGAATTATAGACTTCTTAGGGACTATTTTTTCGGAACAGGGCCTTGTCCCTTTGTTACTATAGGAGGGCATCATATATACTGTGCTTTATGAGCTGTGCGAAAGAAGTGTGCGCATGTATGAACTTCATTTTCTTTTGTTTTTCAACCTGGCGCTTGACTATATAATGTTACCTCATGTACTATTCATTTCTCATATGGGTCAGTATTTTCTTTGAGTAATTTTCATCATTCATATCGCGTTCGGTCATATAGAGGGGAAATGAAGCAGCAGTAAGCACATGCTTCCAAATTCTCCACCTCATTTCTGTGTTAAATCTGTATACCTTGTTCTGGCCTCCACGTATGGAACGTACCCTCTATGAGAAGATTGGTGCAGGAAAAGTTGATTAAACGCCACCTACAGGAGGTAACAAACACTGCAGCAATAGAACACAATCTCACCAGTAATAAAAGAAAAAAAAGTCACTTCATCCCTGCCTCATGTCATTGTCTTCTGCCGAACCGTTTAAGTTTGCGATGACCCGAATCTACCTCACTGCCTCCACGGCGCCTGAATCATGAACGAAACGTCGCGCCCGAATGTGGCGCAACAAATGTTTGGCGACGCGACGCAACCAAGACGGCGCCGCTTATTTTGACGCCGCGGCAGGCTGGCAGTGCCACGGAGAGTTGACAGAGTAATTTTTCGCATCGTCCTTCTCACATACGGAGGTGGCTGTAGCATCCATGCAGTCCGGCCTTGAGCTGCACTCTCGCAGACGTTGTTGTTGCCCCGCCTTCAGAAACCGGCGGCACCTGCTGTGCAAGTCTCCCGCACTTTTCCTGGGCCGTACTCATGTAGACCTTGTCAAGGCCAGACTGCCTTTACAAGGTGTACGCCTCCATCATAACTCCTCTTGAGGTTACCGTTGACGGTTCCGCGTTTTGCACTGCACCTCGAGAACAGTCGTGTTTGAACGACAGATCTTGTGTTTAATTTTATAGCGTGGCGTTAATTTTTGGTCGGCAAAGGGATGAGACGAGCTCCGTAATGAAGAAAGTAACAGAAATGTCGTGCTACTAACACATATGTGGGTGACGATTCCACTTAATATGTACCTTGGAAATAAAACAAAATGTTCTTTAACGTGCGCAAGGTACATTCAATTGTATTAGGTTTAGGGGCACCTTTGAGAGTGGGACGAATTTTTCACCGACAAATTCAAGAAAATTATTCCCTCTATTGGCATCTGCTGGGCCAGTGACGGCGTCAGTGCTTCAGTTATACGTTTCTATTTGCAACCGGAGACCTTGTGCAAAATTGATGCTTGACCCTGCTCAACATGTGCTGTACTTTTGAAGAAAGAGGAAAAATCTGTGAAGGTGCACAATTTGCGACGTAAACAACATTTTTCAACAGCGAAGGCCGTGCTTTTTACACTTCTTGCGGTGAAATTAATGTGGCATTTGTTTATCACGCCAATGGAAGACCTCTATAACCGCAAAACGCTTCTCAATAGCACCCATATGCAATATGCTATGTTCTGCGTTTTAATATCTCTATTTCACTTGTGTCTTCATCATCGATAAATCTGGACACTGAATTGCTCTGGCAGCATACACGGTAGGATACCAGAGAACAATCAAACATCTCGCGTCCAGATCTTTCTGATCAGGAGTATGCGTGACACCACTAAGACGAAGAAACTAGAACCAAGTATGCCGACACCCGCCGTGGTTGTTCAGTGTCTATGGTGTTGGGCTGCTGAGCACGAGGTCGCGGGATCGAATCCCGGCCACGGCGGCCGCCTTTCGATGGGGGCGAAATGCGAAAACACCCGTGTGCTTAGATTTAGGTGCACGTTAAAGAACCCCAGGTGGTCAAAATTTCCGGAGTCCTCCACTGCGGCGTGCCTCATAATCAGAAAGTGGTTTTGGCACGTAAAACCCCAAATATCATTATTATTAAGTATGCCAACGTGCAACCGCGCAACGTTGTTATACGCAGCATTCAGCGAATGAAGAAGGACTGCCCGACGTTTCAAATAATCGTGTTCGTAGCGACAATGTATTCAACATGGGTGTAGCAACTGCGCCCGTACAATCGATAATATTTGGATGAGTTGTCTTGGTTAGAAAGGGCCTTGAATGCCGTTCTGAGAAATCAGTATCCTCTCCTAAAAACGTGAGAGCCTGCCGCAAACTTTCAAGCCTAATCAGCTTAGAGGGTTCTTATCTTTGTGCGAGCGGTTGCAGACGAGAACGTCAAGAGCGCGGGAAACAGATACCGTCTAGCTCCGAGAATAGCCGTCTTTGCGACGGCGGAGCATAAGTGACTATCTCACGCAAAAGAGATGCACGTTCCCTCGGACACATGCGCGTGCGCAATGATACCCCTCTAAGTCTAATACCGTTGATAACGCAAGACATGCTGCTAATAGTTATTTGGACCGTGCGACACAAGTATTCGAATTGGATTACTTAATTCCCAAAAATTTGAGCTAGAGGAACGCGTTTGTTGAGTGACAAGCGGCTCATAAATTCTAAGAACCCATTTAATTTTTAGTTCTTCCACCCTGCGTTATCGGCTCAGAAGCCATCGCGCTGCAATTGCCACGGACATCCACAACTCTTCGTGCCAGAAGATACAAAAGAACACACACAAAAGCTGAAATGGGTCCCTGAGCACTGCGGCTGCGGATCAGGGATTTTAAGAATGAAGAGCACAATGAAATTGTACGTACCAAAACAGAAGCGTCGCCGTGAGCGCGAAGAGCGCGACGAACGTGGTCAGCATGGTTATGTCTCCGAAGAACTCTGAGCACACAAGTTCTCGTTTGTAGGTGCAACACTGAAGTTACCTGTAAGCTTCAATAGGACGCATTTTCTCGCAGTATTCTAACTACAGCGTAGACCCCGAATACATCGGGCTTCTCTTAAGCGTCAGTCTCTGGTTGCTTACAAGAGCTGTGTTAAATCTAACCGCTTCAGATGTGAACGTCGGAGCGTTGTTGGCAACATGCGGAGGAAACGAGAGAGGGTGGCAGCTTTGTCGCGGAGGGAAGCTGTGTGACCTTGATCTTCTCTCTCTCTCTCTTCCTCTCCGCATAGCGCCGGGAAGGTTGTTGTGCGATATGACCTTGGCAGAACGTTAAGAAAGCAGCACGACTCGGGAAATGAAAGTAAAAACAAAATGCTGGAAGAGATACGGCGCTGAGCCGCCATATTACTCGGCTTCAACCGCAACGTGGAATATAATAATAGCACAGTGACCGAAAGAACGGATGGATAGAAAAAAGAAAGAAAAAATTAAGAACATCTAGTGATAAGTTGTGTGGTGTACGGTAACCACGCTTGGAAAGAAAACAGCGGAGTCTGCGCAGGCAAGTATATGTTCTTTACTTTTTTCTTACGCACACTCTTTATACAGAAAAAAGGAAAGAAACACGGGTGTTAAAACAGTCAAGCTTGGCCTCTTTGATAAATGATACGTAAAGATCGCTCTTTATGAGGGGTGTAATTGCGTAACGGACGGTTAATCCTTATAAAATAATATATACGAGTGCCCCGACACGTAAAGGACACGTCCCACAATTTGCACGCATGATACAATCATTGACACGACGCTGTCTTGTCGCAGTTTTAGACTGCAGCTGTCTCCGAATCAAAACGTATTTTCTTCCTGCGACCAAATGAGCCTGCATCCGCAATGCCCCGCGAAGTATCATCGATGCCTATATTACATGATTTGTGTGTAAGAAACCCATTCCACGGCAGTGTATATCGTAAAAGCGTCAGCAGCAGTCTCTGTACACATCTACATTCACGAAACATCAAACATTGCCTTCATCCTCATGACGCCACTGCGTCGACGTCTCACGCTCTGTGCCCGCATGAACTGATGTTTGCATTTCGGCGTAACTTGTTAACAATCCAGGGCATAAACATAAATGTTGTATGACGTGGCATGTTGCATAGAATGACAAAACAGACCGCAATATACATTGTATTTCTTTTTATGGCAGTTATTTGCTGCTTCACAAAACTTTTTCTTTACATAGAGAGAGAGAGAAACAAAGAGGGGAAGCAGGGGTTTAACCAAGGACCTGGCCGGTTGGCTACCCTACACGTGGGAAGGGGAAAATGGAAGAACAGATAAGGAGAGAAAAGAAAAATAATAATCATTCAGTCAGTCGCAGTGGAATGTCCACTGTCGCAAACATTCATACAGTCCAGTGTCCTTCAAGAAGTGCAGAAGTGCTGAAGTGGCCTTTTGCATGCAATAACGCATAGGCCATGGTCCAAGGATTTTTTCTTCTGAGAGCACTCGATTGTCTAGCAGGTTGAGTTTCGCTTGAAAAGTACGTCGTTGAGTGTCAAAGCATGAGCAGTGACACAGAAGGTGCTCAGGAGTCTCATCGCACCTGCACAAACTACACGCCGCACTATTGGCCATTCCTATCAGGAAAGAATAGGAATTGTAAATGCGGCGCCCGACCACATACGACACAATAAGTTGCTTCGCGATGGGAGAATTCAGGTGGTGGGCGAAGTCGCAAGTTAGGATCGAGAGAGTGAGTGATTGAGAAAGCGTGAGTTGATGAAACCCGCTGAATTCCATCGTAGACGTATGATGTAGCGAGCAAGTTACTGAAGTTGTCGCATAGCATCAGTTCCTGAAGGTCGTATATGAACCCGCTCATATTTTTGGTGAGCCGAACGCGCAGCTTCATCTGCGTTGTCGTTGCCGACGATTCAACAATGGCTTGGCAATCATTGAAATACAATATTGTGGCCTTTCTCTAGCGCGAGTTTATGAGCGTGCCTTAAATAGTACACTAGCTGTTTGTGTAAGCCATGACGTAGGGCAAACTGTAGAGTTAGGCTGCTTTGGAATTGCAGAAAATGGCCGAACGATTTGGTGGCTCCTGAAGGCGCCAAATCCTTGAGTGCAGTGAGGTGCACTTGAGTGCACCTCGAAGAGCTGCAAGTTCTGCTGCTGTCGCCGTTGTATTGTGCTAATATGTATACTGCAAGGAGATGGCGTCTGGTGGAACAACTATTGCTCCGGTAGAGATGTTTTAATTGCTGAAACCATCCCTGTAAATGCGTATGCAGACAAAATAAGACCCGTTGAGGAGAAACAAAGACAACTGCTTCAAGGCTAGCAGTGAGTTATCTGCCTTCTTAGCTGTCCCAGGAATTGAGCGGTGCCCCTGAATTTGCCGGAGACACGACAATGCTGATGTTGGGCTTTTCTCTGGCTTGTAGCCAGATGATATGGAGTCATAGCATCTCGTCACAATACCACAGAATATAGCCTTTGGTCTTCGCACTGGCACATCGACTAAATGGTGGGACTGTAGCTGAGAAAAGTGTCGAATGTGCACTCTTAACGTTTCACACGAAGATGTGAGTGTTGATCGGGTGCTCCTGTGCAATGACAATCGTTGCAGCTGTCGATGAACACCTCGAGAGGCCAAAACATGTCTGAAGTGCTTGGGCTTCAACGCTCTGTAGTGCAAGATTAGCCTTGTATGTGTCGGACAAAACAAGAAGACTGTATCCCGAAAATCCGAGAAAAGGTGCCCTGTGTAACTGCAAAATGGAGCGCACAGACGATCCTCATGATTTTCCAGCTACGAATTTGAACAGATTCATAATAAAAGTAACCTTTTTCTTCATGTATGAGATATGTGAACTCCAGGTGAGGCCACGATCCACAGTAACGCCTAAGAATCTATGAGCTTTCTTGTACGCGACGGACTTGCCTTCGATAGATGCCGGATGAAAACACATTGCTTTTCGTGTAAGTGCCACTACTGCACATTTTCTGTAGAAATTGTCAGACCTTGTCGGCGAAGGTACGTCGCTGTCAGTGTTGCCGCTTTCTGTATTCTGGCATGCACTTGTGGCCTTCTCCCGTCGGTCGCCCTGATGCTAATATCGTCAGCGTAGAGCAAGACATTAGCAGTCTGTAGTAGCGTTTTGGCAAGCCCCACTGCAACGAGATTGAAAAGAGTGGAGCTCAACACTCCACCTCGTAGGACACCACAATTGGAGGTAAATCTGCTTGTCGGGCCATCCTCTGTAAGCACAAACACAGATCTCCGTGAGATATGGCTCCCAATCCACCTAAAGACGTGGCCTCCAAGTTTTGCAGCCTCAAGAGCTTGGAGAATGGCTTCATGGATCACGTTGTCGTAGGCACCATTTACATCTAAGAATATTGCCACAGAGAGGTGCTTCAGGTGCTTGTTACTGCACGAAAGTCACGGTATCAAAAACACTGTCTATTGAAGACCGTGCACGTCAAAAACCAGCCATGGCCTCATGGTAAATGTTATAGTATTCAAGGTACCATTCCACACGTGTTCGCAACATCCTCTTTATGACCTTCCCGATGCAACTCGCAACTTCCATCGGCTAGTGCGATGTAAGGTCCAGCGGAGACTTCTAAGGCTTCAGTAGAGGCACCAGTCGGCTACACTTCCAACCGTCGAGGAATATGCCGTCACGTCAAGATTGGTTGAATCTATCCAGAAGGGAACATTGTACTCTTCAACCTAGGTGACTTAAGGCAGCGTAGGTTACCCCATCGGGATCGGGTGATGACGACCGCCTGTACGCTGCCAAGGCCGCTTGCAGTTCTTCCACAGAGAAAGGCACTTCCATGCTTTGATTTCTCGCGATAAGAACCTCATGCAGTAATAAGTCAGCCAGCAGAATGAAATACCTGGTTATTTTCACGCAAAATTATCCCGCCACCTTAAGCTCTGCACGACTTTGACGTAGCGCCATCGCTGTGAAAGGACGACGTTGTTGTGGAGGTGAGCGAAGACCTTGAAGAGTTCTCCACCCGGGTGATAACGGCTTGCGAGGGTCTAGTGATTCGCAGAAGCTCTTCCATCGTTGGTCCTGAAGTTTGTTCATCTGATGTTGAACTTTCTTCTGAACGCGTCGGGCTTCCCTCAGGGCGTCGGGCTTCCCTAATTGACTTAGTACGCCTATATTTTATTTCGGCCCACTGGCGGATCACCTGAAGCCTCTCGAATTCTTGGTCAAAATCTGTGCGCCTTGAGGATGCTGTAAACGTCCGCGTAGAAGCCTGCAGAGCTTGTATGATCACGTCTTCGAGGGTCTCGGGAAGGCCATGTCTGCACTTTTCCTCGATGGAAATTCGGCACGCATACCAGTATATCTGTCTTGAGAGCACAGGATAAAGAGAACTTTCAAGTCATCTGATAGTCATCATGTACGTCTTTGGCATGAGTCTCTTTGTGAACCATTGAACTTTGGAACTTAAGCTATGCGACACTAATGTCAAGTCCAAGCAACTGCTGTAAGCCACTCCTCGGAGGTAAGTCGGGCTGCCATCGTTTAACTCTTAGTCCATGCTCGGCAGCGAGATCAACAAGACTCATGTCTCGTTGATTTGTCCTGATGCTTGCCGAGAATGTATGATGTGGGTTAAAGTCACCAATCATTATCCAAGGGCCTGGAGTTTTTGGGAGTACGTCTTTTAGTCTCTGTCGATCAAGTCGACGTGGTGGGGATATGTAGGCGCCTATCGGTGTGAATAAACTTTCTTATTTTTAACACGGAGACGCACGTGTTGATTATCGTTATGAGGCTGCACTATTTAGTGAACATACGTGAGTCCTCGCAGATATACAGAACAACTTGACTATGTTCAATCCATGATAAAGAAATAAATGATTCGTTGCCCGATAGTCGAATTGTCTGAAAAACGAGGTTCACAAATTATGAGAATGGGAAATTGTTCACAAAAACAATGTGCCGAAATTCCGACATCCGTGATTGCAAACCTCTGGCAGTCCGTTGAAGTACTGAAGCACACTTGACTTGTTCCTGGAATGGACGCAGTGGTTGTGAATGGCAAGCCATCTTGTTACTGTAGACTGGCAAGCACTGGTTTAAGGGAATACAGGACTTGCAGTGCGCATTTATCGGATGACTTTTCCATATTATTGAGGAGTGCTCGGATAACACTCACCAGCGACTTTAGCATAGAAACAGCCTCAATGGCTTGCGCAGTTTGATTATATGTTGTCGAAGTAGAGCTTGGCGGTAGTCGATTCTGTCGCTCGGTAGAGGAGTGTGTGGGTGGTTGTGCAGGCCAAGCAGCGTCAGACTTTTTTTCTGAGCCTCTGTATTCTTCTGACCATGAAGCTGTAGGGTGCTTGGCGGTGGTGGTGGTGTAAAGGAACGCTCTGGAGCAACACGACACTTTGTTTCTTGGAAGCGCGCCGTCGACGGGAACAGCGTCCTTTACCAGTCACTATCGCTGCCTTCCGTAACGAACCGTCCTTCACCATTTGTCTCAAGATAATTATCCCCTTTCTGATTAGTGGGTAGTTGTTTGGTGTGACATCATGATTTCCAATGCAGTTCCTGTAATTCAGGGTAATCGCCTAGCAGGACTCTGCCGTGTGGGGTTCGTCGCAGCATCGGGCAATCTGGCTCATTATTACACATGCCACTAACGCGGCCCATTCTCAGGCACTTGTGGCATTGAAGGAGCTCGGAATATAGGCTCGAACGAGATGACGAAAAAGACCAACCTTCACATATGATGGAAAACAGTCGCCCTTGAAAATCACCTTGACACAAGGGGAGTTGCCTATTGGGCAAACTTGCAGTATGTCCGTAGCATCAGCATTTGGTATAGAGACGTCGACATCATATATGAAACCCGTTGTCGTGCCTCGGTCCTGAGGGATGTAAGCATGGACCCTGATGTCGCCAAGTTCCCTAACAGTTCACATCGTACGTAAAGTGGCCGGGTGCTCGACGTCTATGGGCAGAATGTTCTTACGTGGGTTAAGTCGAATGTCTTTCATCTCATTCGACATGAGAGCTTCAAGTCGTGCCGAGATTACTTGCGGATTCATGCTTCTCAGGTTGTCCGAAGAATCAACCTGAACAAATAGTATAGTGTGGCACAGCGGACCTCAGGAAGCCTTCACTGTTGACGTTGTTGACATTAACCAGACGGAAATATTCGGGAGATGGGGCGATAGTAAACCTACGGCTCATGCGGCGAAATCAACATCTTGCCGTCTTGCCGTCTTGCCCGACAGGCACGCAATGCTGCGCTACAAAACACGGTGCAGCAGTTGAACAGTTTTTTTTAGCATTCAATTAACTACTTCGAAAAACTTTGACAAGTGCGTTGGATTTGCACTTTTTACTGCAATAGCAATTATATGGGCACACCAAGCACATTTTTGCCGTTTCCGTCGGCGTCGCCGTTGCCGTCGCCGTGACGTTCCGCATAAAGTCCAAGAGGGATACCACCATCGCTGCGCGTCGTATGCTGTATGTGCGAGTGAAAGCGCGCGAGGGAAGCTCATGATCGTTGCCCATTCTGGCGTGCACGAAGGAGAAAGCGGAGAAGAAACGCGCCGTCTTCTGCGCGAAAGGTGGTTGAGGATCCGAGGGAGGGAAGGAGGGTGGGTGGCAACGTTGTGCTCCAGCAGCAACTGCGCATTTCGCGACCGGGCCCAGTGGCAACTGACGATCACGGCTAACTCTCACGCGCCATATATGGAGAAAAGTGGGGAGACATTGCGAAAGGGAGGGGGGGGGGGCGGCTTCGATTCCGCCAACAGGTGCGTACTTTGCACGGCCGCGAGTGGTAGCACACGCCGTATCTTGAAAAGGGTCTGCAGACGACTCATACCTTTGTGCGCGCTGTGTTCTCGCCACTCTTGCGTTGACGCGAAAGGACGAAAGTCATTTCACTCGCTGCTGCCGCCGCGCTTGCTCGAACCAGCGTTTTGACAGCGAGTGTCCGCGCTTATCGAGTGTCATGGGTTCATGTTTGCTTGCGCACACTTACACAAAGCTTCTTAATTCAATTAGTAAGCGAATGCTTCCAAGCTTATACGCCTGATAAAGCTACGATCCTTTCTTCGTATACCTGTTTACTAATTTGCTATTACAACCGATGATTCACCTTTTGGGCAAAACTGCAAGTTTTTTAATGGGAAAGCATTATATGGGGGGGGCTCGTTCCGCGGAAATCTGTCGGCGCCGTCGGCGTTACCGAAAGATGGTATCGAAAATGGCCGAGGGAATAAGGAGTAATAACACGATCGCTGTGAAATTTCTCAGGGAGGTTCCTGTAAGCAAAATAAATTAATGGCTTTGAAAAGAAAACTTTGTACATGCCAGTCTAAGTGGGAAGCGAACTCTCCGAGGTGAGAGACGAGCATGCTTTTCTGACGCCACGGCGCCTCCACGGTGCTGGCTGACTAAAGCTATACCTAGTGGGTGCATCACTGCACACGTCACGTCGCAGTCATCTGGCTAACTAAAGGTGTGGCCTAGCACGTGCGTCACTGGTCACGTGAAGGCGCAGTCAATAAGGAGGGAGTGCCACCACGCCATGGGTGTATAACATGAGCGCGTTCATAGCGTTACGAGGTCTACAAACGGTATAACGATTCCACGTTCCCATACGTATGCTTGGAAAGCATATTTAGCGCCAGCAAACAAGGGCACAGGGAAGACTACACCACAGGCGCTATAACGTAAAACTATTCCGAACTTTTCTATTCCAATTCTGTAAGCAGCCCTCCGCGATTGGTCAAAAACTTTTTTGGACCACCCCCACTTCACCTGTCTCTCAGGCGACGTTACGAAAACCACGATAACTCCTCATCTGATATGACGTGTACAGACTGATTATGCGTAACGTGACCGAAAAAAGAAAAATACCTATTTCTGATTCGACGCGTTTTCGCCATTATACCACGGCCACTGGTCAAAAGATTTCCGGCTCCACCCACTTCACCTGCCTGTCACGCGACGTCACCAAACTACAAAAAACTCACCGCGTCTAAGTGACGTGTACGCATTAAAGATGCATTAATATGCCGAACAAAACTGAATTTCTTCTTCATAGCTGCAGGCTGCCGTGTTCCGAAAGGAATAAAAGATGGCGGCCGCGGATAGCTCAGGCGCTTGCTACTCGCACCTGCCAGAGGGCATGGGTTTATTTGCGTTTAATAAAGCTTCTTGCGTAGCCGTGTAACATTTTCGGGAACTTTCGGCACATTTACGACCTCATTCTGCCAACTCTTGTTCACTAAGAATCACTTTTAACGTCATTCTTAAGCTTCCGTTGCATGCCGACGCGATTTTCGATCAGTCACTGCAAGCTAAATAAGGGAAAGCACACCAATCGCAGACGCCGGCGCTACTTTCTCCATCCGGTTATCGACTTTCAGTGCAGTGGCTCGGCCCTATCGAATCCCTCTCCACTATTTTCACCTCTTGTCAGCCAATTAGACAAGACAAGCCGCTCAGTGTAGGCAAAGTTATTCGTTTTTCAAGCAAACAAAAGTGACCTTCTATGAATGAGGAGAGCATTTAATTAGTCTGTTCACACAACCATGCGGGTGACCGCCCGGTGCTTGCGTTGGCGGTTACGCAAATTCGACATCAGGTGATTGGAATAAAAGCATATTGGAATAGTTTAACGTTATAGGGCCCCACAATGCGCTAACTTCAACAACTTTATTTTCAGGAAACAACCACCTATTTTTTATCAGTTTACCAAGACGCCGAAAAAATGGAAATGCTATAATTTTTACATAAGCGGTCTTAAGTGTCTGTAGGTTTTTTTTTTTTTTACAGTGAAGCTCTGTATGGCAAGGTTCTTGTGTATATAGTCTCCGTGGACATAGACCAACAATTTTTATTACGTGGGTCGATCCCGAAGATAGTGCGATGCTGGGCCGACCCGCCGTGGAGGTGAAGAAGGCGTTAAGCACTCCCCCTATGTGGGCCGATTCCGAAGATAGTGCAATGCCGGGCAGACCCGCGACAAAGGATAAGCACGCGTTAAGCACTCCCCCGACGTCAGCCATTCCGAAGATAATGCAATGCCGGACCGGTTCGCAGCGGAAGTGAAGCAGGCGTTAAGCTCTCCCAATACGTGGGGTGATCCCGAACATAGTGCTATGCCGGGCCGACCCGCGGTGGAGGTGATGCAGACGTTAAGCACTCTCCCTACGTAGGCCGATGCCGAAGAGCGTGCAATACCGGGTCAACCCGCGTCGGAGGTGTAACGCACCATTAAAGGGCCACATTACACAGCTTCACTAGTCATCCTTCTTCACAAAATGGAAGGGCAGTGATTTGTTTTTCAACGTGTCAGCTATTCGTCGAGATTGCACCGGCAGCCACAGTCATGAAAGCGTGGGTGGGGGGGGAGGGGGGCTCGCAAAGAAAGGTTTGCTTTAATAAAATAAAATAAAGTGTCCCGAGGTTGAATCGAACCATTGAGTAGTGCCGAACCAGCTGGCAATACGTTGTGGAGTTTTGTAGTATTGCATTTTATTGTGTGAGCTTCTGGTTCTCTTCTAAGTTCGCTTAAAACACGTCGCACATGACGAAACATTTTCATGTTTACATTCAAACGGACTCGTCGGTCAATTGCTTTCTTGAAGTGCAACGTAGAATTGGTCGAAGAATAACTGGGCCATCGGGACTGTGAAGGAGTTGGCAAGGTTTATACTTCAGAGGTAACTGCAAAGAACAAAAAAAGAATATTGTAACCAACAGTTACGACAGCCGTTTCTATGAAAACTAATTTATTCTGGGCGAACCTGTGCCCGTCAACCAAAACGTCCCTCGAGCTTCGCTTCTTCGAACGTCGTTCTCCTCTGTGTCGCCTCCTGTCGCGTGCCAGTCCGATTCTCGCGTACGAGCCAAGGTAAATATACCTGGTAGCGAAGCTTCTATAGGAGCCAATACATTCAAAACATGGCGGCCCATCGGCGGTTCATAAAATCCCTTGATAATTTGAAAGTAGCGACACTCTTTGAACTCTGCCGCCGCCGTGCGACCTCCTCGCCTCCTCCTCCCCTCTTGCGCGTTTTCCCGCGGCAACAAGTTTTGCCCCCGTTTTTCTGCACGACGATTGGTCTCCCTGCCATTGCCCTTGGAAACGCGGGGATCTTCAGTTTTGCTTCTCTTTTTCTTTTTCGTTTGCGCCATTTTCCTCCTGAGCACGGCGGGCTCGGCGCTTTAGCTCGGCGTCGCGAACGTTGTACGCTGTTTCCTGCTCTATGTGCTAGCGCTATGGCGGGCTGTTGACATATAACTGCAGCAAGAAGCCTGAAGATGGTTATGTCGTTTTTAGGATATGACAAGGAAAGCGTGACGGCTTGCGCACGAAGCAGTGCCTGCATGACATTGGTCGAAAGAACTTTGTTCCGACAAAGAGCAACGTTGTTTGCGAGCTGAGGCGACTTTCTTATAGCTCGTAGCAAAGCATCCCGTAATGCTGGGTTTTTTTTTTTTCGTTCTCCCGGCCTGCTCACCAGCGTTTTTGTGGTGGTTGTTCTCAGGATGCTTAATATTCTGGGGCGGTTCCATCGATTCGCACGTGACTAACTGCTGTTATTCAGTCGGAAGTGCAGCATTATGGATTCTGCTTTGCGCCCTGAAAAATTTAGTGGCGAGTATATTGGTGGTATTGCAGGTGATGAGCATTAGCAAGTCAACACTGAGTTATTTCTTTAAGTTTAAGGCGAAAGGCTCTAGATCTCTATGTTTCAAGGTCACGTTATAAACTGGAAGTATCACGTGGCCCAAGGAAGGCCGGAGGTGACCCAAAGCATGTCCACCCCTGTATAAGAAAATGCTTATCAAAGTTAATTAATGAATCGTTAGTGATTGACATAAGGTGGATTAGGGAGGATTAAGGTTGATTAGAGTGTATTAAAGAAGATTAAGTGGAATAGAGTGCATTAAGAATGATTAAGATGCATGAATAAAGATTAAGGTGGGTGGAGGAGGAATAAGGCGGAATATGGTGGAATAAGGTGGAGGGTTGATGAAAGGGTATTAAGATCGATTAGGATGGATTAGGGTGGATGAACAAGGGTTATGGAGGATTAAGGTGGATAAAGGGAGATTGAGGGCAATAATGTGGATTAAGGTGAATTAGGGTTGGAAAAGGAGGATTAAGACCGATTAGGGTAGATTAAGGTGGATTAGAGACCATGGAGCTGGATTAGGTTTGATAGAGGTGGATTAGGGTGTATCAAGGTAGGTTGGGACTTTATTCCACCTTAATCCTCCCTAATACACGCGAATTCATCTTAACCCAATCACTAATCATACATTACTTTGCTAATCATTAATCATCTCTTATACTCGTCTGCACATGCTTTGGTTCGCTTCCCGCCTTCCTTTGGTAACGTGATATTTTCCGTAGCTCACAACAGGACCTTGAAACAGGTCTAAGGCTTTCCCTTAATAAGCCACACACAAAGGAATGCGTCGCAAGCAATACTAGATCAGACGCACGAAGTAAAACGTCTGATCATGTGGCGCAAAAATTGTCTGGAGTGTAGAACTCGCCTCAAAGCTCCCTTTATATCTGTATAGCCCGTCCATACGGCTCTAAGAAAAAACCAACCTCCTCATAAACGTTGCCTCCAGCATTATCGATGCTGTTATTGGCATTTCTCAAAATTTTCAATCCCACTGGGCCGCGCAACTGGCCCAAAATAACACGCCTCCATAGAATCCTGCGGCCTGTCCGCTGGAGCCCATGAGACTCCAGCGGACAGGCCGCCCCCTCTAAGAATGGGCGCTGAAAATAAATGCATTTATAAATAATGATAAAATGGAATAAACTTGAATTTCCTAACCCGTCACGAATATACAAAATTGACAAGGAATTTTATTTTCGTTGCATGAATCTAACTGTGTCTCACTTGAATAAAAAAAAACGCTTTTTTTTCTTTCCCAATGTTTGTTCCCTCCAAACATAGTCGCGCTTCAATCGCTGCTCCCATAACCCCCCTTGCTGATATCGGCGACAATCGGTACTGAACCTCTTTTCGCCCGAAGCTTCGCGACCTACTTGGATCGACCTTGCACGAGCCGCCGGTTTGTCAGCATGGGCCCAGCGTTGCCTTGCGGTGCTTTTCTTGACGCTTGCGGTGTGGCGTCTCTTTTAAACGCAGTTGGGATGTGGCGGTCGTCTTTTGTTCTCAATGCAGGCGGCAATATAACAGTTAAGCGTATCCGGCATAGTGTGGATATTGGTGCACGTGAAACTTCTTTGATGCACTTGTTTGTGTTAATGATAATTGTATAAATGCTTAGTGATGTTACATTAATGTAGATACTGTGTTAGGTATGTATAAATGCTATTTCGATGACATAACTTGTGTTGGAGCAATGAAAGAAAATGAATTAGGCTAATTTATATGTTTCTTGATCGAATTCAATAAGCCACACGAGTTAAATAAGGAGCACACGGGCAAGACGGTTTGCATCAGCCTCTCAATGTCGACACGCTGTTTGTGTCACGGTGCAGGAAAAAATGCAAACAGGAGTGCATGTTCTCAGAAGTACGAAATGTGACGCCTGACGTCTAACGCGTCTACAACCCTTGCAAAGTCATGATTAGTAGGATTTACCACTCGAGACGTTGGTAAATGTTCTTTGAGGTCGCACTGAACCATACAAGCACTCCTTGAGACCTATGAACTAACGTCACTAAACGAGTTATTCCCATGGAATATCCTTCAGTTTGTCCCAGCTATTCGTCGCATCTCGCAGCTACACCATCTTTCTTTCGTCTCCACGCCTCTCGCCACGCCGTGGCACAAGTGTCCTGCTCTACGCCACTCTGAAGCTCGAGAGACCCCGCTCTGCGTCTACGCAGAAAACCAAAAAAAAAAAAAATTTGGTTTTATATGGGGGCCCGATGGTTGATAGAAATAACAACGACAACATTTATTTTTCGGTTTATTCGAACAGGACTACAACCATCGGTGACGCAAAGGAATAAGTTCAATTGGTTGTGGGAAAGTGAAATAAACAGTGCTGGGCATTTGTGTGGAACTTTTAAATGAGCAACACGACTTGCACAGAGGGCTCTTTTATCGTAATTTTCTTCTGGTTGTGTCCTATGTTTTCATCGCGTTGACGTTTGTGCTAACCGGCCCAATATAATCTGCTTTGGAAGCAATGTAAGGTCCACCAGTTAACGAAATGCAGTTCCCCCATTTATGACACCGACAATTCCCACTTCGAAGAGCGCTCTATCTCAATTTTCATTTACTTACCATTGTTTCGGGGCACGTCTCAAGTCTGACGCGCCGAAATATACAAACTAGCGATGTCTTGGCCTGAAGCATGCCCAGCCGCATGCCGACACAGTTGCGTGGTCCAACGCCGAAAGCCATGTACGTGAAGGGTCTCAAGCTCTCCTTGTTCTCCGGTAGAAACCTTCCCTTGGCGTTAATAAAGAAAGAAAAAGGTGGAAGTCAGTTAACTTTGCGGTTACTGCGCGCAACATACACGAAGACATACCCTACTAAAACAGTCCTTGCAGCCTTTTCACGTGAGAAAGACCAGCCCTAATGTTCGCACTGAATATACATTAAAGATTATCATACCTTGACATAAGACAACTGCTTCACCCATACAGTAGCGCTGCCTCTGTTTCCCATCAAGCGAAGGTACGTTTAACCACCCTGCGCGACACTGTCCTCAATGAGATACATTAATCCGTTTGTATGTTGCGTTTTGTGGTGCGCGTTGTGTATCAATCGTGTGTGCCTGTAACGTACAATGAACATACTGTTTCATTTCGAATCATTCCTATCTTGAGTACCACGGCAGGGATGCTGTGAGCAAAACTTCTACAAGAATTATTAAAGTGCTGTTCTTCCTCTCTCTCCTCTCGACACAGGCCAAATGAAACTCCTATCACACCGTTTTACAAGCCCTTAATTGGTGCTCATATGCGCATTGCGAAATCACCGCTTTTCGTATGAATGCAGTCTTCCGCGGTCACGTGTGGTGCAGATAAAGTTATCAGGCTCGTCGATCGGACAGCTCATCTATACAACCTTCTCGGTATTTGTAGACTAGCTGCACACCGTGCTTTGTGCAGGGGTAACGCAAGCCTCGCGCTTTATATTTTAAGCACGGTTATGCCTAGCATAACAATTCTTCTGGTCTGCGAGCCACTCCGCTTTAAGGGAGTGGGTATATACCACTGCTCCAAACCACTGAATTGTCAATAGAGAGATTTATAATACGGCTACAGGAATTCTGGTGCCCCGAAATATACGTGTCGTCATCAGTGTGTATGTGTGACTGCAAGCGGTGTGTGGGATTTACATAGGCCGCGCTATTTTCCTAATGTAAATAGTTACACAAATCTTGCCGCTCAATCTACGCCGTGAAAACAAGGCGGCTGCCCGTCGAAATGATGACTTTGGTCTCTAAATGTCTTCTAGCAAATTCCTGAGCGATTCGCATGATATCCGTAAAAGATGAATTATCATGTATATACTATCGCTTATTAAGTTTCTATCATCTCGCTGAAATTGCAAGGATTGAAATATAAATCGCTGCCTACTTCGAGACGGAAATGGAAGTACAGAAACTGTGCTGACGTTCCTCCCTTGCGATTAGTCGTGTTTTGAATCTCAATAATTTCGAAAGTCAAAAGGCTTGCCCAGCGCGACAACTGCGTAGTAGTGTAACCAGTGTTCGCAAGTGCCATCAGTTCAACGTACAGCTGGTCCTACTGGCAGACTCCTGTTTTTCGTCGACATTTCGTTAGAGCGTTCTAATGCTTTATCATTGAAGCAGTTCGTGCTAACTGCGCTGTGTAACAACGGTCGCAAGATTTTAGTAGACTGACAGCGTAAGCAACGTATACAAGGGGCATTGGCTCTTCCGAGCCGTACCAAGTACAGCCGGATCACAGTTGTCTCTGCTGGTTTATCTTGAATGTCTAAGACTGCCTCTATAACGTGCAGTCAGGCATCGCGTCATGCAAAGATGAAAATATTCCCCTAAGATGATCAGTCCAGAATATGGGCCCTTGACAAAGACAACATGAAAACGCCCTAGACCACACAAAGGCAATAACTATAAGAAACACCACACAATATTGCACCTCTCTGGATTGAACTTCTCGGGCTCTGGGAAATACTCCGCGTCGTGGTGGATGCCCGCCAAGGGAATGTCCACGCACATGCCTGGCTCGAAGCGGATGCCGGCCACTGAAGTCTCCTCCGTGCACAGGCGCATATTTCTGCACGTAATAACAGGTTGGAAAAACATCAAAAAAGTAATTATAATTTCTTAGTTGAACTTTTTGGGAATCAAAAATGCAGTTTGAAAAGCTCCTCAAACCTTGAAGTTGTGTTTGTCTCTTTTTCTCTCTTTCTCTCTCTTCCTCTATATTTCTTTTTTGACTGCAGATAGCGCTCCTCTACGTATGCGCATTGCGCTGCTCTTCACTTTTGCCACATTTCACGAAATTCTGATGGGATTTATGGAGCGTGGGGTGGTCATAATATCTAGGCACTGATTATAAGACCTATAGGCACCCATGTATTTCCCTCTCGCTCTCTCTGTTTGTGCCGGTTTCGCGCTGTTCATTATTGTTTATTGAACACTCTGGACAAACGCGCCACGCTGTTTTCTGGTTCGGTTGTGCCAAGCTGGGTAGCATTTTGTCTTCTAAATGTATATTAAGATTTCAAATGCAGGTGGTGTTTGCTCCTGCACATAAAATTTCTAAACGAAAGCAGCGATGAGTAAATGCCGCACTCATGTGACAACGACATCGAGAAGAGTAGCAAGAATGTTTAACGAGATGACTTCTCTGCGTGTGAGCGTTGCCAGCATGAGTGAAAAGCGTGCACCGCGGCACCTTGTGGGAATCACAAGTCACGTTTGAGTTGAGCTCACATGGAATCGGGTGTTTCCAGCCGAAGCGCCTCCTTGATACAAGCGTCCAGGTAAGCCATCTGCTGCATAGCTTCGTACGTAACTCCACCCTGAAAAAGAAATCCATATATACATATATATATGTATATGTTGCCACCATATAAATCCAACAGGAAATTAAGCCAAGGAAGTCATAGGGGCCATTAGCTGTGTTTGAAACAGAACAGTGAAAAATAATGAAGAAAAGGGGAACGCGTACGAAAAGATTACTTGTCGCCCGTGGGAGACGATCCCACAACCTCGGCATTACGCGTGCATTGCGCTACCAATTGCGCTACTGTGGTAGCCGTCAATCCATTGATCCGGGTATTTACGCGCGCCAGATTTAGCCTCGCGAGTATTAATTAGCCAGCGCCACTCAGAGCAAGGCGTCTGGCGGTCTCCATGCCGCCAACTTCCCAAACAATAAGTGGGGGTCCTTCGAAGCGTCCAGAGCTGCCGTATTTGTCGAGTACCCGGCTAGGAGCGCGCTTGCATAACTATTTTACCGAAAGGAACCCGGCGGCAGCACTTGTCACCTCCCCCAGCAGCGGCGGATGCTCGACTACTGCTGCAAAAATATGGTGGGAGTAGGGGCATATATCTCTATAAATCTCTATAGGACCCCCTTTGGAGATGATGAGCCATATAAAAAACCGAACGCCAGGTCGTGGCAAATCTGCAGACATGTGAAAAAGACGGTGCGTTTCCGCCGGCACCACGATTCGAACACAGTAAGTCCTGCAAATGATGCGGCGTGTATATATATATATATATATATATATATATATATATATATATATATATATGCGTGCACATGCACGTGCTTGAATCCTGTACGGGTATATTTCTTACTGCCATATAATTCCTGCTAAAGTAGAAGCAATCCGCAATTCTTTTTCTTTTTTCGTTTCGTAAGGTCCATTGACAAATAATAGTGTGCGTATACATTTGAGACTAACCCACTTGACAGCTACATAGATTTATTTATTTTTTCTATCCACAAACAACTCACCTCAGACAAAGCTGCATCTATTTCGGCAATGACTCTGTCCTGGAAATGGGGATGGAGAGCCAAATAGTAAGCAGTAGTGGTAACAGCCATGGCGACGCCTTCCACACCACCGATGAAAAACTGCATCCCGTGGGCTGTTATCTCATCCAACGTCATCTCTGCAAAAGTGCTTTCTTAAATATGCGCTTTCTTTTCCCCTAAAGCACTTTCACGCATCGCGCTTCAATGTCCAAAAATTAATGGTCTCCTATTTATGCGGTGCACAGCATTGGCAATATGCTGAGTGGAAAAGAAAGATGAAACACGCGTTCCTTTAAAAATTGTGCATTTTCAAGTTTCAAGCGTAAAAATTCAGACGCATGAACCACTAGAAAACTCTCCAACACATTATAGGGAAACTCAGTTGTTAACTTTTACTGTACCGTTTTTCACCACTTCAACCCGCCTAATAATCTACCAGCCTGAAATTTTATTGTAACGTAAATTTAGTACACTCATTATCTTACTTGAAGATATAATTAAACAATTGACTGGGTACTGTAAAGTAAAGTTGACACACTCCATTTTTTTTCAGTAAACTTTCACTGCAAGGAATGTCCAAGCAGAATCTTCGAACTCGTATGCAATCAGTGTGTGCGTGCGTGCGTGCGTGCGTGCGTGTGTGTGCGTGCGCGCGCGCATCATGATTGCCTAACAAAAATGTTTCACATGAAATTAAGAAGAAATATAATAACACGTAGGGCAAAATAACGCAAGCATACAAATGAGCACTGTAGCCCCACCGCTAGCGCATCGCAATTAAGCAGAAATTGTTGCGCCTATGAAACGCAGCTGTCGAGAAAAGAACAATGTTTGCCTGGTGCAATTTCGTTAGATGCGTTACAGCGCGTTTTGCCATCAAGTCTGCGTCTTATGACGCGTTTCAACAAACTCACTATTAGCGCAAAGTCTCGAAACTCCCATGTGTGAGGTCATAGTAGAAGTCTGAATGATCACGCGTTTCTAAACAATGCGCCACATTGTGACCGATGATAGTTATCGCACTCATACTTTCGGCACCGCACCCTTTGTAATAAAAAACTATAAGCAACTCACTTCAGTAGTATGTTGTTTTGGAGCTATAAGATTCTTTTTTTTTTTGGATACGAAGCGCTGATTTCGGCTGCTTCATTCCACCCGCACCCGCCGGCCAGCAAAGCAGAACATAGCACTGCTACACAAAGGTTCAAGCTCGAAATTGAGGTTTAAACAGCGCGAAAAAACAAGGACACGAGGAAACAAATACCACAGACAAGCGCTGTCTGTGGTACTTGTTTCCTCGTGTCCGTGTTTTATTCGCGCTGTTTAACTTCAGTTCTAAAAATGAACCAACTAGCCCTCATCAAGATCTTACTAATGCAAATTTCAAGTTTGGCTTGCCCGGCAAAGAGATTCAGCCGATGCTGATAATGATGTCAAGCTAATTTTAAAATTTCATATGCCTTTGCATTATTCTAAATCTAACTTAAGGAAAATTTACATTCCCGTCATGGTTCCTTTACAATTTAGCCTTTCTTAAAGGACTGCTGTTGCAGACTTAAAAAGAATAAAACAGACTTCTTCTTTCCGCACAAATAAATATAAAAATTGCGTTCCAATTCCCTTAAGCCTTGTCTGTCGTGTGCGCGACAGGGCAGTCTCGACTCATGAGCACCTAATCTATGTAACATGACGGCCATCAGCTAGCAGGCTTGTTTTTGGGGCTACAATTGTGATATCTTTTGGACCTAGGACGAAATCTGCTAGAATGACATCGCTGAGCAGACACAACCGCCGAAAATGGAAACGCGTCAAGAGTCGTCAGTTTTTGATATCTTGATAACGATATGCGCACTATACCGCGTATTTCCCAGCCACCTGTTCCCAAGGGAATGCTTTTTCGTGTGTACAAACGGCGGAGGCACAAAGCGAGATTAGCACAAGCAGACCTCACAGAAACTATTTGGTCGGGTAGACGCGTACGAGGAAATTCTAAATAAGTTCGCCGATGCTTATTCATTTAAGCTTGCGCTTTTAACGCTGTTATCAACCTCAAAATAGATACTTTTATACCGAATCTGTTAACCTGTTGGTGGTCGGAATTTATGGCGTCCATCCGTGAACAAAAATAATCGTCATCAGCAATTGCCCGCACCCCCTAAGCAAGCAAAAATGCAATGGTTCCTTCCCCTCGTATTGCAGATGCTACGAGCACTCGGCCAAATGCAGCGTACAGTGCATACATGCATTGAAATCACCCATACGACATACAGAACAGCATACGTTTCAATTAACAACAAGCTCAAAACAAGCATCCGAATCATCAATTAAGCATTGCGTACCCTATTCAGCAGTTGTAGTGGTGGTTCTGCAACAGCTTGGCTGACCATCCACCACCGCAGGGCCGGGAGGATGGGCTTATTTGTAATATAAATCTCACCTTTAACCCCAATATTTTGACACAATTAAGATATGTAAGAACAGCCTGCAATTTATTGATGAAGTTTCCTGAGTACAAAAGGAGGGCTGCTTACTTCTTTTTATGGCGTCATTCTGCGTCTTGTCTTCTGCATTTTCCCATTCGTAGTCGGCGTCCATGAACAACTGAAGAAAATCGTCTTCTTTCTGTGTGGGATTGTTTTTAAAGCGTGGAGAACGTTAATTAGGAAGCATTTCGCCAACCTCGGGCGTCATAATGGGAAGGTGCCATCTAGGGTTGCAGAGCCATCGCCACCAAGTTAACTAAGAAGGCACGCAGTGAGCTCCAAGGAAGTAATCTTGGGGACTTCCGAATATTACATGTTAAATAGCTCCGGATACCTAAGGCATGCTCTTAAATAGCTATTATTAGTCACTTGCTTCTGCTATTCTGTGTAATATTTATCCTAACCACAGATTAAATGCACTCGAGCGTATTAAACATACGGGTGGTATGTTCTTGATGTGATATGCAGTGTCTCGGTTTTAAGCATGCGTAAACTGTGTGTGAACGTGTTCTCTATTTCTTAACTTTTCGTTTGCAGCACACATCGTAAGTCTGTACGTTCAGACATACGAGGCGATTCGTATCCGTTATTCTGAGCAACGCGATTTTTTTATGTGAAATATGCGTAAAAGCGTTCCGACTATTGTTTTTTTTAATGATATTTCACATTTTTAATGGCAACCCTATGTTGCTATTTCCCGTGCAACTAAGCGGAAGGCAACAACCAGCCCCAACAATTATGCACATTCCTACACATCAATTCAGGAGAAGAGCTAGACTTTCATTTATTCGCAAGAAATGCTGCCTTCAAACTCGTCTACCGCGGTTTTTAGTTCTCCATACTCTCCCAGTAACAAGGGCGCCTTCACGCTAATAGATGTCGCGCCCGCGAGCTGCTATAGATTCACTCGCTGTCGCACATGGAAAAGTATTCGCATTTATTGCAGTATGGCACCGCCTGCCAACGTTCACGAGACGCCATGTGGACTTTAATATCGGTGCTAAAACATCCCAGTATAATCAGATTCAATACAACAGCAATTGATTCTCTCACATACTTTGGTCTAGCACGAGACCTTGCAAATGTAGCCGAAGGTGTCATCACACAAAAAAAGAAGACACGGCGCTTGTGGAGTCTGCGTCATCTCTTTGTGTCCCATTTAACATTGTGTTGATAACTGAACCAACAATGCAGAGATTAACGAGCTCATATAACAGAATTACTTATTTTATGAGAGAATGCAGTGGTCGCCATGAACTAAGGCAGATGAACGACAAAAAAACATAATCGCTAAAAAAAAGGCTACATGACCATGAAAGCTTTACCTTGTTCTTTGACTTCCTATCTTCAATCAGGTGCGATACAAATGCCTTGAATATGTCAGTGTTTGCTTTAGGAGGGTAGTCAGGCTGCAATACTTTGTAGATCCTCGGCATAAGAACTGCGTAAACGTCAGAAGATTAAACGCTATATGTAGCATCAATGTTTACATAAGATATTGAAATACCCCGAGCTTGCTGAATACGTTCTGCATAGATAGAGAAAGTGAAAGGACAAAAAAAGCAGGGTAGTGAACCTGGCTTAGCCGGTTAGTTAGCGTGCATTGTAGAAACGGAAAGATTAGCAGAGAACTTCATACCACGTACGCGCACACAGGCAATCAAACATCAGTCGTTCAGATGGGATGGTGAATCTAAAAAAAAAACAGCAGGAACTGCGAGGTACTTCACGTTAACGCCTGATTGACATTGACATTTAGATGGTTATATGTCGACGTCATCTCACACCCACAGAGCAGTCTAACGGCAGTTTTTAAGCTGGAAGACAATCTGATGGCGAAATTTGAACTTAGAGAAATCAAACGAACAAAATCAATCGACCGATAGCGACAATTTGTTCTTCTTGCAAGTATGATAACAGCTTCAGCAACTCACATAGCATGACAGCCTTCCAGCCGGCCATATTCATGAAGATGGCACTGAGAGCTTTCATCAGGGGGTGATCTTTATCGTTCTTGCTGTCCAAGTCGACACTGTAGTTCAGTGCAGCCGTAGTGTCCAGTGAGGCGTTGTCGACCAGCCTGCAAAATTTTCGCTACCTTTCTGTATCGCAAGGGAGATACTCGTCGGCAGCCCAGCAGGGCCCCACTTTCTAATTATTACACAAACCAGTCAATGAGGAGGCGAAAGCGGGCACACTGCGCACCCAATTGTGTGAGCGCAAAAGCGCTGAAAAGCATCGCGGTGTGCGCGGGACCCCAGTGCCACCCCTCTGGATTCGCAGGTGAGTGGCACACAAATAAACTGATGGTCACTTCCAATACACTTGCTTATTCATGAGTGCACGTAATCGTAATCGTTTAGCCATCGTTGTGCGCGACGAGGCCTGGTGAACTCACGACGCAAAGGAGTACTCGTTGTTATGCAGTCAAATCCGATCATAATGAACAAACTTATGTGCTAAAATTATTCCGATATATCAGGTAATTCGATCTACCAGAAGTCGCCTACAACGAACTTAAACGGAGTTTTCTGTTGCGTTTGTTCTATAATTAGGTATTTCTCGAAGGGAAAAGAAGTCAATCAGAACTCAATCCACTGAAGACAAAGCTACGCTTCAGTAGTTCTTGCCTGTATGCCTTGACCAGCTCCTTAACTTCACTTATAATGGTGACTCGACAGGATCTCGCTTCAACACGCTTCTGAAACGTTTCAGGCGCGCATTCAAGCAATCTCGCACACATGCTCGAAAACTAAAACGATACATAGTAAACAATAACGTAATTCACTTGCATGCTGCGTTCACAGCGTGCTAGAGTACTTATGGCGCCGGCACCTACTGCCCCGAGTTCAATATATTTAATATCCAGCTCGTATTAAAAAAGTTATTTCAGATGAATATCGTTTATTAGGCTTCCCGTCTTCGACATGGAGAGTAATTCGCTTTATGCGAGTTGGTTACATCTGAATCCCACTGTAGCGCACCTTAAGATATTCAATAGCCGCTTTCCATTAACCAAAAATCAAGCCGCCAAATCTGAATATTGGCGTACATTGTGAGACTTTCAAAAAGTTTAAAAACTTACTCGCTAAAGTTTAACGACTTGTTCTCGATGGCTGCTGTTTCGATTCGTGACACCATTTTCTCAGCGACGGTGTTGATCTTGATCACAATCTGCAATTTCCATGGCGTCGTTAGGAGATGGAAGATCGAAGCTTTCTTTTTCGTGAAATATCGGCGCACACATCTGAATGTCTATTCGCCTGCGTTCGATTTTTTATCAGTGCTTAATTTGATGAATTCTTGTTGCTCATGTAAAAGGACACGTGGAAATATTCCTGTCATTTACGCATTTGCTTAAGCACAATGTGTTTAAGAAGGGCAGCGGGAGCTTTTTTTTTGCGTAGCTATAGTCTATGTATACCTTCCTTCAACAGTATCCATGCTCTAAGGTGGGTTTGGGGAGCGACGTTTTAAATTGTCGTGACATGTACCCCTTGTCTGCTCCTGATATGCGCATATCATCGCCGTCTACCATGACCACGGCATACGTATGTAGACGAGGTTAAGGCCACGTGCTGTACATGCTTGCAAGGTATTATTTGGCTGGTGAGTATGCTATACTGCTATTTTTTGCAATATGAAAAAGACAAACGAATAGACAAGACAAATCACCTGACTATTCGACTGCCCTGTCTTTGCGCTGAAGATATAGCACTATGTCGAAACAATTTACCCAGCAATACATTCTTGCTGAGTACGCTGTGCGTTAAATATGATAAGCGCCGAGAAGGCGATAAGATTAGGTATTCTGACGGACGCAAAAACTCTTCTGTGATAGTTAATCATGGGGGCACTTTCCTGGGGGAGGGGGGGGTCAAAGAATAGTAATTGAGAGAACCTGTGTAGTGTGCACAGTGTTAAATTCACTTGTGGATGCTATTCTCTGTGCATGCGTAAACGGTAAACGAAACTCGCGCGTTCGTTAAAGCATCACGGCAAAACAACAATCGATAAGTATGGAGCGATAAGACTTTCATCAATGTTTATGTTTGGCGCTCTACGAGTCTTAATCTTATTCTTTGCCCGAGCGATACTTTTACAGCGAAGCTGCTAGCCTCTATCTGGTCGGGATTCTTCACGCCTGCGTGCGCGACACAAAAATATGGCACGATCCCGGAAGCAGTCCAAAGAAACAGAAAGCGCACATTATGCTGCTTCCCCAAGAGGCATTGCATGACGTTATCAGGCGACATCACTTCACGAATACGTCATCACTTGAGGAAAAGTTTGACATGATGACGTCGTCAAAGGACGTTATTAGGCGATATCATAACGTGACGATTCCGTTATCACCTAACGTAAGGTCTGACGTAACGACGTCATCACGCGACCTTTGATGTGATGAGGTCATCATGCGATCTTTGAGGTGATGACGTAATCACATTTAGTCACTAATGTTAAAAGTGACATCACCAATTGGTCACGTGGGTTTTGGTACCATCGCATAATAACGGCGGATTTTTCGCTTTGATGGCCATATAATGATTTAATATTTATAAAGAATACCTCCCTCAGCGGTTGAAGTGGCAGTTTTCCACAGCTTTGCTGGACATCCGCTTCCGGAGGGCCGGAATGTCGAATTATTTTTTTCTTAGAATCATTGCTGGTGCGTAATAGCTAAGAAAACGAAAATGCTAGCAGCGTTTACGATGAAGGTAGCATGAGGACTGTTATATTTCAGGATCGAATAAAAAACTAGGGAGGACGCTTAGGCTTCGCCTTTAAGAAAGATCCCTTACTGCTTCTCACGCTTCCCGACAACAGTAACCAACGTAAACATAATGTTTACGGGGAAACAGTGGCGGGGAACGCTATGCGCAAAGGCGTGCTTTCTGCAGAAACGCGGCCTCTTGCATCGGCCGCAGGATGGATGGATGGATGTTATGAGCGTCCCCTTTGGAACGGGGCGGTGGGTTGCGCCACCAAGCTCTCGCTATTAAAGTGCCTAATGTCCTACCCAAGATAAAAAAGAAAAGAAGAAGAAAAAACACTGAGCTCCCACATTCATATTTTCTGACCCGCTATTGCGAACTTTGCTTTTGTACGTCTCCGTTTCTTGTAGTTTCCCTACTTTTCTTCCACCAATCTTCCAATCACCTCTTACTAATGTCTACTGCGGACATGGTTACTTTCCCCCTGCTCGCTGAACCCAAGGGCTTCAAGGAGGCCAGTGGTGCCCAAATCGATCGCTGGGCAGATGTCTTCACATTCTAATAAAACAGTGCTTCATCGTTTCCCTAGCTTTTCCGCAGCATGCACATGCTTCTTCTTCCTTCTTTTATCTCGCTTTATAGGTGCATGTTTAAAGGCATCCTGGGGCCCCATAACGTAAAACTATTCCAATATGTTTTTATTCCAATCTCGTGATGTCAAATTTGCGTAACCACCTACGCAAGCACCAGGCGATCACCCGCAGGGTTGTCTGAACAGACCAATCAAACGCTCTCCTAATTCATAGGAGGTCACTTTTGTTTGCTTAAAGAACGAATAACATTGCCTACACTGAGCGGCTTGTCGTATCTAACTGGCTTGGAAGAGGCGGGGAGAACGCTCAAGAGGAGAGGGATTAGATGATGGGGCAGAGCCAGTGCACTGAAAATTGATAACTAAATGAAGGGGGTGGTGCAGGCGTCTGCGATCGGTCCGCTTTCCCTTACTTAGTTTGGCATGCAACGTATGTTTAAGAATGAAGCTAAAACGGATCTTCAGCGAAAAAAGAGTTGGCCTAACGAGTTCGTAAACGTGCCAAAAGTGCTCGAAAATGTTACACGACCACGCAAGAAGTTTCATTATACGCAAATAAACCCATGCTCTCCGGCAGATGCGAGTAGCCAGCGCCTGAGCGATCGGTGGCAGCCATCTTTTATTCCTTGCGGAACGGGGCAGCCTGCGGCTATTCAGAATAAAATTCAGTTTTGTTCGGCATATTAATGCATCTTTAATCCGTACACGTCACATTGACGCGGTGAGTTTTCGCCGTTTTGTGACATCGCGTGACAGGCAGGTGAAGTGGGTGCACCCCGAAAACTTTTGAACAATAGCCGGGGGCTAAGGGCGAAAAGGCCTCTAATCAGAAATAACTGGTTTTCTTTTTTCGGTCAATTCATGCATAATCAGTGTTTACACATCATATCAGATTGGGAGGTATTGCGGTCTCCGTGGCGTCGCGTGACAGACAGGTGAAGTGGGGGTGGTCCGGAAAAGCTTTTTGACCAATCGCGGAGGGCTGATAGCAGAAATGGAATAGAAAAGTGTGAAATAGTTTTACGTTATAACGCCCCTGATCTCGCTTTGAAGAGTAATGAGCTTCCCTTTGAGTTATGATAAATTGTTTCCTGATTTCGTTTTTTTTTCTCTTAAGTAGTTACTCATGGCAGGTTTGTTCTCCATTGCCGCCACCCATGAAATTATTTCAGCCTCTCTGACTTTCCACTTGACGTTCTTTGTTGCTGTGTGGCCCACCCTATAGCAGCATACTTGCTGGTAAGCTTCCTAGTTCTTTTCCTTCACTGGGAAGCAATGTTTTTCCTGTACAGATACCTCAACACTCTCCCAGCCCATTTACTTTCTTCCATATTCCTCAGTCGTTCTTCATGATCAATTTTACTGTGAGCTTCCTTCACTTCAAAACTAGTCCAGCCCATATCAAACTGCACAGCTTCATTTGTAGTCTTCCCGTGAGTTCCCAATGCGAGGCGACCGACTGACCATTGGTTCTCATCAAGTCCTGATTGTACCCCTGATTTAAACCGAACAACCGCATTTCCAAAAGTAAGTCCTGGAACCATTACAGCTTTCCACATACCTCGGAGCAGCTCGTACCTATTGTGTCCCCATAGAGCTCTGTGCTTCATTATGGCTGCATTTCTCTTCCCCTTCACTGTTATTGTTTTTTCCTGTGTTTCCATACATCTATTGCATTCGTTTATCCATATACCAAGGTATTTATATTCTGTTACCCGAGGTATTTCCTGGTCCTGTATCGCCACTGTCCGTTCAGTGCTTTCATTGAATACCATAACACCTGATTTTCTAACACTAAATTTTAAACAGAAATTGTTGCCTTCATGTCCACAGGTATTATCCAGATGTTGCAAATCACTTTGCTTGTTAGCTAGCAACACAATGTCGTCCGCATAAAATAAACCGGGAAGCTAGTGTTCTACTATTGTACCCGCCTGTTCGTATGAGAGATTAAAGCCGATATTACTTCCTTCTAGTGCCCTCTCCATCTTCACCATGTACATCATAAACAGCTTAGGGGATAAAGGGCACGCCTGCCTCAGTCCCTTGTTGATATCAACTTTCTCCTCTCTCCACATCTCTTCCCATTCAACACAAACGGTATTTTCTAGGTGGATCTCTCTAGAAAGCTGTAGACAGTCGTCACCTAAGCCTTCCCCTTCCAGGATTTCCCACAAAATATTGCGGTCTACGTTGCCATACGGCCCTGTAATATCTAAAAAGGCCACATATAACGGTCTGCTTTCTACTCTTTATATTTCAATACACTGAGTAAGAACAAATAAGTTATCATCCAAACACCTACCTGTCCTGAACCCATTCTGAAGTTCCTACATCTTCCCATCACCACCTCTAACGAGAAACTGGACGCCCTCGGTATTCATAACACCATAGACGAGCTTATTGAAGCGCAGCGTATTAGCCAATACGAACGACTCGCCAATTCCACCACGGGCAGGTACATTCTAGGCACCCTAGGCATAACCTACACCACCCAATTCGGACCAAAAGTACCCATGCCTCCAAACATACGTGCTCAACTAGTTATCCCACCCATACCTCGCAATATGCACCCTGAACACAATCCGGAGCGACGGGCAGAACGAGCTAAACAACTACAAAACCGCTACGACCAAGCCGCTGACGTAACCTACGTGGACGCAGCAGAATGCCCCAACCAAAACGCCATGGCGGTAGTCGCAGTCGTGGGTTCGCAGTACCGCCTCGCCGGGGCCGCATCAATGTTCACCACGCAACCCGAAGTAGGAGAAGAAACGGCCATCGCTTTGGCCTACGCGGCTACCAATGCACACTGCATCATTAGCGATTCAAAAACGGCCGTTCGTAACTACATAAGTGGACTGATAGCACCCCAAGCGCAGAAGATTCTCTCTGGCACTCCTCCCTCAAGGCAACGCCGCGTGCAAATCATCTGAGCCCCTGGTCACTCGGGTCTGGCTGGAAACGAAGCCGCCCACCATGCCGCCCGAGCTCTCGCACACCGGGCGCATCATCCTTCTCCTGCGTCTTCCGATCCCGAGCAGCACTCTGTTCTGCATTGCGGTCACGCGCGGGACCGAATGGTCACGTTCAGAGAAATTCTCTTGCACTACCGCAAAGAGCGGTTACGCTACCCCCCAGCACACAAAACACTGAATAAGTCTCAATCTACCACTTGGCGACTCCTTCAGACACGAACTTTTCCGAACCCCGTGCTTTACAACAGCATGTACCCCGATGCATACTCGCCACTCTGCAAAGCGTGCGAGGCCCGCGCTTACCTCGATCATATTATCTGGCGATGCCCCAAAGCCTCACCCACCAACACCTCCCGCACTAACACACGCATCATAACTACGGCCGAGCAGTGGGAGACATTGCTGCTTAGCTTGGACCCAGAGGAGCAGCTCTGGGCCGTCCGGATGGCCGAAGACGCCGCCAGAAAGCAAGCACTGGCCGCCGTCTGAGGAAGGGGGGGATTGGGGGTTAGTCTCCCGACCCCCGCCACCCCTGAACCCCATCACGGACATAATGAAGTTTTATCTCTCTCTCTCCCAAAATGCCATTATTCTCTTCCCATGCTTGCAGCTTTAATTTCATTGCCTGCATTGCTAGCCTGTATATTGCCGATGCAACGGCCAACGGTCTATACGAGTGAATCATATCTTTCTCCCCCTTATTTTTATAAGTTGAATTTATTCTACTTTGTCGCCAACTGTCTGGTATTCGTCTATATTTAGAGTTCTTTCCGCGGTTTTCACCAGAGGTTCGTTACATTTTGTTCCTAGTTAATTAATCAGCCTAACGGGAACCTCGCCTAGCCATGTGGCTGTGCGCTTAGGAATTTTCTCTTCGGCTTTCTTCAAGTTGAAATTTGTCATCACCAGCTCCTTTTCCACTTGGGGCTCTTCCATGCTCTTTTTTTTTCTTCAAGTACAACCTTGTTATTGCCTTGGAAAGATTCGGCTGTTATTTTTCGGATGTAATTGCCGCTTCTCCTTCCACTCTGTTTTCATCTTCGTCTAGAATATGTTGTTGTATTGTTGTTGAATTCCTGCCTAATAATTTTATGTAGTTCCAAAATACTCTAGGCGCGGCCTTCTTTTTCTCACGTATTTCTGACCAATCAATGTTCACTTTCACCTTTTATCTTTGCTTACACCAGTATTTCAGCCGTAGACTTTTTCTCCCAGTATATTTCCCATTTACTGGCTACTTCATTCTGCAGCAACTGCGCCTCCTTTGCCTGCCTGTGCTCTCTGGATGCTTTCTGTCGTTCGGCGATCGCTTCTCGTATCTCCCTGTTCCACCAGATTTCCGGTTTCTTTTTTCCTTTCCAACGAACATGTTCTTTCTCTTTCCGTATTAATGTCGTTATTACACTTAGAAGCTGACTATATGCCCACTCTTTACTTGGCCATTTGCAAAGTTCTTCCTCGATTCTAGTGATTACATTTGTTATCTGTTCACCGTTCAAATTTGGACTGGCGATTTTGCACTCCTTGCTCTCTTTCCCAACTACATATCCCATATTCAAAATGATACATTAATGGTCACTCCCTATGCCCCGTTACCCTTCCTCTTCAATGACCGTTTCTCTCAACTTATCGTGAATTCATTCTGTCATCAAGCAGTAATCAGTGGTTGATTGCCGGTTTCCCACTTCCCACGTGATCTGCCCTTCACACGTAGGCCTTGTATTCACGATAACGAGGTTATGTTGCTCACAAAGGCCTAGCATTGACTTGTCGTTGTTGTCGGTTAGCCATCTAAATTTTGTATGTGAGCATTCATGTCACCTAATAGGTTAAATTCAGCACCATTCCCGAAACATTTAATATGAGCACTTATGCATTCCACTAACTCCTTAGTCTTCTCAGCGCAATTATTTCCATTGCGCAAATACGTAACGCCCAGCCAATTTTTTTTGCAGCTCATTGTACCTGATAACCAAAGATGCTCTTGACATTCTGAATTTACTCTTTTCCCTTGAGCTCCCGGATGGATGAGCATTCCGACTCCCGCTCCCCTTCTTTCCGGATATTGTTCTGTTGCACCCTTCCCAAACATAATTCTCAATCACTGGCGGCTTTTCCGGGTCTCGAAGGTGCGTTTCTGTAACCACTTGCACCCCTATTTTTCTCTATTTAACTGTTCCTCAATCTCTGCCCACTTTTCCGGTCTTCTGCCACCTTGCATGTTTATGTAGCATATTGCATGGTGAGCGCTGTTTATGGCTTTCCTCCTTTTTCTGTTATCGACGGCGATGTCCTTCTGAGGTTCCCCTTAGGGTACCTTCTTCATTACTACCTGCTCTGTCCTCCTGAGCGCCCGTGGGCCCCCTAAAAAACCAACAGCGGGACCAGGAAGTCGCCAGCCTACTTCTCGTGCATGCCTGTAATTGAAGTTGATCCCGTCTCGTTTAAAACTATCACACCTTTTCACTTCCCTGTTTACTTCGACAACCTTGAAGCCTTTCTCGCGGCTCATTTTCCATATCACCTCATTAGCAGCCACTACGGCTATTTGTACGTGACTGTCACATACAGGCACCTCCGGCACCGTGCACGCCACGGTCTTCACCTGAGGGGATAGCTCGCGCAAGTCGTCCACCCCCTTTGCCAAGCGCTGGACTGGTCCTGTCTGTTTCCTGTTTAGCACGTCATTTAGCCCACCTTCTACTATGAGAACGTTGCGCACGTGGACATTTTCCGCGAGCTTTTCTTTTGCTCGCTCCATGACAGAAGCTAGTGTCCGCCCTGGAAATGTGCCTGCTGCCACTCTTTTATCGCCTTTCACCCTATCCACAATTGCTTCTTAGCACCTAGCCAGTTTTAAGTCGCCGGCGGTAATCATCATTTCACTCTCACCTACCTCTCCCTGCTTCCCTTTTTCCTTTTCCGCGTGATTTGGATTCGACAAGGGGGATTGACCCCTGCGCTCCTGCTTCTTTCCCGTGGCGGCCTCAAGGTAGGTGCCAGTGCTTTTAGCTAATCCCTTACCATGTTTCACGCATTCCACCTACTTTGCTGGCACTCCGTCTCCTGTCACGTCGGGAGACGGCGTTCTATTGTCATGGCCATTCTAGTTCACAATGGCGGTCCTGTTCAGCTTTTCCTCGGCTGCTTCAAATTCTTCTTACACTATCTTCCGTGCATCACGCTCCCTATTTAGCTCATGTTTGAGCTCTTCAACCTGTTTGACAAGCCCTTCCTGGAAAGCCTCCATTTTCTTAAGCCTAGCATCGACATCACACTGTGTGGCGATTGACTCGACTCCCTCTCCATTCTCATCCATCCCCTCATCTGCCTTGAGAGACCGCCCGCACGCTGCCCGCTTTCCCGGCTTTCCTGTCATGTATTGCACGGCTTTTAGAGCGCAGCTCTTTGGCGTCCGTTCCTGGGTTTCGCGTCGTCGTCGGCGTTGTCGTCGGCCTCGTAACCAGCTCCGCCCCCCTTTCATCCCCCCAGCGCTAGCAGCGACCGACTGATACCGCTGGATGCCGCTGACGCCGCTAGAGAGTCAAGATAACGTGACTGCATAGAACACCGTCGCCGCCATGCAGAAAGAGGAGGAAAGGGTCCCCCCCCCTGTTCTTGTGTGGCGGATAGGGTGCTCTTCAGTTGCCGACGCGCCGGTTATTTCACGTAGGCCCCGGCACGTCGACGAATACGTGACCACCTTCCCACGGCTAGACCTGGTTCTTAGCGCTGCGGAAGCGAGGGTATCATATTGTTTGTGTCGGCATCGGCGGCGTTGTCCCTGAAACCAACTCCGCAGCTGGGGTTGACTCACTATCGGCGTCAGCGGCATCAGTCAGTCGCTGCTATCTCTTCCCTCCTCCCTTTATCGTGTTGTCCGCTTGCTGCGCGCGCTTCTGCCCCCATCGTTTGCCGCTGGGTGTACACGCCGCCCCCTCCCCCCTCTTCCTGCGAGTCTCCGGTTGTCAAAGCGCCGGCTCGAACTTAATTCCTTTCTTCGCTCCTCCTCCAATGCAACCCCTGTGCGGTGGCAATCAGAGAGCCAGATCGGTGGCGGCGGATCTGTATATGTGCACCGCCCGAGCCGAAATTGCCGCTGCCGTTCGCCCTGTGCGGTGGCAATCAGAGAGCCAGATCGGTGGCGGCGGATCTGTATATGTGCACCGCCCGAGCCGAAATTGCCGCTGCCGTTCGCCACTGCGAAATTATCTGCCAGTTCTTTCTGAGCCATGAGCGAGACGACCGATGGAAGTCCTCCGTCTGCTGCTGCTGCTGCTGCTTCTAAACGAGCTGCCAGAGCAGAGGCCCAGCGCCGTCGCCGTCAGAATCCAGAGGTGCGTGCCGCCGAAGCAGAAGCTTACCTAGTGGAGTCTTTGTTAAAGGAATACGTGTGAAAAATAAAAAAAAAATTCTGTGATAGCGCATACATGTGTTGCTCGATTTCTTTGCCTCAATCTATCGAAAATACGATAATACTATAATAATGCACAGCATGTGCCTTCTAGCAAAAACCGATGCGCACAGCATCTAAATCCTTAAAATGTCGCAAAGTAATTCTCACCAATGCTTTAAAAGCAATCTATGCCGCAAAGACAGAATCTATGACACGTCTTCACACGTGTTCAACCACGCTGCCACGCTCTCACTTTCCTACCAAAACAGACACAGTAGAACCACTAATAGCTATTAGTCTTGCCACTTGCAAGCTACTATTTAAAGGCTATAAAGACTTAACGTCCCACCCGGCTGCACGTGTTGAAGCACGTGGCTCGAGAGAACGCTCCGACTATTCTGTAAAACCAAATGTACACGAAACACACCCGCGCACACGATAAGAGAGAGGCAAAAGAAGAAAACTACCCTATTATTATTTGAAGGCTAAAAAAATCTGCAAATCAAAAATAGAAGGAAGCTCAAAGCATGCACAAAAACTTATGATTTCATCGCCGCCACGGATCCCTGAAAAGCATGTCCATTCGCAGATTCGCGCAGGCGAGCGCCATCTGGTTGGTGCTGCAAGGAACCGGACGCACCGCTCTATCAATGGCAGAAACGCTAAAAAAGGTGTTTGCGTTTGAGTGTCCCTGTAACAAAGTTATGTTTTCTCGTATATTCTAATTACAATCCAACACTATCATGTCTTTAGGTTTGGTGTAAGTCGTGCTTTACTATATTTCTGAAGCATTTTACTTAGAGAAATTCAATTACTTCACTAGCGTTTCTGCGCTACACGGAGGGCCTGCGTGGTTGAATATGCATGGTTCGGAATAATATTTGGCTCGAGTGACGGTTGACGTCGGATCTTTTGCGACCTGGGGCCCCCAACGCTGTCGCGTTAAAATTCACGCAGAAACTCCTCTGGGTGTTGTTTAGGTATGCGTAAGCATTGTGCCACTTGCTCATCTCCACGCATCCGGGTGTCGTTATCAATGTTAAGAAACGTGATCCGACCAGTGTAAACCGTTAAGATGCGGTTCGGGGAGCAAGTTTAAAATTCTGCGAGTCAGAGACGCCTCCGAGGGCCCCAAGGAACGACCGGCAACAATCACGGCAAACAAACATATATTCAAACATCCAAAATTCAAGTACACGGGTACAGATCATGGGGGCAAGTGAGATCGAGGGTCCCTACACAGCATTCAGAGCGACTACCTACGCGCACTTATAGTTTGGTTGGTGTTGCATTGCTCGACGAACTGTAAAAGCTCAGGCGGCAAGCGGGCTCTCGCAGACTCAGGTTGGTCGGCTGGTTGACGGGAGTGGAATACGTGTCGATTAGAGGTCCTCTCACGCGTTGACGCTCGACCGGATTCCTCCGACAGCGGTTGGCCTACCGAACGTTGACGTCCGACCGAAGCCAACACGTCTTCCTGGCTCTTCTGAGCTCCGTCTCCCTGCCGAAGGGATTTTTTCGCCTTATCTCGGCTGCCTGAGCCACGAATTTCTCGCCGATTAGCTGAGCGCGATTTTGTGGCCCTTGGTCATTCCTAGTTCTATATTTGATTTATTATCCTGCTGTGCCACGTGAGCACGTGCAGAGAGGCGTCGTCCTTGTAGATGAGGCAGGCGCCGCGGTGTGCGTGCTTCCATGTTTTCGACGCCACTTCGTCGTCCAGGCGTCTCTTGGCACTTCCCCGCACCTTAGCAACCCTTATCGATTGTTATCAACCTTATCGGACTCGATCCGAGTCTTATCAACCCTTATCGGCGAGTATCAATGATATCGCAATTGATCCGATCCTTATCAATGCTTATCTGTCCTTATCAGCATTATTGCTGTTCAATCTAAGCACGCAGTGCTTAGATTGACCAGCAAATTCACCCTGTACAAAGAAATTTGGATAAAATGAATGAATGAGTATGGTTAAATAACTGACTAAATAAAGAACAAAAATAAACAAAAAAATCTGACATGGTCCCACCCTTATGAACTGTTATCGGTACTTGCTAACCTTATCAGGATCACTCAGAGCATTGTAAGTCTTTATCGCTCTTGAGTACCTTGTCCATCCGCGTCGAAACATTATCAACCGTGAGCAGACATATATAACCCCTCATCACCCTTTATCATCCTTATCAACTCATTGACTGCTTATCTGTCTGTGCTGCCAGACTTGAAGAGCATGAGCTCTCAGAGACCTGTGGCATTTCAGTCTGTGAAGGGGCGCTTCAACGGAAGGCGCATTCCGCGGTCACCGAAATGTATCGGGGATGTGGCATGTTTGCCATTCAATTTCCACAAAATCAGAGTTTTCCTGATGTCTGCAATGCTCCAATTCGGCTCTACATGTGGTGCTAGATGCGGATTTTATTCGACCATCACCAAATCTTTCAACAAAGCCTTCATAAGAACTGTTCTCCTTCGACATTTGTTTTGTACCGCCGGTACAACACATTCTTATGGTTCAGGTATATTCACCTTCCCCAGGCGTGGGTGTTAAGCCCTTTTTTTTCTTTATTGCAATATGTAAGAAAACATCCGTCAGCCTGCGTAAGGCCAGTTGCGTTTACCTATGCACTTTCAATTGTTTAAGCGCATCCGATATTTGAAGCATTTCCTCTTCAGCGCCTTGGTGTTTAAGCACATCTCTCAGTTTCGTCACTTTCCCAACTAAATGAGCATTTAACCAATAGTGCTTGGGGTCGGCATTTCGGAAAACAATACGTGGCCTCCATATGCTATAAAGACTGAGAAGCATAAATAAATCATAAGATACGCTGTTTTCCTGAACAGGGAGAAATCGTATGCCGTGATCGTCTATCGGAAAATCATTCCGCAGTGTCCTCTGGAGGACATCCCGATGGAAGACAGAGTCCCAAAGCCAACGAAAACGTGCTGGTCTATCTCTGGTTTCCTGCGCGAAATACAATTAACCCAGTGTGTAAGACACTCGGCTTCTGAAGGAGGGGTCGTGGGTTCGATGTTCACCCCTACCAACGTTTTACGCATAAGCGTAGGTGGCCTGCCTGTGAAATCGGCGACATTATGTTTTGAATCGGCGAAGGAAGGCGCATGGAGGTGGAGAAGAGAATCGCCGCGTTCGCGCCCTTTCCGTTTGTTCTTCGACGCCGCGGTGCCCGCTGTGCACGAATGCAGTGTCTCCTCCTTGCATGTGTAGCAATATGCGCTTTCTTTCCTTTCAAATTTATGAGTGTGAAACGATTATATGTCCCATGAGGCAGAAAATCTGGCGTGATCATGCGATGGTGCCATAAATGGGTGACGGCGCAATGACTAAAACACGTAAAAAAATGCTCGGATTCACGTCAAAGATTCTCAAGGAGGTAGCTGTAAAGAAAGTGAACTAGTACTTTGAAAAGAAAATTTGGCTTATTTCGGTCTGGGTGGGAATCGAGCCCGCTTCCCCGACGACACGGCGGCTCCACAGTTCTGGGTGACTAAACGGGGGATGAGTGCGTGCGTTATTGCACACGTCACGTCGCAGCCATCTGGCTGACTAAAGGTGTGGCCTAGTGCGTGCGTCATTGGGCACGTGACGGTGCAGCCACTGGGGAGGAGATGGCGCCATGTCTTGAGCGCACAAAATGAGCACGTTCATGACGTTTGGAGGTCCACAAGTGCTATAGTGCTTTCGCATTCCCACACGTCAGTGTCTTAGGTGTCTCTTCCGATTTTTTTTATGTTGTGCATTAATTTCTTTACAGCGATTCGTCTTACGTGACGGACAGACGGACGGATGGATAGTATTCCTTGTTGGATAGACTTAGAAAGGTTTCCGCATTTAATAGAAGCTACAAATAACCCTCGGGAGAGGGCGCTTTCCCTTCGGCTTGCACCAGGTTCATCAAGCATATGTGAAGCTACAATTAACATAACATCAAGTTATACACATGATGCGGCCTAAATATTGAAGGTATGAATGAATCAATCAAGGTGGACATCGTCAAAGTTTAATGGAACTTCTACTAACCGCAGCTGTGAGAAATACGCTCTAGCTCTTATTCCAATGTGGCGTGTTTTGTTTTGTTCAAACAAAACAAAAGATATTTTTCAATTTAAACTCAATTTTTTATGGTTAAAAGCTATGTTCATAACTGCATGTTGTATCAAATTGGGACACGCGAGATCTTCCGCTCATAAATGTTCCACCAAGCGTTTCCTTATCAAAGTTAGTATGGTTTATGGATAACTGGCCTAAACAAAGACTTGTCTATTTTTTTAAACGACAGTAAATATTCATGCAGTAAGGGGTTGAATGAGTTTGACCAAGGACTTCATTCCGCATTTCAGTTATACCAGAAGTCTTCACAAACTTCTGTCTAAACCTAACAAGTACAATGTCATGCCAGCGGCTACAACTTCGAGCAACAAAAATCGGTTGCATTCGAAATTTCGTCATAGTAAAAGCAACCCATCTCCACCATACCGTTTTCAGCCGACTAGTTGTGATTGCCGGTGTGAAAATGTTCCGCGCTTTCTTCCACTCTTCTCCCGACAGGTTGAGGATTGACTTTCGCCATACGTCGCTGCCTGTCCGTTGAGCTTCCTTCAGTGAGCATGAGCAAATAAATAGCATGCATATAGCGAGGTCAGTTGGCACGTCACCGATTTTACGGAAATTTTCACAAAATGGAGCCAACTCTCTTTGCATGACAGAATAGCAGTTGACTGCGAATATGGGTTGGACAGACAGACAGACAGACAGACAGACAGACAGACAGACAGACAGACAGACAGACAGACAGACAGACAGACAGACAGACAGACAGACAGACAGACAGACAGACAGACAGACAGACAGACAGACAGACAGACAGACAGACAGACAGACAGACAGACAGACAGACAGACAGACAGACAGACAGACAGACAGACAGACAGACAGACAGACAGACAGACAGACAGACAGACAGACAGACAGACAGACAGACAGACAGACAGACAGACAGACAGACAGACAGACAGACAGACAGACAGACAGACAGACAGACAGACAGACAGACAGACAGACAGACAGACAGACAGACAGACAGACAGACAGACAGACAGACAGACAGACAGACAGACAGACAGACAGACAGACAGACAGACAGACAGACAGACAGACAGACAGACAGACAGACAGACAGACAGACAGACAGACAGACAGACAGACAGACAGACAGACAGACAGACAGACAGACAGACAGACAGACAGACAGACAGACAGACAGACAGACAGACAGACAGACAGACAGACAGACAGACAGACAGACAGACAGACAGACAGACAGACAGACAGACAGACAGACAGACAGACAGACAGACAGACAGACAGACAGACAGACAGACAGACAGACAGACAGACAGACAGACAGACAGACAGACAGACAGACAGACAGACAGACAGACAGACAGACAGACAGACAGACAGACAGACAGACAGACAGACAGACAGACAGACAGACAGACAGACAGACAGACAGACAGACAGACAGACAGACAGACAGACAGACAGACAGACAGACAGACAGACAGACAGACAGACAGACAGACAGACAGACAGACAGACAGACAGACAGACAGACAGACAGACAGACAGACAGACAGACAGACAGACAGACAGACAGACAGACAGACAGACAGACAGACAGACAGACAGACAGACAGACAGACAGACAGACAGACAGACAGACAGACAGACAGACAGACAGACAGACAGACAGACAGACAGACAGACAGACAGACAGACAGACAGACAGACAGACAGACAGACAGACAGACAGAGACGGACGGACGGACGGACGGACGGACGGACGGACAGCTAAGAGCATATAAACACCCGCAGATAATGCCTACCATAGCAGTTGAGCCAACGCCCTACAGTTCGCTAGGGTAGCATGGGAGGAAAAGGTTGCACGTATTGAAGAGTGGAAGGTCTCAATACTAGAGGAGGGCAAATACTTGAAGTTTTGAACAGCAAACTTACATTGACTTGTGTACTTGTTTCCACCTTCTACAGTGACCGCCTTTTTACCCGCTAACAGCTTAATGTTATCGCTCAACGCAAGACGTGCCTGCGTGATTTAGAACTTACTCGAATGTTATCGTTTATTCTATATTTTGTCTATGTTCTCGACCTTGTGTAACCAGATTATATGCGCGACGTGAATAGTGTTGTACTTTCTGGAGGGCATGCGAGCACCAGCGACGACGCTGGAATCTTCAACGAGTCATGAATAAAAGCTGAAGTGCTCGATCCACAGATCAGTTTTCGACGATCGATGAGTATGCTCGCCACTATCATTGTACTGATGGTTACTCGTTTTGATTGGCACAGGTTCGCCCAGTAAGCAGCTAGTTTTGAGACTTGTATTGTGCCACTATATTTCATGATTATGTTGCTCTTAGTGTTACAATGACGAACGTAAGGGAGAGGACGCAGACGTACCTAGCGCAACTGATACAGAAGCCCGATGTACTCGAAATAACATTTAGTAAAGCAATGGACGGGGCTAGTTGGTGGACGTTCATGATTATATTGCGCTTACTGTTACACTGACGAACGTGAGGGACACGACGCAGATGTACGTAGCGCAACTGATATAGAATCTCGATGTACTCGAAATAACATTTAGTAAAGCAATGAACAGGGCTAGTTGGGGGACGTTCATGATTATATTGCGCTTAGTGTTAGACTGACGAACTCGAGGGACAGGACGGGGACGTACGTAGCGCAAGTAGCGCCACTATGGTTGCTCACCGTCACTACCGCGTAACGATATTACACTCTAAATATTCGCATCGGTATTCAAAAATGAGCTATTCGATATTTTCGAAAACCACGACTAACCAAATATTTCTCGGAAATCAATTGTGAAAGTCTAGTTACTGTTCTCCGTCTACTAAATAAAGTATCGCAAATTATCAGAAGTGAAACAACGACAACAGTTTTCGAAGCAGTGCAGAAACAAAATAGGCATAATGCAGGCTTTGTTTGTGCTTTCGCGGCTGAAGTCTACGTGACAATCAGCGAATTCTCGCTTTTAGTGGGACGTTTAGTGTTTATGGCATTTCACTCATGTATCAGTTTTATCTTCCACACTATAACCAGTGATTCTTTCCTGGTAATGGGTGCTGTTACATCAGTCTACGGCACACGGGTCCTTCAGCAGCTTTTTATTTTATTTTTTTGTCGCAGCTACTGATCTTTTTTTTTTTTCGGCAATCATTTCTTTAGCGTTTTTGGAAAGCTAGCCATACAGCTTTGAATTATTCTGAGAACCTTGCTTACAGCCGGGCTCTAAAGATATTGAGAGGCTATTACTTCAGTTTCCTTTTCATATTTTATTTGATAGCCTTGCGTTTAAAACTGATCCTGATTGTCCTTAATAGTTATGTCTTTTTTCATCAATCAGTACAAGCGTGGTACCCAATCATATGGAAAGAAATATTTCTGTTGTGAATGTGAGCTTCTGAATTTGACTTTTCGATATTCGATTTCATATTCAGTACTAATTACTATTAGTATTCCATTCGCTCTTGAAAAGGTTGGTATTCGCCCAGCTTTACTTAAAACAAGCCCAGCCGAGCTGCGTACCTCACTCACTTTCCGCATGAACAAGATGACTTGCGGTATTCAAGAAGTCTGCAGGCAAGGACGGAGAGTCCTCAGGAACTTTCTTCGGGCGACTAAGACCGTTTAACATGATACAGATTTAGGCGAGTTAAAACGGGGTTACCTGCCATATCGTGAGCGATAAAGCAAATGCATGTGGAAAATTTGGATTTCAGTAAGGTAGATAACGAAGCCAGGTGATAACTTAAGCATAGTTAACTCATGGAATTGCAAAAAGATCGACAGTCAGAACATAGTACGGTGCACTGTCGAGGGAACGAACGTCGTCGAATGTTTATCTTATTATTCGGTTGTAAAACATATATGCTATAAACAGAGAAAGCGAAGTAAACAAAAAAGTACGAGGCTGGTGACTGCTACCGAAAGGGCCCCAACGTCTGCCTACTCTTTGGGAAGAAGAAGATAAAAACATAGAACGTAGAAGTTGAAGAGAGGATGAAGTGAAGTGTAGAGGAAAGGACGAAGAATTTACACAGTGCCTATAATAACGCTAGATAACAAAATTACTACAGGTCGCACTAGCTACAAAAGAGTACAGCTCAAAAACATTAAGAACTAGTCTTAAGTCTCGTCACTCGCGAAGAAAAAAATGCGTTACAGACGGGAAGCCGCGTCAGTTTTTCGAAGACAACCAAGGTGGACACGACGAGCGTGAACGTGTTGAGACACAAAACCACTCGGAAACGAATTATCGGTGGTTGTAATATGCAAGTCAAGAAGACGACAAAATTTAAGTGATGTATTGCATGCAGAGCTCATCATGCGCCCACTCCGATTGCGACTGGCGAGTCAATGTTAACAGCAGCGTGAAGGCCACGTGGATATGTTTAACGCCATTTTTTCTATTGCCAGTTCCTCTTTTTTCTTATTCCTCAATTTTTCGTAAGCGTGGCGGCATTGTGTGGGTCGTAGGCAGGGTAATCAAAGCCTTCAGCTTGGTGATTGACTAGTTTCTTCAGCATAATCAAATTTTCGCGAAGGAACAATTCACACTAACGTTCTCTTTGTAGAACGATTATCTGCTGATAACTTACGCTTCTGTCGGAAAAATTTCTGAACTTGGTCACAAGAATGTCGCGCAGTATGTCGGCGTCCCCGACAACAAGTGTCGGCACAACACCTTGGTAAGATCTGTGAATGCAAAAAGAAAGAAAATCCTTAGCCGAAGATATATATCGGGTATATTCCAAACACACCTTTAACGTACGTCACTGATAAGCGGGCACATTGTTATGCGGTCGTGTACCCCTAGACGGCCCAACATCATTTTGCTGCTGTGGCGGCTTTGCACGTTGAACCAATTGACTCTCCTTACATAGCGTGAGTAATTGTTGGCAATATGCAAAGTCATCTTTATTGGGATCGCAATTATACCGGGGCTCGAGACGAGTTTTCGCCGTAGTCGCAGCCGTCGCCACCGTGTTGTCATGGTATCGACGTGAGATGCGCGGCTGGCGCCTGGGTTGCTACAATGTCTTCCGTAACACGACAGACGCAAAGTACGTTTTGCTCCATAGCATGCGAAGCCAACAAAGAAAGACGCCAATGACAACATACTGCAAATTATTTGTACTTACGAATTGAATTAAAGAAGATGATAAATTACTGGCAATTAAAGTGAAGGGAAAGCAACTTGCCGCAGGTGGGGAACCATCCCACATCTTCGCATTACGCGTGCAGTCCTCTAACCAATTGAGCTACCGTGGCGCCGTTTTCCCGTACACTTTCTTGGGTAGTTTTGTTTTACTACTACAACTAACCTGTGAGTGTTAGCGCCACCAACACTATAATATATACATATATATATATAATATAGAAATAAATGTGTTCGTATACCTTTGTTCACACCTCTATATCACCTCAGCGCCATTCCACTGTGAACAAGGATGACCGGTGAAGCCGTGTATGTGGGCCACTTAATGGAAAACTGCACCTCCGCCGCGGGTCGGCCTGGCTTTACGCCATCTTCGGCATCGGCCCACGTAAGAGAAACTGTTGTCCTACGCGTCGTTTTGACCGCGGACGCGATCCACCGGAACCGAGCCTTATAGGCTTACAAAAATTTTGAAATGGTCATGGCAAAACAAAGCTTGGGTGACGTGAGCACATTACCGTGCTAAATGCATCTCAGAAAAATATCGCGATGGTCTGTCTACACCTTTTTCACGCTTAAATTCAACATTAAAAAAGAATAAATTTTAAACGTGCACCCAACTCTAAGTACACGGGTGTTTTCGCCCAATCGAAATGCGGCCGCCGTGGCCGGGATTCGATCCCGCGACCTCGTGGTCAGCAGCCCAATGCCATAGGCACCGAGCAACGACGGCGGGTTAAATTTTACATCACTAGGAGGCTTCAATTGCTGAGGTGTCGAGAAACACGCCACATAATCTCGTCTCTTCGTAAAAAAAATGTTCAAATGTTAGTAGTCGTTGATTTTTTTATCATTCTTGGCACAACTACACCTATATTTATTCCCGTCTTTCTTTCGGGCTGTAGATAATAAGTAATATATTTCTTATATTTCTTATATTATATTTCTCCAGATTAAAACGCGTCAATGGTCGCTTAGCGTGTGGCCGGCCAAGAACTTTTTGCTCAGTAATCTATTCTCGTCTGAGCCACAGGGGGAGAGGAGAGGCTATGATGAAAAAAAAAAGGCGAGCGTAATTTAATTTTGCGACACACTTCGTCTTACCCTATTTAATTCAGGCACATTTATTAGCTACAGTTACATCGGTTAAATCAGCTACTTACCCATAAATACGACCATGCCGGAGGTAGTTTCTGATGACCACTTCTTTTAAAGGCTGAAGAATGAATTGCACGAATCCGAATCAATGTATTATTTATAAAGCAAACTATCTCACCCTGCAAATTTACGTCACAGTCCGTGATTTACATTTCTGCAAGGCGTCAGTTCAAATGCGCATCAAAGAATGCTAAAAAATATTTTTTGTCGAACATTTTACGTCGGTTAACAAGCCGCGACCATATAGGTACCAGAATATGTTTTAGGCATGGTTATGCATTTCTGAATACCTGCGCTCATTATCTACTTCTAAAATCATCATCAGAACGTAAACACCAAAAGCGAAATATTTTGTTCTTTTGCACGAGCCTGCCCACATTTACAAACTGTGAATAAATTGAAATCGAAATTCAAATATTTGCTACGCATTTGACGTACACTTTATTGCCCGAGGTAGAGATAACACAGGACGGGGTTCTTGCCCTCTTGCGTAGGCTAGATGTGAACAAAGCACCTGGTCTTGACCAACTATCCAATACCTTCTTGAGTAGATATGCTGTATGGGTGGCCAAATATTTACATCATATTTTCGTTATATCTTTAAGCACTGCAGTCATTCCTGATGATTGGCGCTCGGCCAAAATAATTCCAGTCCAGAACTCTGGCTCTCCTCTTGAAATTAACAACTACAGGCCCGTGTCCTTAACTAGCACCTGTTGTAAAATGTTCGAACACATTATCTTTACGGCCATTATTACTTATAAAATAATAAACTGCTTTATCCGCAACAGCATGGCTTTAGATATGGTTTATCTACTGTAATCCAACTTGCTGAAATAACTGATGAATTAATTGGTACACTCAATAATAAAGGCCAAACAGACGCTATTTTTCGGATTTTTCAAAGGCGTTTGATGTTGTTCCTCATAACGATTTACTAACAAAACTAAAGGCAATTGGCAATGAACAGAAAGTAGTGGCATGGATTTAATCTTACTTAAGAGATAGAAAGCAGTGTGTTGCCATAAATGGGTGTGTCTCCGAAGATTTGGATGTGTACTCGGGCGTTCCGCATGGCTCGGTCCTCGGGCCTCTCCTTTTCTTGGAATATATTAATTAATGATATTCACCTTTGCGTCGAACCACCAATCCAGATTAGACTATTTGCAGACGACTGTGTTGCATACACAGCCATAAATAACCTAGATGACCAAATTAAACTGAACAATTCTTTACACTCCATTGATGCATGGTGCGCAAGGTGGGGCTTAAGAATAAACACTTCCAAAACAGCTTCCATAACGTTTAGCAACAAAGAGAAGCCCCTTGACTTTACTTACTCTTTAGGTAACGTTACCATCACAAGAACTGACAAAGTTAAATATTTAGGCATCACACTTACCAATAATTTCAATTGGGAACCGCATGTTGAATATGTCTGTCGGGGTGCACTACAGAAATTGTCGTTTTTGAAAAGGAAACTGCGTAATACCGCTCCTGCAGTAAAACTAAATGCATACAAAGCGCTAATACGACCAAAATTGGAGTATGCATTGGTTATTTGGTGCCCTTGCCAACAATACTTGATTAACAAAACCGAAAGAGTACAGAATTTAGCTTTGCGTTCTATTTATTCTGTTTACTTCCGTCACTCTAGTGTCAGCAACTTACGTAATAGGGCCAACCTAGAAAAACTTGAGCAGTGCAGGATAATATCTACATTAACATTTATTTACCAACTTTATCACGAGAACTTCAAGGTATCACGGGAACAATATCTTCAGGATCCTTTCAAACGATCAGAGAGAACGCACCACAGTAAAACCATTAGACAGCCAGTCAGCCACATCAATGCTCACAAGTCATCTTTATTACCTCGCGCAATTTATTATTGGAATACATTATCTGAGGAGGCAGTGAACTCCGCCTCGTTGGAATCATTTGTTCAATGTATTAGTAATATCAACTTTTGTTGAAATTCGAGTCCAAGTGGTGTACACTCCGAGTTGATAATATTGCCTTGTTCGAGTATTCATTTGTCATGTATGTCCAGTATATTGCCATGTTTTTTTTTTCACTTTTGTATGTATTACATCTTTGCAATTATACCGAGTAATTAGTTTAAATTGACTTCTCTTGTTTGTGTTCTTAGTATCCACTCCTGCATGGGCCCGAGAAGGGCCTGCAGTATCTGTAAATAAATAAATAAAATAAATCGTATCGTGTTTCTGCTTGTATATGCAGATGAGGCATGCTGTCCATTCGGGGCCGCACTTGTACTTCAAATACGTACTATTACTACGTATCGAATTTAAGGAACGAGCTTTGCAGATAAAAAAAAAATCTACATTTGAAATTGGCCAGTATTTCACGAAGAAGGGCGCCCTAGAATGGCCATCATGTGAGTGGTGTTTCTATGGTGAGTAAAAAAAAACGACTCAAGAGTATACACTTTTTCGCGCTTTTAAATGCAACGAGTGTGACCCAGATTTCTCGTTCTGCGAACATTTTAAACAATGTGTGCAGTGATTCTTACCTTGGTGTAGATGTCGATGCAAAAGTGCATGTACTGCAAGAGGGTAAGATGCGCGATGCCTTTGTCATTCCAAAACGTGAATGTTTTTCGTACCCACCTGCGCAAACACAAAAAAGCAGGCAGCAAGCAATAAAAGCCGAATCTAAGTTATGAGTGAGGTATTTGACGTACCCGTCAGAGACGTGCACATGTTCGTTAAACTTAGTGTAAAAGCAAAGGTATTTGCTAGAGCAGACGTCCAGCCACCGTAATAACGATTTGTGGCAACATTTTATCATGAAAGTGTCAACAAGAGCCACTCAGCATCTCCTAACTCCTGGTTTTCTGCACTAGTATACTGGGAGATAATTCTGCTAGCATTTACCTACATGTAACGCCAAACGCTTGTCGCAATGCATTACCAAGAGCTTATATACCACGAGCAAACTTGTTTTGCGGTGTTTTGTAATGCCATTACCTTTGTTTGTGTGTTTTTCTTAGCTAAGATTTAGGGACAGCTCGCCTTTTCAGTGGATGAACTTTCAATATTTTACAACTAATACAGGAAGAATAAAAAGTAAGTATTGCAGTCAGCAGCAGCATCTGCAGCAGCCTGGTTACGCCCACTGCAGGGCAAAGGCCTCTCCCATACTTCTCCAACAACCCCGGTCTGCAGTAGCCTGCACTATCATGCATGAAAGAAGCGGTTTATCGCATTGTTTCGTCACGCGGGCACAAATGTATTAGACAGATGGGGAACGGATACCTCAATAATCGCCTACGAGAACATTCCAACAATGTTATCAAACTGGCGGCGACCAGCTATCTAGCTGCACACTGCATACGCTGTGGCTGTAAGCTCTTCTTTGATAGAGCGAAAATGATATTCTGGAACACCAACCAAGTGAGTATGATTTCCGAAGCATTCCAAATGAATGTAAGCAATAATTGTGTGAGCCGACCACCTGTTTCACTGTCGAAAAACTAAAACATGTTCCTCTCGTGGTAGCGGCATGTGACGGATGATTGCACTGTAATCTATTTGGCGCGGTCGTTTTGTTCCCCTGCTTTCTTCCTGTAGTGCTATGGTATATAGCATAGCGACCACGTGGAATAGACAATAAGCTCTTATCAGCGCTGTGTGTTCGTCTCCCCGTACTTCTCCAACAACGCCGGTCTGCAGTAGCCTGCACTATCATGCATGAAAGGAGTGGTTTATCGCATTGTTTCGTCACGCGGGTACAAATGTATTAGACAGATGGGGAACGGATGCCTCAATAATCGCCTACGAGAACATTCTAACAATGTTATCAAACTGGCGGCGACCAGCTATCTACCTGCACACTGATACGCTGTGGCTGTAAGCTCTTCTTTGATAGAGCGAAAATGATATTCTGGAACACCAACCAAGTGACTATGATTTCCGAAGCATTCTAAATGAACGTAAGCAATAATTGTGTGAGCTGACCACCTGTTTCACTGTCGAAAAACTAAACGATATTCCTATCGTGGTAGCGGCTTGTGACGGATGATTGCACTGTAATCTATTTGGCGCGGTCGTTTTGTTCCCCTGCTTTCTTCCTGTAGTGCAATGGCATATAGCATAGCGACCGCGTGGAATAGACAATAAGCTGTTATCAGCGCTGTGTGTTCGTCTCCTCAAAACTCTGAGACCTCCTGCTGTAGTGTACTATTACCGTGTAACTTCAACATGACTGTTGCAATAAACTTGACCCTGTTGTCCGTCGTGACCGTTTGGGCTATCTCAAGTCATGCGGTACCAACTAGTACCCCCTACTGTCTTTTTTAGGCATTATTCTGTATGTCTTGAATTCAGCATTAACTACCACGGTAGCCCGGTGGCTATGGAGATGTACTAGTGGGCTAGAGGCCTTGGGTTGAAATCTGAAGGGGTAGGGGGGGGGGGGTATGCAAAGCTGCGTGTGTACCGTACATTGGGTGCACGATAAGGAAACACGAGTAGCGAGAAAAAAAGAAGGGGGGGACAACAGACGGGATCCTCCAGTTGAATGTCAGGACGTGGCTCCGTGCACCTTTTATTTTTTATTTCATCGCAGCATGTTTCAAGTTTGCGCATGATTGGGCGTCAGCGCTTGTTTTCTCTTGCTCGGTTGCATAGTACTGTTTCATTCTCGCATTGCTTTCGTGTCTGTCAGTATAATACCTAACTGTACGCAAATGCTCCGATTGCAATCGCTGCGCGAAATTGACAGTCACTTAAGTATCGTTACGTGATTTAAATACGAAAGCATTATCGAGTTCTCTAAATAATTGTTTACGTCCACGATGCGTGAAGTCATACATTGTCGCGTGTCCTTTACAACTCTACCTGAATGCGCCTTAATCCAGGTTGCTGCACTTTATACCAACCATAATTCACTCTAATCCACTTTAATCCATTTATTATACATTAATATACCTTGCCTTTCTTGTACCAACCTTAATCCATCGTAATCCACTTTATTCTACCTTAATCCACCTCGCTCTAGATTGTACCAATCTCAGTGTGCTTTAATGCACTTTAATGCACATTAATTCTCCTTGCTCTAATTTTTACCAACCTTAATGCACCTTATCCGTCTTTCTCTAAGTTCTACCAACACTAATCCGCTTTAGTCCACCTTAATCCACTTTATTCCATTGTAAGGCACTTTAGTTCTCTTACATTCATTTTACTTCACCATCATTCACTTCATTCCACCTTAAGTCACCTTACTATAACTTGTTATAACTTTAATTCTGTGTTGCTATTGGCGCCACACTAGGCACTGATGACGTCACTGATGATGATCTTTGTTACTACTCGTTGCCTACAACAGCGACTTTTCGGCCTCATGGGACATATAATCCTGTCCCATTATTCATCTGTAGCCACCTCCCCGCCATCTTCTAGCCATATTTTTTTCTGACACAACGTAGATGTAGCAAATTATGTCACACTTTTATATTTATGGCAGGGTAGCTGCGTGGCACGATACTTTCAGTAACAAAGGCCACAGTTCAAACGTGTTTTTGGCAGTGTCCAGAAACAATTTAATTAAATAAGCGATCCGAGTGGCTCCGGTTACTCACATCGATAAAAGGAAACGTGCAAGCCGCCCGTGCCATCAAAGGTAGGAAGTCACCAAAATAAACTAGCTTTCCGTCGACTACCGCTTAAGGACATATTTTTCGTGCCGGTTGTTTTCGTTTTGAGAAAATACGTAAATACCTTTTTTGACAAAATTATAACAAAGGGTACTCACCAGAAAAAAACAGATGACAGAAGTATGAGCAGCGGGAAGAGAAACATAGTTTGTATTCCAGAAGAGTCAACACCTTCCTTGAGAGAAACGTTTATCGTTTGCACCGGGATCTAAACCAGCTTTCTATCGGAGCTTTATCTGTGGCTATACAAGACGTCACTTGATTCGCAGAAATGGCATAACCACCACTCCATCGCCGCACAAATGCCTCTAGTCAAGTGTGCAGGCAGGAACTTGCCAAGCTGCCGGCGTACAAAAATAGAAGGGAGGAGTGTGTGAAGCGGGAGGGGGAGGGGTGTATGTGCGTCGTACGCCGGTGATACACGACAAAAGGCTTCCAAGCTTGGAGCGATGGCACCTCCGTTTCATAGTAACAATCTGGCGCTCTGTAGTTCGGTCAACAAGCACCGAGCATGTGTGGCTAGGGAGTGCAGCATAAGGTAACGTAGTAAGCGATAACAGTGGCCACTAGGGCCGCTTCGCGGCCGAGCTCGAAGTTCACGGATTCCCGCAGTTGCCCCTACATGTTTCCCGATGACGTAACTGCTGCCATGGCTACGGCTTTGGCCTTGGCTAGCAGCTTGACAGGCGGCACGAACCAGCATTTACGGAGCTATGCTATGCTATGCTACTTTGCTATGTAAAGTTCACCCGAGGATGGTTGTTAGGCTTTTCTTCCAGCGTTTCACACTACTGCTTCGTGCCCTTTAATGGTGAGGCCGCAGGAAACTATTTTGGGCGTTGTTAAAGGCTTATTCCTTTCATATTTTGTTGTGTCGCTGTTAGCCGCACCAACGAGTTATGGAGGCGGAATGGCGGCCTTGAGGGCACGAACAGCTGCTGCTTATTTGTAACGTTCAATTTTACTTCGCATTCTTTTTATCATGCGCAGAAATGGGGGTTGCTGCCAGCGGTAATAGCAACGCGGCAGCTCCCGAGCTGCTAGGCACCCTCCAAACAATGACAAAGTTGGAAAATAAAGGAAAATAACATGGTTCGTTAATAAATATGGCCTATGCACACATGCGGTAAGGTGCAAGGTCTTTATATTACTTTAGTCAAGAAGCCCAGGGAAAACACAGGGATGGCGGGAGATGGAAATTCAAGACGATGAGCAAAACGAGAACAAGGTGAAAGCCGGAACCAATGTTTCAACAAGTGGACTCGTCTTCAAGGCGACATATGCTTTCCTCACCACAGTGTATATGGGCGGGGTTCTTCTAAAGGAATGAGGGCGTAAGGGGAGTGGGTGCGGCCACTAGTGAAGGTGGTTTGCGGAGAGGGTGTTGAATTGAGATAAGGGAGTGCTGTGCACAAAACCAGTTACACGGCCGTCCATCAATCACTTGTCAAGGGCTGTGTGTCAGCCGGCGTTTCAGCGGCGTGCACAGCAGCACTTCAGTCAAGAAGGTTGCCCGAAGCGCTTTCAGAACAAAATATGATGTGCTACTTCTGTAAAAGAAATGTGGGTAATATTAAATTAACGTGCAATTTTTGGCAATAATGTACGTTCTTTCAATCTCTGTACCATGCTATGTACGCTCGAGCGTTGTTGGCTGTTTTTCATTGGGCTAATGATGCGTGTTTTCATGTTTTAATCGTGTATGGAGCCCTTACCGTAGAAAGTTTCTTGTTTGGCAGTGTGTATTCTCCCAGAAGCCGAGAGAACTTCTGAAACAAATTTCTCCCGACCGTCACCTCCTATAGGCTCCCGGACGGTTAGCTTAAGTAAGGTTAGGTTATGCTAGGTTGAGGCCCACCTTCAGGCAGTTTATCCCAGAAATTGGTCACGTGGCTTCCGAGCGCCAATACGAGGCAAGTGCTGGAAGAAATTCGTTTCAGAAATTCTCCCCGTTGCAGCGAGAAGAGACGCTGCCTTCTTGCTTCTCAGCATTTATAACACTGCTTCCTTAACCATCATTCCTTTTTGATTGCACTAATGCCCGAGACAGTTGCTGTGTTAAAGGAAAAAATACATTACACGAAAAAACATCTACATTCAAGAGCTTTGAAGGCTTCAACATTGCTTACCTTCTGCCTCTTTCATTCTATATATTGCAGGAATCTCCCCTACTCCTTCTTCAACATAATCTACAGCCAAAGGACATCATGCATATTCAAGGGCAAATTTCCAAGTATCAGTTGACAATTGCAAAGCTTCGAAGATAGCAGGTGAAGACCCCCGGCACAGTAGAAGCGCTTAATTGTCTGAGACGCCAATATTTGCGGCTGTTTAATGAAGGACTCACTGGATTGCACATTAGAGGCGATGATGTTGGTGCGTGCACAATCGTTTATGCAGTCCTTTTATTTTGTCAGGCAACCAATTACATAATTTTGCTACCTTAATTCACTCTACTTTGTAGAAATAGAAGAAAAAGCGTCACATTTATTCCTTTTAATACGACACCATGAACTAAACTAATTGCTGGCTTGTTTGCGTAGCTTTTCTTTTTAATAACTGGACACTTCAAACCCGTCTTCTGTGTGTTATATTTGCGTAATGTTCATTGTCTTTATGTCATTCCATTCCGAGTATGCTCCATTACTTGTATTTTGCTGTTTCTTCCCGTTTTCATGTGTCTGCCACTTATCTCACGATTTTGCTGCAATAAATCCTTGTCTGCTATTTTTGTGTTCTTAGCTGTCCAGCAAGCTGACTGATATTGAAGGAACGTGATACGTTTATTTACTATACTCCTTTTGGTGTGAATCATTGGAAGTACAATATCACAAATTTCTATTCACAATATCACGAAGTTCGATATGTTCGGTAACAGTTAGCATGAGTGTCGGGCTAAGTTTCCGTTTTAAACCTATCGAATATGAATTTAGATAAAACTAAGAAAGTGAAACAGCTTTGTGCGCTCGTCGTCGGAACATGCAAACAGCAGCGCCAGTGACTGCATGAAATCACTCGATGATGCTTGCAAAGTTAATGATCGCAAAAAGAAAACGAAACGTACCAGCCAGCTAGGAAGCGGCAGCGTTTAATCTAATCCGCTAGGTGTGCTGAGAGCCAAAGTCGGCAGCAGGAGCCTGCGGGAGTGTCCTTTTTTATCGTTTACTACATTACTCTATGGGTGCAGTGCGAATGCTAAAAGGATGCAGCGGTATTCTAATATGACACTCTTTGTTTTGTAAGATCACATACGCACATGCGTGGTTACGCAAGCAGCTGCGTTGCAAAACAAAATCGCTTCTCTTAAGCCCGCGTAGGATGTTTGCTTGTTCCTGACTCTCATGCATGGCTTAGAAGTTCAGTATTATAGCTTGCAATGAAGTATGTTGTTTGCGGTGTTTAACATCAACACTTCGTGTAAACAGACCTGCTTCAAGCTATCCAACATGTCATGTGGTGTTTCTAAACTTACGCACGGCGGAGTAAAATTGTGTAGCAGTTCCCCTAGAATCATTGTGATGATATTTTGATACCTCCAGTGTGGATACCAAGAAACGCAAACAAGGCGAACTGAAGTAAGAAAGCAGGAGCTCAAGAAAAATTTCCTTTTCTAATAAAATACGACCTTACTACATAAACACCATTTTATAAAAGACGAAAGCGTATAAGCTGAACATTAAAATGGAGTATTTTCTACTTATGTAACATACGATCATTCCTGGAAGGGAAATAAAAATCAAGGAAGCGACCATACAGTAGACACAACACAATATAGACCTGATCGGAATTCTTCGCATCCCAATGCGCTCAAGTTATAGATATAAGCGACCAGTGAAGAAACACGCAGAACTTTTTGACAGAAAAAAAAAACAAGTCTGTAAAAAGGCTAATGCTCCTGTCCTTTAAGCACACTAATCCTAGCAAGATTTCCACATTTGAAAGGTAATCGGCCACTTTTTGCAAGAAATAGCCGCATTGGATATTTCGAATTTTCTGCGTGAACTGGGATGAAGCGTACAACAGCATGAGGACATGGACCCAAAAATGAACGACATAACATACATATATGCGCGGTGTGTCTGCCGTTCATTTTTGTGTCTATGTGCTTGTTCAGCACTATACTTTCTATGCCAGTTCTATTGACGCGACAGCTTTAAGGGCTTCGTGTTGCAGGAAATCTGGCGTCGAACGTCGTTTCGGCAAAAAGATTTTCGAACCACCCATACCCCGGCTCTCCACGTGACACAAGAAATTTACTGAACTAATGGAATTTCTCAAGCTAAAATACGTAGAAAAATCGTGAAATACGACTTACACAAGCTGCAGGCAAGATAGCGTCGGACGGTAATTTGAGTATACGAGAAAACAAAATTCTTTTAAGCGACAACTCAAGCAAACCCACTTCCCAGCGTTTCTACCATCCTTATACTGGCCACAACCTCCGCCATTTGCGCGCGCCGGCGCATGAGTATCTCGGGAGCCACGGAGCGGCGCCCCCGATGCTTTGCAATACCTCGAGATGGCGCTCGCCTCCGCCGCATTGCGGCCCACGCAAAACGCTGGGTTTCTTAGCAGAAAGCCCGCCATCGTGCATAGCCATCGCCGCCAGCGTTTTCCGGTAAGAATTACGGTTACATACGCTCCAGTTGCCAGGACGCGTGAGAGGCAGTCAGGAGTCTGAATGCTATCGCGCTCCACTCTTAAAGGCGAAGCTTAAGCGTCCTCCAAATTTTTGTGTGGAGAACGCTTCCGTATTGACACCCAGTCCGCTTCGTTCCTCCGTGATCTTTTGTTTCGCCTTTCCCCTCCACGACGCATGACATAACCAACTGTGTGTGACATTGGACTACCTTCCTGTCTTTCCTTCTTAGCTCTCTCTCTACCTCTCTCTATTAAATGCTATGAATGTATGAATCAATCAATTCATCGTGATTTCGAGTGCTCTATCATTCATGCTCATTTCCACTGTAGACAAAGCAAACAGATGAGGTAGTCCTCATATAGAGACAAGAGGGACATATTGACGCGGTTGTGTCGGTCGAATGGCGGTAAGTTTCGTTTAAGCAAATCCCCGGCTAACTGATATTTACGGATTTAGGAATTTCAAGCTGCAGGTAGTGCGGTATGGGGCAAGTCGACATTGAACTAGACGGGCGAAGTGTGGAAGAAAACCCGGAGCGTTTTCACATCGGCAGCTAGCAGGCTCGAAAGTGTAATGGCTGCTGCTTTTCTAATTAAACTTATGCGATCGTTGAAATATTTGCCTATAACACAAGGATCTTGAACCTAGGCAAAGCAACCGCACTGAAAACGATAAGTAGTGGTAGAAATCCTTTTCTGCGTTTTTCTACCTTCTTGGCCCTTTTCATTACGTTCTTGCAGACGTGCGCTACGTGGCACGCAAACTTGCTTTTTCTTCTGTCAAAGCTTTATTGCCTCCGATTTTGTTGCTTGCAAATATAGTGACTGTAATCACATGGGGCTAGTTAGGTTTTCACAGATGTCTGTGTAAGTTGTGACAGAAACAATAGAGCAAAATAATTCTGTTCGTCAACTTCTTTTCAAATGATATTGCAGTCCATTTGGCACTAACCTGGGCCGAGCTTGTATAAACTTTAAACAGCTAGCTGTCCAAAACATTTATTTTAGCTTAGGGACTATCCACCATAAGCCGTTCACTGCGAGCACTTAGTCACTCCTGCTTCGTACTACGGATTTAAAATTAAACAATCAGTACTCTATGAGTCACACAAGAAGCAAATGCGGTTCTTGAGAAACGAATATGCAGGGTCTTTAAATATAATTTCGCGTCTGGCAAGCGTCGTATTAATCATTTTTTATTTGTTTTACTTCTTTATGCAGTTAGCTCGAAGGTCGATACAGGGTGGGATGACACATATACCTTAAGTTGCGATAATTGCCACGACTATTCGCTTATGTTATACTGTAATACCCAGTATGGCATTGTATGTTTAGCAGTGGAATCATAAACGTGGAAGTAACCAAATAAAAGTTTCAATAGCATGAATCATGACGCGTAGATGAAAGAGGATGTCTACAAAAATCATGTATAGCTACGTTTGGGGAATTGCGAAGGAAGAAATATGAGATAGAGGGAGCAACAATATGAAAGAAAGGAAGAAAAGTTAACAAGTACTGAACCCGGTTAGCTAGTCTGCACTTATGGAAGGAAAACTAAGAGAAAACATTACGAATATAATACTGAATAGCTCATGCGCACTCAAGTCGTCGACATAGTGATAACTCTCAGCACCGTTTGTCGCAGACGAATGCCCAGCCCGGTCGCCTTCAGTAATTTCAGCACCCTTGTTTTGACTTTTGTAGCTGTGATAGGCGAGAATCATGGACAAAAACCTTGTCCAACAAGAAATGTCTTCACTCTAGCTGCTTAAGAGCAGTGAAGACGGCAAGTCTTACGTTTTCGAAATATGGGCAGTAGCACAGAAGGTGTCCTGCCGTTTCTTCTTCATTACAGGCCCAACACTCGGTGCTATCTGTTATTCCGGTCAAGAACAAGTACTCGTTGGTGATTGCTGCTTCTACACCTAAGGGGCAATGAAATGTGTCTACTCTCGTAGTTGGATAAAAGGGCACAGTGAATGCAGACGACGATGAACACAGTCAAGTGGTGCCACTTCTGTGGAGTCAAATCATGTGCTAGCTTGCTTATATGCCGGCTTGAGGGAGTTCTCGATAAAAGTATAAAAAAAGTAAATAGATTCAAAGCCACTCCACTCTGTGAAGGTGGATGACCAGCGAAGCTGTATACAACTATAAATAACATGAAATAAACTAGAATAACAACACAATATTACACCAATACGCACGTTGGTATGTTTATTTGTATTTACGCTTATCTCGTGACCACAGTAACTATGGCTTTATGATCGCTATAAAACATGCCATGGGCTCTGTGACAGCACTGGAAGTAATCTTAGCGAACATTAGGTCTGTGTATGACCAATGGTGTGTGGTGGAGACATTGGCTTTGGTGTAACATTGAAGGTTGAAACTTAATAAGAGATACAAAATGAAGGTTGTACAGGTCTACGCCCCTACATCCAGTCATGATGACCAGGAAGTCGAAAGCTTCTATGAAGACGTGGAATCGGCGATGGGTAGAGTGAAAACAAAATACACTATACTAATGGGCGACTTTAATGCCAAGGTAGGCAAAAAGCAGGCTGGAGACAAGGCAGTGGGGGAATATGGCATAGGCACTAGGAATAGCAGGGGAGAGTTATTAGTAGAGTTTGCGGAACAGAATAATATGCGGATAATGAATACTTTCTTCCGCAAGCGGGATAGCCGAAAGTGGACGTGGAGGATCCCGAACGACGAGACTAGAAATGAAACAGACTTCATACTCTGCGCTAACCCTGGTATCATACAAGATGTGGACGTGCTCAGCAAGGTGCGCAGCAGTGACCATAGGATGGCAAGAACTCGAACTAACCTTGACCTGAGGAGGGAACGGAAGAAACTGGCGCATAAGAAGCCGATTAATGAGTTAGCGGTAAGAGGGAAAATAGAGGAGTTCCAGATCAAGCTTCAGAACAGGTATTTGGCTTTAACTCAGGAAGAGGACCTTAGTGTTGAAGCAATGAACGACAATCTTGTGGGCATCATAAAGGAGTGTGCAATGGAAGTCGGTGGTAACCCCGTTAGGCAGGATACCAGTAAACTATCGCAGAAGACGAAAGATCTGATCAAGAAACGCCAATGTATGAAAGCCTCTAACCCTACAGCTAGAATAGAACTGGCAGAACTTTCGAAGTTAATCAACAAGAGTAAGACAGCTGACCTAAGGAAGTATAATATGGATAGAATTGAACATGCTCTCAGTAACGGAGGAAGCCTAAAAGCAGTGAAGAAGAAACTAGGAATTGGCAAGAATCAGACGTATGCATTAAGAGACAAAGCCGGCAATATCATTACTAATATGGATGAGATGGTTCAAGTGGCTGAGGAGTTCTATAGAGATTTATACAGTACCAGTGGTACCCACGCCTATAATGGAAGAGAATATAGTCTAGAAGAATTCGAAATCCCACGGGTAACGCCGGAAGAAGTAAAGAAAGCCTTGGGAGATATGCAAAGGGGGAAGGCAGCTGGGGAGGATCAGGTAACAGCAGATTTGTTGAAGCATGGTGGGCAGATTGTTCTAGAGACACTGGCCACACTGTATACGCAATGCCTCATAACCTCGAGCGTACCGGAATCTTGGAAAAACGCTAACATAATCCTAATCCATAAGAAAGGGGACGCCAGAGACTTGAAAAATTATAGACCGATCAGCTTACTGTCAGTTGCCTACAAACTCTTTACTAAGGTAATCGCAAATAGAATCAGGAACACCTTAGACTTCCGTCAACCAAAGGACCAGGCAGGATTCCGTAAAGGCTACTCAACAATATACCATATTCACACTATCAATCAGGCGGTAGAGAAATGTGCGGAATATAACCAACCCTTATATATAGCTTTCATTGATTACGAGAAAGCGTTTGATTCTGTCGAAACCTCAGCAGTCATGGAGGCATTACGGAATCAGGGTGTAGACGAGCCGTATGTAAAAATACTGAAAGATATCTATAGCGGCTCCACAGCCACCATAGTCCTCCATAAGCAAAGCAGCAAAATCCCAATAAAGAAAGGCGTCAGGCAGGGAGATACGATCTCTCCAATGCTATCCACAGCGTGTTTACAGGAGGTATTCATAGACCTCGATTGGCAAGAATTGGGGATAGAAGTTAACGGGGAATTCTTTAGTAACTTGCGATTCTCTGATGATATTGCCTTGCTTAGTAACTCAGGGGACCAATTGCAATGCATGCTCACTGACCTGGAGGGGCAAAGCAGAAGAGTGGGTCTAAAAATTAATTTGCAGAAAACTAAAGTAATGTTTAACAGTCTCGGAAGAGAAGAGCAATTCACAATAGGTATAGAGGAACTGGAAGTGGTAAGGGAATACATCTACTTAGGGCAGGTAGTGACGGCGGATCTGGATCATGAGACGGAAATAATCAGAAGAATAAGAATGGGCTGGGGTGCGTTTGGCAGGCATTCTCAGATCATGAACAGCAGGTTGCCATTATCTCTCAAGAGAAAAGTGTATAATAGCTGTGTCTTACCAGTACTCACCTACGGGGCAGAAACCTGGAGGCTTACGCAAAGGGTTCTGCTGAAATTGAGGACGACGCAACGAGCTATGGAAAAGAGCAGATTGGGTGAGGGAACAAACCCGAGTTAATGACATCTGAGTTGAAATCAAGAAAAAGAAATGGGCATGGGCAAGGCATGTAATGAGGAGGGAAGATAACCGATGGTCATTAAGAGTTACGGACTGGATTCCAAGGGAAGGGAAGCGTAGCAGGGGGCGGCAGAAAGTTAGGTGGGCGGATGAGATTAAGAAGTTTGCAGGGACGACATGGCCACAATTAGTACATGACCGGGGTTGTAGAAGTATGGGAAAGGCCTTTGCCTTGCAGTGGGCGTAACCAGGCTGCTGCTGCTGCTGCTGATGATGATGATGATGACGATGATGATGATGATGATGATGATGATGATGATGATGATGAAGAAGAAGGGTGAAACGCCAAGAACCCATTTTCGTCGCGACGAGAGGGCGTTAATGTCACCCACAATGACGACAGGATTGGGGTCCACCTTAAGGATCCATCCAAGCGTGTCGATCATAAGGTCTTCAAGGTCCCTCTATGACGTTCCGGGATTAACGTATACGGTGGCGACAAAGATTCCGTTCCCAGTCTGTAGGGCCCACACGTCGCCACATTCCATGTTAAGGCTTCCACGCGCGTCGTCGGTAAGACATACGAGTGTAACGGCCGCGCTGTCGTTGTTTGCGTAGATCGCAATGCATCAAACCATCGCCGATCATCCATAGCCGGGATACATCTGGCCTCAAACGCAGCTGGGACAGATACGCTGATGCAATTTTGCCTTATGTTTAACCTACTTTAACGTTATAGACGCCGCCATTGTTTTGGCCTACGTACATCACTAAACGCTGGAAGCTAGGCTAAAACAGCTCCGCTGTAAAAGGTGTTTTTTCATGAGCCTTTTAGAGCAGCTTCGTCTGCGAGTTCATTGCTGTAGATACCGCCATAGCCCGACAGAGACTTGATGTTGCGCCCTTTCGCGACACGTGGGTTTGCTTTTCTGGTCCTTTCGGCACAAAGTGGTCACAGAACTCGCCACGAATGGCTGACAAAAAGCACAGCAGACTGGCTTTGAGTCGCTGAATAAAGCCCATTGATTAGTCGGCTCTTGGTTAATTGTGCACTGCTCAAATCACCTAAAACGAAGTAGGAGAGTTATCATTAATATTGATACCAATGGCACACTGCACCTGCACACGTTTATGCAAATTCTTTAGAAAATTCATTTTAATTACATTATGGGCAGCCTACTGCCATCGATACATGTTTCACGAAACCGAAAAACTTAAATAGCATCTATATATATAGATGCTATTTATAACAAATATATATTTCTATTCGATGTTATATGTGAAATGAGTTTTCCGAAATTCTCGTATTCTTCTATTCCCCGAGAGAAATGGGAGAGAGAGAAATTGACTATACGACTGAATTTCTGAAAGTGTATATTTTTAACACCCTACTTATTTTCTAGTAAAAAGCGCTTACTTTATAGGTCTCACCCTCCATTTTTCTTTAATAGACACACTTGTCTGTTTAAATGTAGCGCAGTTAATATTTCCATTATTCGGAAATGCGCAGCACCTGATGCACTGAAATTAACGTTGTTGCATGACCAGGCAATCAACTCACGTTGCTGTTTTGTGTTGTTGCCTCGAAAATTTGCCACATACCCAAGAGGGCGAATTGTCCAGGGTTCCCTGCTGAAACAACATGAGGCTATAGGAAAACGCTACTGTGGATTTCCCTACAGTAATCCTGACTTTCCTCGCCCTTTTGGCAATACCTTGAACAAGTTAGCAGAAATGTTCACAAATGTATGCATTTTGCTTTTTGGCACTTGCATTACCAACACGTTTACTAGTCAAGTACCCTTGCGTAAGTACCAGACATGCAGAAACTAAAAATAAATTTGGACGTTTGTCTTATTTCTGTCTTCATTGCTTGAAAGGACATGGTACGAGTACGGTGAGCGTGAAAAGCAGCACAGTTTGCGTTCTCGAAGAACGACCGACTACTTTCAGCTTAATGTTTATCATTTTCCTCAGAGACCAAGAACGTGTCAGAGAGTGAGCTTTATTCATTGTTACGGAAATGTCACCTGCTTCTTAGAAACATGGAATGCGGAACCGCTCGATGTGTACGAAACAACTACTGCAGCAGTCTCCTTGCGCGTAGGGCGCCCAGCTGGACTTCGGGATGCGCGTGGTTCGATCCCCAAGACCAGACACCCACGGGTCTAAGAGACGGGTACAAGCAGCCCTCCGGCCAGGCGTCCTGGTTTCCAGCGGTTCACTGCTTGGGGTAAAGGTGCCTTCAGATCACTTTGCTTGCTGTGCAAAAAAAACAAAAGAAACAAAACACGGGGACTCTAGAAGGAGTCCGGCAGTCTCATTCTGCGAACTTCCCAATAGGTCATTGTCCTTCCAAACGTCTGGAACTTTCGTAGTTGCCGAGCACCAGGGTTGGAGGGTGTGTGTACCAATCTCACCAGTATATAGGTACCCGAACGGCAGCAGTCGTCGGACTGCCCCGGATACGGTGCATGCTCGACTATTTCCCTAAAGCTACGGTGGGGACAAGGGGTAGCCAGAAAGCCTCTCAAATCTCACAAGGGCCCCTTTTCGAGATGAAAACCCTTATATAGACAACCGAACGCCAAGTCGTGATACATCCCCACCCATTAGAAAAAAGTCCGCTGGGTTTCTGGCAGCACCGGGGTTCGAGTCCAGTACCTCCCAGATACAAGCCAAATGCTCTACCACAACACCACCAATGCGGCGAGAAAACAGAAGCACGGTTAGAATTCTCCACGTGATAAAATCACTGGGTATAAAATTAGAAACTCAGAGACCGAGCGGAAATATGTGGCGTAACATTTGATGTGGTACAAGATAACTAAAGCGTAGGCAACGATGACAGTTCTCTTTCGTAGCAACAACTCGCCCTGGTGTAGTTTGCTTGTTTTCAGTAAACACGTGCGTCTGGGGCGCATTGCGGAGGCAATTTTGTAAGCTTAAATAGGCGAATACAGGGCGTCACAAGCATCTGCGTTGCCGGGAGAGTACTTCCTGTTAGGCCTGAATACAATGTTGTTTCCATGTTTTGTGTTAAATTGAGTCGGTGAACTTGTTTGTAGTGGTGCGACGTGGAATTGGTCGAAGAAAAACAGGGCCGTCGGGGCTGTGAAGAAACAGGCAAGGTTTATACTTGAGGGGTACCTGCATGAGAAAGGAAAGAAAGGTTTGACCCAGATCGTTGCGCACACTTTCCTACATCTTTCTTTTTCGATGAGCCACGAGACTCCACGACAACAATCTCTAGCTTACAGCAGTACTGAATGCTTGGAGGAGCTTCGGCACGCCTTCTAGCCCTCCCAGAAGCGTATTACGCACAGGCAAGACCAACAGAATTTTCCCCCAAGCTTTTGTACGTATCCTAACGCGTATCCTAACCTGCGGTCCTGCCGACATTGTGGTGTACCATTGAATTGATAATAAAATATAAATATTGCATGCATGCATCTTAAACGAAGTCACGGGCTATGAAAGACGCTGTAGAGTGGTGCCCTGGATTAACTTTGACAACCAGGATTTCTACAAAAGGAAGAGGGGAACTAAGATTCTGTCCATTGAAATACAGATAGAACGCGGAAACACTTTCATGACGCATTCCTCGGACCGATTTGAATAAAATTTAGTGCATGTAAGAAATAAAGTCAAATTCTAGTGGATATGGCAAGCGCCACATTGATTAGGATCGAGAGAAATTGCACAAAAGCGGTAATTAAAAAAAATACAAACACGACATTTGCAAATCCGTAACTATGCACCAAAAACAGACACGGCAGTTTTGTATGTTGCCGCCCTTCAAGAATCTAAAGTGGACAAATTTGACGCATCAATTTATGTTTTACGTGAATTTAATAAAATGTTTGTGAAGGTATTGAACGCCATGTGATATACATGAATTTCGTCCGCTTTAGATGTACCATTAGATGCATTGACGGAATTCTGATATTCTTTTTGGGTGGCGAGTTACGAAGTTGTAAATTTTATAGTTTCTGTTTCTGTATATCTATAATTTTCACAGATATTTATAAAAAACATATTTCCACCCGAAATCACCCGTGCGCTTCCTTACAGTCGCTTGCTTTTAACGTTTTATTTGACACATAGCAAATATCATCACATTGGGTGCAGCCACTGCGGAGGAAAACGATTTCTTCGTTTCCATCTATTGAGATAGGAGCCCTCGAACAAAGCCCCTTCTTAACACGCGCGGAAAGCACGTTAAAGGGTGCTGAAATACTTTTCTAAGTAGTCACGAAATGGCATCACTCTCAAATTACGTCGTCTCACGAATCTCCTGAAGCAAAAATTTCCTCATTCCTTCAAGCAAAAGCGAAGTTAGCCGTAATTATCAGAGTCATTCGCGGCCGTCTGTCTGGTTTGGCTTCTATTGGTGCGCTGGAAGCGTCACAGGGGAGACGGGAAGGGGGTGCCAAGGAACAATTCGCCGCTGGCCCGGCCATAGGTTGAACGCAAGCCATGTCGTGGTGGTACTCAGTTGTGGCAGCGGCATTGGCGCTACGCTGTTCATCTCGGAGGCAACGGGCAGCAGACAATAAAGCAACGCGCAACTCTTCTGTTTAGACCGGCTGTACAAATATGGAATGTGTTTCCTGTCATATATATATGACAGGAAACATGATATATATATGGCAGGATTCATGTTTCAGTCATGAAAGAAAGATATCGAGTTGTTATATTTTGTCGTTTTCTGTACCCGCCTTCTTTTAGCGCATTTCTCTCCACTTGGTTCCTTTCTATTTAAAATACGCATGTTGACTAAACTTTAATGCTGGCAAACGTCTCCAGTTTTCTATAAACATAACTCTCTCTTTTTTTTTCTGTTGCTTACCATCGTTTCGGGACACCTCTCCAGCCTCATGCGTCGAAATATGCAAGCCAACAAGGCCTTGGCCTGCAGCATGCCAAGCCTCATGGCGACGC